>NC_090941.1:211394027-211733756 GCF_040938575.1 Ambystoma mexicanum
TAATTTTCTGTTATGCAGTCTCTCTGCTTACTGTAAACACAGAACAATAATGGAGAAAAAATCAGTGCACATTTGAAAAACGAATTTCAGAATATGTATTTTCACCCCATTTGCACATAGAGATTACATTATAATGTTAATAAGTTAGCTCTAGTAATTAGTAATTCTTAAATAAGTCTTTTAGTTAGATGAATAATGTAGTCTCCTATGTATGAGGTATTTCAAAGAAGAGAAAGAAATGCTGTTGCACTTTTAATCCTGCAGCCTGTCTCCAGCCACATACTCACATTTTATGCTGGCAACATAGACTGGCTATACGTGTATGCAACATTATTGCTGGCAACAAAATACTATCACATTCAGTGAGGCCCTATAAACTTCAAGGCACTATAAAGCGCTATATACTACTCCACCCCTTGGCGATTATATAAAAACACAGCATTTCGGTGATAGATAGGAAAGATACTTGCATTTAAAATATCATTCTGGTCATTAGAATACTGTGCAGCTGAAGGAGAGTTTGGTGTAGTAGCTGGGGACAGAGCGTGCATAAACTCAACATTTGAGGTAGGTTCTATGGTTGTCTGTGGGTGAGTGTGTGGTAGTGCAAATGCTTCTGGGGTTTGTTGATAGTCATTGTATATATATATATATATATATATATATATATATATATATATATATATATATATATATATATATATATATATATATATATATATATATATGTGTGTAGTTATGGTTAAGTTGCTGTTTCCATAGGAAGAGCACTTTTTGGGCGGCTTATAACTTTGCTCCCCCTGGACAAATCCTCACCAAACTTTGCAAAAAAAGTATATGGCCCACTCTGAATTTCTTTGCAAAGTTTGGTGAGGATTCGTCCAGGGCGGCCTGGTCCCGAAAAGCGTGCTTTTACAAATGTGGTGTAAATCCGTCCAGTAGTTATTTTAAAAATGACCAAAATGTAAGGCAAAAAAATTAGTGATATCTGTGTTCGCTTCACGGACGGACTTCCCTGTTCGCTCCGCGGACATCACCTCGATTGGCCCATGGCCTTGTGTCATGCGACGTGTTCACTGATTGGATGGCGAGGGGCGTGGAGGGCGTCAGATTTTCTGTGGTGCCCGCCATCTTGTATTCGCCGTCGACCGCATACAGCGCAGTGAAACGTGGATAACAAATTGTATTTAGTGCCGTGTGTTGGTGTGTAAGAGTGTTTGGGGAGGGTGGGGGAGTATGAGAGGTTCAATGTTTTGTTTTTTTATGTGCTAGATGTTTTTGTTGCGTTCGATTTGTCCGCGGAGAACACGGCTGTTCTGACATTTTGTAAATAAACTAAATGGTGGGGTGTTTAGAGAACGGAGTATGTGTCATTTTTGTTCGCAAGGAAGGTAAAAATGAGCTATGAACACTTGCGGTGTACTTAATTGTTCGTAAATACACAAACTGGGGGTGTCCTCAGGACGCTGTCCGTATTGTAATCTGTCTAGTTGAATGTGTTCTAAGAACACTCGCGGTGTCCCGAAATGGTAGCAATTACACAAAATGGGGGTGTTCTGAGAACGTTGTTTGTATTGTACGTTGTCAGGGTGAAAGTGTTTTAAGACCACTCCGTTTGTCCGCTAATAGTACAATTTCCTATGGGCGTCAACCGACGTTTTGTCCACTAAAGAAACGATAAATCCAGCTGGTGAGCGCCGACATTATGTGATAATCCTATGACTGGCGCTATTGACCTGGCTGACTTGCTTTCGCGACACTAAATCATATCTCCCGCTCCTAAGCCTGATATTATCAAAGCATTCATATTCCCTGCCTCTCTCCGTGACGTTACAGGGTGCATCATCGAACGCGCCCAGTTCTCTGCAGTCCTAAGTGACTTTACACAGAACCCGGAAGACAACACATATCATGTCACAACACAGCACGCCACAATTCGGAATATGAAACAGTGATTTAAAAGCAAACAGCAAGATTGTAAATTTTGTAAAGTACATTTATTTGACATCAAATGTTTAGAGAATATTCAGCAATTTGCATTTGTCTTTGTTGTCGATCCGCAAAAGTTCATGTTGAGGCACGCGATGTTCCTTTGCGGTACAGAGGGTGTTAGATCAGCTTACAACTCAGTGCGCCACAATTCGGAATATGAAACTGTGGTTTAAAAGTAAACAGCAGGATTGTACATTTGGTAAAGTACATTTATTTCACATGAAATGTTTAGTGAATATTCAGCGATTTGCTAATGTCTCTGCTGTCGATCAGCAAAAGTTTATTTGGAGCCACGCTAGTACTGCGTAAGGGCATATTGGTCCTTGGCGATTGTCCCATAAAATGGTGAGGGTCATGAAGTTGCATATTTGGACCTGCACCTGGCAGTTGAAGACCCTATCCGCTGGAGCCTGTAAATCGTGACATAGGCAAAATGGGGCCACATACCTGTTTTAAAAAACATAAATTAGTCTCACCAGCCGATCTTCATTAAAAATCATCATTTTATTTATTAAGGCGTGAAACTATTTGCTATCGAAGATAGTGCAACGGAGTATGTTAATGATAAAATAATAATATTTTCCCATTCATATAGCGCGAAGAACCGTGAGGTATCTAAACGGTGCTTATTATTAACCACGGTGTGTGGTGCTCATTTATCGACCACGGAAGGATGAAAGGCTGAGTTTGGCCTTGCCGGGTTTCGAACTTGCGTTAGCAAGCTGTGCACGGATGTCAAAGCCAGCGCTGTACTCGCTGTGCCACTTGACAGGCTACAGTGAAGTGGCACAGCGAGTAGAGCGCTTGACCGCCTATAGACCGGTTAAATTATTTCTATTAACCCACCCTGTGTCGTCTGCCTTTTTCAGAGCCCTCTAAACGACAAGGGATCAATTCGGCGGTGATAGTGCGCGGTAGAAAACATTATGCCACTTTCAACGAACAAATTCAACTTGAGCGGTCTTTAATGCTACGCTATTGTAACTATATTTGGTATAAAATAATCTAAAGGGTTACTTACAGTACAATTGCAATTTCCATTGTCTACGAGTGGTGCAGTCCCAAAATACGACTCAGCGTGTGCCAACGATCTTTCGCATAGTGATATAATATATAAAAGTGGTTTCGTTTCAGAAATTTCATCTTTATCTTCTCTTACGTTTTAGCAACACTCCTTCAAGAGAAGTCTTTCATCACAATCTCTGTCTGTCAAGGTCAAAACACAATACAACCTTATAGACCGCTTCGTGAGCCTCTCCGGGTCCCGAGAAAAAAATGGAAGCAGCTGACCTTCTCTGCGAACGAGCATAAATTCTTACTTTGCAACATTCTGTGTAAAGCCATCTGTAGAAGTTGGTTTTTGCACGCCATGTTTGTATATTGTTTGCGTAATATTAAAAAAAGTTTGTTTAAGGGACGTTATGGTTCTAAGTACAGCCGAAAGACCCCTGAAAATCGCAAGTTATGGTAAGCAATGAAAAATAACTCGCGCCACCACCGTGCACTGCTAAGACTAACACCCAGGACATCAAAGATGACATCGCAAATGTCATTGATGAAATCACTGATGACATCACATGTGTATGTACTTTTCATGGAATTTGTGTACTAGGGATTTTTATTATAATGTTGCGAAAAAAGTGTCAAGGATATTGCAATAAATATCATACCGTTATTAGTGCTTTGAACGATGCATTGATATAAATAGCATTGTATTATGGGATTTTATCTAGTATATTGAGCTACTAATGGAGAAACATAGCATTGTGTGCAGAGTACAAGATGAAAGTATAATATTTGTAATGTTAATATGTTGAATAATGAAATGATAATTGTCCTGAAATGTTTGAAAATTCACAAAATGGGGTGTTCTGAGGACGTTATTCATATTGTATGATTGCTTAGCTGTATGCAATGAGGGAATGGCACAGATAGTAAAGTGGACGCCGTCTGCGCACACCGCGGCTGTTCGTGGACAGGGCGTGCTACATCCGGGTTTTTCCAGGAAATCCAACATGGAAAGAAGACTGTACGGATCAGCCAATCAGATGTCGAGGTTGTGGATTTGTGTTGAAAGTGACTGTGTGTGGTGAAGTTGGCAGAAGTAGAGGAGGTCAGGGTGTTGGTGCTTGGAGATATGTTTGTGTATGGTTTATAACAGTACGCTCAATGCAGGCATGTTGCAAAGAACTTTGATGTGAAAGGAGTGGAGGTGGTGTGGAGCACTGTGCCTGAATGCAATGTACAGGGAATTGTACAATTCTGTGAGGATATGGCCACGATGAACAGTCCGCATGTGGTAGTTTTGCACTATGGTGCTTTCCATTTGGGCAACGTCAGTGCCCCTACTTTGTTGGCTGATTTGGAACGCTTGGTTCAAGCCGTAATGAAGATCCTTCCAAATGCGAAAGTAATTTTTTCTGGATTACTACCTAGGGCAATATGGGACAATAGTTCAGTTTTTTGTCCTCAGCAAAACATTGCTAGGTGTGTCATCAACCGAGGCATGTGTGCCTTCATGCTTAGAGCTGGTGTGTTCTTTTGTAATAATGAGAATATTGATGCCAGTACGGCTGTTAATTTTAAATAAGATGGCATTTCTTTATCTTTTACGGGAAATGCCTTTCTATTTTGGAATGTAAGGGTTGCTTTGGAGAAGGTTATGTGAAGATTTTAGGAGTAAAGTAAGAAAAAAAAACAAGAAAGGAAATACAAAATAACAGGTGTCTGTCAAGCATCTGTAAAAAAAACAAAAAAAAACGGCTCTTTTCAGAGCCAACTTCAAAGGGGAAATTGGGCACACTATTTAAATTTATATTCACCACACTCAGATTTTCGATATGTCCGCGGACATGGCGGTAGTCCGCGGACATGAAAATCACTATGAGGGGGTTAGTATGTTCTATGTTACATGTATATGACGTCAGGGATATTATGGTTAAGTTGTGCTACTAAAAACCTATGAAATTCAGTGAAAAAACTTTGTTAAAGGGACGTTGTAGTTCAAAGTAAAACTGAAGAACCCCTGAAATTCGGCAGTTATGGTAACATAAGCAACCATAACTCGCGCCACCGTGCACTGCTAACACTAACACCCAGGACATCAAAGATGACATCACAAATGTCATTGATGACATCACTGATGACATCACATGTGCATTTACTTTTCATAAAAACTCTGTACAATGGATTCTTATAATGCTGACCAAAAACTGTCAAGGGTCATTGGGATAAATATCATGAGCTAATTAGTGCATTAAGCAATGCATTGATATAAATAGCATTCTATTATGAAGTTCTATCCAGTATACTAAGCTACTCATGCAGAAACATAGGCAGTGTGTGCAGCATACATGATGAAGGGGCCATATTCATAATCTTGCGATGTTGAATACTGAAATGATCACTGCTTTCTTATTAGAGTTTTGCGTACTGTGAAACATGAACATGTAATATGTAGATAATAAAACCCACTTAATGCATAATTATTACAGACAAAACACAAAGAGACAACAACACATACAAATATGAGTATATACAGGGACAGTGAAGTAAACAAAATAGCAGAAGTAGTAGCAGAAATAGTTCATAACCTAACTGATTGTCTTTATACAGAGAAACTATTGCTCTGTTTCAAAGCTGCTATTTACCATATGTATGTGTATCACATGATGTGACTGCACCCAAAGGAAAGGAGAGTGAGTATAATGTATACAAATATGAGCATATACAGGGAAGGTAGAGTAATAAAAATAAAACTATGAGAAAGTGCTGATAACCCTAATGATTATCCTCACGCACAGAAAGGATTGCTCTCTTTGAAGCCTGTGTTTTCCGCTATGTATATGTTTCATATGATGTGACTTGAGCCTAAGTCTACAAATATAGTACCTTTTCAATTTTTACTTCCTGACTGTTACTGAAGAAAACTATGTGGCTTCGATATGTCAGTAAAGGATAAAAAGTGAGAGCCAGCCATGTGATGTCATCAGTGATGTCATCAATGACATTTGTGATGTCATCTTTGATGTCCTGGGTGTTAGTGTTAGCAGTGCACTGTGGTGCGAGTTATGGTTGCTTATGTTACCATAACTGCCGAATTTCAGGGTTTTTTCAGTTTTACTTTGAACCATAACGTCCCTTTAACAAAGTTTTTTCACTGAATTTCATAGGTTTTTAGTAGCGCAACTTAACCATAACGTCCCTTTAACAAAGTTTTTTTTACTGAATATGTATATGTATATATATATATATATATATATATATTACATTCTTGCTGACATTCATTATAGGTAACCCACCCAAGTTGTAGAATCAATCTTATTTATATGATTCTTATGCAACATAGTGAGATTTTCAGAGGTGTTATGGTTCCATATCAGTTTCAACCCATCCCATATGAGCTGTGTTCCCTCCTGTATCAGTTTTCCCCCACGTCCCCTTCATTTACACCCCCAATGATAAATGAAATGCTCCAGTAGAGACCTAAACATAATAATAAGATAGAAGATGCGATGGCCACAAAATAGAGGCCACAGTCATAGGAATAAACCCTAGTGGCACTAATATTGTCCTACTGCTATCTCACTCTCTGGTGATCACATTTAGAAGCCTTGTCTCTGCCATTGTTGTTCCTACAGAATGGGATAAGAATTTGTTAAGGGCATTTTATGGGTTAATATGTAAAATACATTTTCTTTATTGTTTGTCCATGAGAGAGAAAGAGAGGGAGAGAGAGAGAGAGAAAGAGAAAGAGAAAGAGAAAGAGAAAGAGAAAAATATGCTCTTTCCATTCACGCATATAATATCTCTACTTCCAACATTTACATATATATATATATATATATATATATATATATATATATATATATATATATATATATATATATGTATATATTTATAAATATTATTATTTTTCTTGAATCTATTTCTAGATGTTGTGATCCCCACTTGTGTGAGTTAGCAGTTGTTATTATCTTTCCTTTTATAATATATATTTTTTAAGAGAATGTTGTTTCATGCTGTTCTGGTATTGTGTTTTCTGGTTGCACACTATCGTGGGCTTTCCTGATGTCTGATAGATGGATCCAATATTTCAGGCCCTTTACTTTCACCGCTGAGGCAGTTTAGTATATTACTTCAGAGGGGCCATGAAATCTACAAACATACAACATTTCTCCTGGCATTAGTTGTTTTGTCGGGCTGTCAACGGCAGCAGTTGTTGTTTCTGTGTCGTTGTCATGTGTCAGGACTATTTGTTTAGCAATGCTCCTTACCGCTCACGTGAGCTGTGTTAAGTACTCTTTGAACTCTTCACCTAGAATTGTTGCTGTTCTGTAGGCATCTGATACTCTTCTTACTGGTGACAGTGGTGTGTGCATGCATCTCCCTGTTACTATCTCGTGTGGGGACAAGTGGTGGTCCTTGCAGGGTTGTGTACATAGTTGAAAAAGTGCCAATGGCAAGCAGTATACCCAGTTTTTCTTAAGAGTGTGGCATTATTTTGATAATCTACTTTTAAGGAGTCTGTTGATTTTCTCGGCAACCCCATTTGCTTGCAGATGATAAATTGAAAACATTCTATGTATTATCCCCAATAGTGTAGTCACTTCCATGAATAAGTCATTAACAAAATGTGTTCTGTTAACGGAACAAATGATGTTGCATAATCCCCAACGTGGGAAGACCTCTTTCACCAAAAATGTTGTCATGCCTTTCATGTCTGGGTGTGCACAAGGACCAGCTTCCACCCGTCGGGAAAAGGAGCAGTCCACCACCATTAAATATCTTGCTCCATTGCACCTCTCTCCCATGTCGGCATAATCAATGTGTAGTTATTGGAAGGGTCCAATGGGGTGGGGCAGTGTCCCTCTCAGTGTTCGAAGTGTCATTCCTGAGCTGTATGTTTGACACTTTATACATTATGATATGATATGATATGGTATTTGTAACGCGCCTATACACAAGTGTTTCAAGGCGCGACGAGGCAGGGAGGGAGGGAAACAAGGGGAAGAACAGACAAACGATCCTACTAGGCCAGGTGTCATTCAGATCGCGCAAGTGCAGAGGTAAGGGGAAAAGGAGAAAGTGCAGGGGGAGGAGGTGGGGGGGAAGTGCAGTACAAGGTAAGTAGCGTAATAAAATAATAAATAAAAAGGGCCAGCTGGTGGCAAGTGCAAGGTAAGTGCAGAGCAAGTGCTGAGAAGTGCTGGGAAGGGGGGCTGTAGGGATACAGTGACAGTCCCACAGTGCAGGGGGAGCCAGGGAGGCAGTGCAAGTGGAGAGTGGCTGGGCCCTGGACCGAGGTCGCTGAGAGTGGCCCAGATGCAGGTTTAGTGCAGAACTCAGTGGGGAGTAAGCAGGTTTAGCAGGGGAGAGGGAGAGAGAAGGCAGAAGCGAAGAGGAAGGTTTTGAGGTACTTCCGGAACCGGAGATGGTTCTCCTCAAGTTTCAGGGAGGCAGGAAGGCTGTTCCAGAGGGAGGCCCCTGCTGCGGAGAGAGATCTACCCCCAGCTCGTTGCTTCGAGAAGCGGCTGACCATGAGGGAGTTGGAGACGGATGAGCGAAGGGCTCGTGAAGGAAGATATTTAGGAAGAGAGAGTTGAAGGTATTTAGGCCCCAGGCCCCAGAAGGCCTTGTGGACAATGCAGAGGGTTTTGAACTTAATCCTCGCAGCCACTGGGAGCCAGTGAAGAGATTTCAGTCCTGGAGAGATACGGTCCCTGGGCTTGAGGCCAAGGACAAGTCTCGCAGTTCTGTTCTGGATAAGTTGCAGAGGGCGGAGAGTGGAGGCAGGCAGATTAAGATAGAGGCTGTTACAGTAGTCCAGCCTTGAGAGAACCAGGGCTCGGGAGACAGTGAGCTTCTGGGGGAAGGAGAGGAAGGGAAGAATACCTCTGAGGAGGTGCAGCTGGTAGTGTGACTTCTTAGAGACGTCAGATATATGAGGAGAGAAGGAGAGTGTGGAGTCGAAGATGACCCCGAGGTTTTTAGCCTTGCAGGTAGGGGCGGGAAGGGGGCCAAGGGAGGCCGGCCAGAGAGCTGCAGGGAAGGAGGGAGTGGGTGTGCCGATGAGTAGAATCTCAGTCTTACTGGCGTTAAGGCAGAGGTCATTGGCAGCACACCATTCCTGGATAGCAGACAGACAGTCGGAGATGAGGGAAGGAGAGGAGGAGGCCGAGGGTAGCCTGAAAATGAGCTGGGTATCGTCCGCATAGCACTGGAAGTGGGGGCAGAGAGCGGCGATGCGGTGGGCAAGGAGTGCCAGATACTGGTTGAAAAGCCAGGGAGAGAGGTTGGATCCCTGGGGGACACCACAGGTGGAGAAAAAGATGTCAGAGAGGAAGGAGCCCATTTGGACCTGGGAGGGTCGACCGGAAAGGAAAGAGGTCAGCCAAGCCAGAGCCTGACCAGTGATACCCAGGTTATCACGGAGACGGTTGAGCAGGATGGCATGGTTGACAGTGTCAAAGGCAGAGGAGAGATCGAGCAGAATGAGAACACAGGGAGTGTTGGAATCGAGGTTAAGGAGCAGGTCCTCACGGATGTTCAGGAGAGCAGTTTCCGTGCTTCTGGCCGCTCTGAAGCCGGATTGATGGTCATGAAGATTACCAACAGATTCAGCATGGAGGTTAAGCTGGGAGATGGCCAGTTTCTCCAGGAGTTTGCCCAGGAAGGGAGTAATGGAGATTGGGCGATAGTTGGCCGGGCAGGAGGGGTCGGAAGAGGGTTTCTTGAGGAGGGGGTGCACAAGGGAGTGCTTGAGGGGGGATGGGAAGACTCCAGAGGCGAATGAGTGGTTGCAAAAGTCAGCCAGGGCAGGAGCCAGGGAGTCGATGTGGTCCTTGATGGTTTTGGAGGAACAGGGGTGAACCTGTTTAGACGAGGCTTTCATAGATCGGACTTGTCTGGAAACCTCATCAGCAGAAAAAGGTGGAAAAGCAGAGAAGGAGGGCGGAGGGGCGGCTGCAAGAGAGCAAGAGGAAGAGCCGGGAAGAGAGGGAGGGAGGAGAGCGGAGGAGAGCGAGGACAGGATGTCCTGAGTTTTTGAGATGAAGTGCGAGGCCAGTGCAGTGCAGAGGGCCTGGGAGGGGACAGGAGAGGTAGAGACTGCAGCAGGGTTGGCCAGCTCCTTGCAGATTTTAAAGAGTTCGGCCGAGTTATTAGATGCCTCAGAGATGCGGGCTTGGATAAGGGCTCTCTTCTTGGTGAGAACGGAGAGCCGGTATTGCCTTTGGAGCAGGCGGCAGGCCAGTTTGTCAGAGGATGAACATGAAGCACGCCATTTCCTCTCTGCCACCCTGCACTTGCGTTTTAGGGTGACGAGAGCAGAAAAAGGTGGAAAAGCAGAGAAGGAGGGCGGAGGGGCGGCTGCAAGAGAGCAAGAGGAAGAGCCGGGAAGAGAGGGAGGGAGGAGAGCGGAGGAGAGTCATTTTGGTGAGTTGCTCTTGGAGGTTTGGAATAGACCAGTCCTCCTGGATATCAATGTGCTGTTTTGTGTTGTGGGCCAGGAAATTTAACTGTAACTGTTGAAATGCTACATGTAATAATTCTACAGGCATTACAACTTTCCTCCAAGTTTCTGCCTCCAAAGGAGATCTGTTGATGATTGTGTGCAACCCTTTTTAGTCATTGTCTTGTTCTGTGGGTGGAGTTCTCTTTTGCAAATCTACTATCTGTGCTATTGGCAGTGCATTATACCTGTCCTCCCTCTATTCCTCTGTTTTACTCTTCTGTACACATTCTGCAGGCAGTGTTTTTGAAAAATATGGTGCTTTTCACGCTGCGGCATCTGCTGCTATGTTTCCTAGCGAGATTTTGTCATTGTTGCTTGTATGGGATTGGCATTCTACCAGGGCTACTGTTGATGGTTCTGCAAGTGCTTTTATTAATTCATTTAACAGTTCAATATGCTGTACTAAGGACCCATCCGCTCTCCTGAACCCCCTTCTCCTCCATCTTGATAATCCAGCATGTACCGTGGTGGTTACACATGCAGAGTCTGAATAAATTGTCACTGCACAACCCTTTGCTGCATGGAGTGCTTCCAGTGGCCTAACACAAGGTCTGGGTGCCCCTCTGCGAGCCATGCTGAAGGGGCCACCCAACTCGGCAACAAATCACGCCACACGCTGGGCCGTCCTAGATTACCACGCTTGAGCAATACGCACAAACGTGTTGCTGAAGCGGAATGCCCACACTGCACTAGGAGGAAGATATAAATGTGTGTTGTAATGCAATATACAGCACACTTTCTGAGAAAAATTGGCTACAAAGCCACAGTATTTGCTATTGTTGTGTAGGGTAACAGCAATCCAATACATGCAAGTCATCAACAGTGCACATGAACATTAATGCTTTGCTATTAAAAATGCCATGCCACAATGAAAACATGTCCAACTGGCTGCACAATGTAGACCAGTGAAGACACGTAATAACATTACAGTAAAGCATGCCAGGCCACATTAAGACATGCCTAGACTGGTTGCACCAAATTGCTAGTCGAAGCAATAAACCTCATCAAGAAGAGAGCACACATTCAAGCCTGCGTCTCTGTGGCCCCTAACAACACAGCCAAACTCTTTAAAATCTGCAAGGAACTGGCCAATCATGTTGCGGTTTCTACCTCTTCTGTTCCCTCAACAGGCCCTCCGTACAGCTTTGGCCTCTCGCTTCTCCGCTAAAACTCAGGACATCCTGTCCACTATCTCCTCTTCCTCGGCCTCTTCCTCTCTCTGCTCCCTTTGGCCATCTCTCCCTCTGCTCCTCCTTTCTCCTCTTTCTCTCTAACACCCAACAAGGTTTCTAGACAAGTCCCATCTATGGAAGTGTCGGGGAAACAGGTGCTCGCCTGCTCCTCCAGAACCATTAAGGACCACATTGACTCCCTTGATCCAGCCTTGGCCGATTTCTGTAATCATTCTTTTGCCACTGGAACTTTCCCCTCTCCCAAACTCTTGGCAAAGCTAGCCAACTGCCAGCTTACTCTCACACTGAATGTGTTGGATGTCTCCATGACCATCAGTCTGGTTTACGAGCTGCCAGAGGCACGGAAACTGCTCTCCTGAACACCTGTGAAGATCTGATCTCTAACCTTGATTCCAGCATTCCTTCTGTACTCATCATTCTGGAACTTTCCTCTGCTTTCAACACGGTCAACCACGCCATCCTGATCAATTGACTCTTTGAGAACCTGGGCATCATGGATCAGGCCCTGGTGTGGCTGACCTCCTTCCTCTTGGACCGCCCCTCTGAGGTCCAACTTGGTCCCTTTCACTCAGCCACCTCTCTCTACATGTAGCGTTCTCCAGGGCTCTACCCTCTCAGCCTGGTTTTTCAAACTCTACTTGACCCCTTTGACCCACCTTTTTTTCTACCTTCTCCTGTAACTTACAGTGTTATGTGGATGACACTCAGCTTTCCTTCAGGCTCCCCTCAGCCTTCTCTCCTCTCTCGCTCATTCCTGGCTTCATCTTCAACTCCACTCTCTCTTTATCTCCTCACATCTCGGACATTGCCAAGAAGTCCCACTACCAGCAGCACCTCCTCAAAGGGACTCTTCAATGTTTCACTTTCCCCAGAAGCTCACTGTCTCCAGAGCTCTGGTTCTCTCTAGGCTGGACTACTGCAACAGCCACTTTCTCAATCTGCCTTCCTCTACTCTCCGCCCTCTGCAACTCATCCAGAACAGGACTGCAAGACTTATCCTTGGTCTCAAGCCCAGGGAATGCATCTCTCCAGCCATGAAATCTCTCCACTGGCTCTCAGTGGCTGCAAGGATCAAGTTCAAGACCCTTTTCATTGTCTACAAGGCTTTCTGGGGCTGGGATCCGCACTACATCCAACACTATCTTCCAAAATACCTTCCTTCTCGAGCCCTAAGGGTTAGATGCTTCTCCAGGCAGAGAGTCGGGGGGGGGGTAAATCCTTCTCCCCTGCAGATGCCTCCCTCTGAGATTGACTCCCTGACCCTCCCAAACTTGAGCCGGGCCACCTGAAGCTCCGGAAGCAGCTCAAAACCTTCCTCTTCTCCTCTGCTTTCTCTCTCTCCCTCCCCTCTGACCTACATGTCCGCTGTAGCAACTGGTTGCTTGGCTACCCTCTGTCCCACTGAGTCCAGGATCTTTCTTGATCAATCCCCCTTGCACTGCCTCCAGGCCTACCACGCAGTTAGGGCCTGTAACTGTAACCCTACAGTCCCTTGTTCTCCTTGCACTCTTCAGAGCCGCGCTGCCCTGGCGGCACTTACTCAGAGCATTGCTGCCCTGTTTTCCCCTCCCCTCTCCCTTTCCCCTTGCACTTTTTGTTCTCGCACTTGCATGATCTGAATGACACAAGGCTTAGTAAAATCATTTGTCTTGTCCTCCCTCAGTTTTCCTTCCCTTGTCTTGTCGTGCCTAAAAACACTTGTGTACAGGTGCGTTATATATGACTTATCATATCATAACATATAATTTTATCACAGATTCCCAGAAATATGTACAGTGCCGCAGTAAGAAACGGATAGACTGGAAGAACCCAAATGCCAGTCTAGCCAGGTAATTACACTTAGCAAGACTGCTTTATCAGAAATGCCCAGTTAAAAAAAGTTATACCGAGGAATGACTAGACTGGCTGCACCAAAATGCCTCTCTAGCCACTAATACTACATATCATGCCTGCTTAGCATGGACATGGGTGACCATTATGATTTATTGCACAACCCCCATACATCCCTTCTATCTCCCATCCCCTACCCCAACCTCCAAAATCAGCTCATTGGCCCAGAATTACCTCCATGTCCCTCTTCCTTGTACCAATGCTTACATATGAGGCTCCTTGCCTCACTTGTAAGTACTGGGACGAGCAAGAGAGGGACTAGGAGTAGTAAAGATTACAGGTAGCTAAATCAGGCATTACCTTCATGTACCTCTACCTTATCACAGTACTTGTGAATGAGGCATAGCGCCTCATACACAAGTACTGCCTCATACACAAGTACTGGGATGAAGAAGAATAGGGCAAGTTGTAAAGAAGATTACCAATAATTAATCAAGGCATTAAACACAAGTAGTGGTGCAACACCATTGAGCTGACTGGGCTTCAGCAACCCCCCCCCCCCACTGAAATTGTGGGCTATGTTGACTTGACCTGGATGACCTACTGAGCAGTTGCCGGACAGAAAAGGACACAGATGTTAAATGACATCTGGGTTTTGCCGTTAACAAGGGCCCGGCCCAGCAATTACTAATGTGCAGCATTTCACTGTTAGTACCTGCATTCAAATGCCAAATTTTTTAAGCAATTGTGATGTGGGTTTAGTGCTTGCACGCCAGGGGAGTGATTGGAAGGGTAGAGAGGAAACATGAGACCAGTCATTCTCACAGCAGCCCATAAGTGGGTGCTTTCAGACTTAAAGGAGAGAGTTAACTGCTTGTAACATTGAAGCTGCACTAGAATAGTCTCATTAAAATGCGTGAAGAAGTTAGATGCCCCCACTAAATACGTTTCTCCTCCCCAACACAGGTGAAGTTAGCGCCTCTCCCAACATTTGAAGGGTTAGCCCCCCTGAAATGTAGGTTTTGTTGCGCCCCTGAACACAAGCACACTCACCATTCACCATATATACACACGCGCACCCAGCCATCCATATATTTAAGAGTGCACTCTTTCACCATACAGGCACACCCAGGCGCCACCCGTACATTTAAGTGTGCAACCTTTCACCACACAGGCATATACACCCAGGCACCTACCATACATTTCAGTGTGCACCCTTTCACCATACATGCACACCCAGGCATCCACACATACATTTGTGTGCATCCTTCCACCATACACACACACACAGCCACCCATACATTTGTGTGCACCCTTTCACCATACACTCACACAGGCAGCCACCTATACATTTAAGTGCGCGCCCTTTCACCATACCCTCACACAGTCACCTGTACATTCAAGTGTGGACACTTTCACCATACAGGCACACCCAGGCAGCCACCCATACATTTAAGTGTACATCCTTTCACCATACAAACACACACACACACACACTTGTGTGCACTCTTTCACCATACACTCACACACGCACTCGTCATTGGTTGAGGGGAGCCATACACTCACACACGCACACGTCATCGGTTGAGGGGAGCCATAATACTTCAAAAATACATTGGGCCTCATCAGGACCCCGGCGGTGATGGTATGAACAGTGGCGGTAAGGCACTGGTACCGTTCATACCGTCCCGCCGCATTACGAGTTCTGCTTGCTGGTTCCTGACAGCCTGTCAGGTTTTACCTGGCGGGCTGTACGGCACCAGTGTGCATAACTCGTAATTGCGCTGGCACCGTTAACAACCATGCTCCCCACCCCTATTCTGCCCTACAGAGCAGAATGGGTATGGGAAACCCGGCAATATCGCCACCCGCGAATGGGCAACTACCGGCCCATTCATCTCTTAATGGGCCGATTATTGCCCAATCGCGGGAGGTGGTGCCGGTAGCGAGCATGGTGGTAGCCGTGCCTGCTATACAGGCACGGCTACCGCCATGCTCGTAATGAGGCCCATTGTTTCTTTTTGAAGTCACTCTGACTTCATAAAGAAATTATTTCTGTTAAGGACTGAACCATAATGGAAATAATGTCTTTATGAAGGCACAGTGACTTCAAAAATAACCTATTTATTTTTGAAGTCATAGGGCTTCCCCACCCCATGACATGGAGGCCTCCAGCCTAGGGTCTTCATCTCATGGGGTGGGGGTAGCCACCAGACTTTTTGTATTCAATCTGCCTTCATAAAGACATTATTTCTTTAGAAATGCAGAGTGAATTCAAAAAGAAAATGTTAAAAAAAAACATTTAAAAAAAGAAAACTTATTTTTTTACTCCAAGTGGGGCCCCCTTCTAGAACATGTGGTTGCGGGGCCCCCCTGCACCGTGGGGGGTGCAGGAGCCCCTGTTACGCCAGTGAGTGCTCCTATTAATGCCACCCATTTGGCAGCTTGCATGCAATAGTGCATGGGGAAACGTTTTTGTAGCAGAATTTCATATTCTCCCTCTTCCAACCTCACTACGCTGCTCCCACATGTTTTTCACCTGTCTCAGGACAAATTGAAGCTGGCACATCTACGAAATACACCTCAACTTCAATTAATGCATTCTCACTCGCTTTGGGATTGTCGTTACCTTCCCCTTCATAGGTGGCACAATTGTGATTCTGCATTTCTTCCACTGTACATGGTTCTGTTAAGAAAGTGGCTCTGTTTCCCTTTTTGCAACGTACTACATGAATGTTTGGGCTTGATATTACGATCTTGTATGTTGTTGCTCTTTGTGTAGTTAGGTAGGATTTGGATTGTTCAAGTATTGCAAACAGTGAGTGTTCCACAAACAATGTAACAGAGCATCCCATCACATTCGTGGAACTTTTTTCAATGGTGAAAGCAGCTGTGGCGAAAGCCTGTTTACAACAAAAGTGGCATTGCATTACGGAATCAACGGTGCCACTGTAATATGCCAGTGGCTTGTGGCCCACGGATGTCTTTTGTGTTAACACTGCAGTCACTAGAGTTCCATCTGAATGGGAAAATATGAAGAATTCCCATTCATAATATGGCGTCACTAGGACGGGTGCTGACAAATCATGTCTTTTAGTGTGGTAAAGCCAGCATGCATTTCAAAGGGTCAATGTTATTGTTTGGTTTTCTTTTTGTGCATCTTTGAGCCCTTGTAATTATTAGGCAGGATTCTCAGAAATGTGCTAATTCCCCCCACATTAGAGACCCCCAGCAACTTTGCTGGATTTTGAGGACTTGATTTTTTTAACCTGGAGAGAGTGAGACCCTTTTCCCCTCTGTCATGTATTTTAATGTGATTTTGAACACTGTGTTTACCTTGTTTGTGGAGTCTGACAAACTCCATAGGTGCAGTGGCAAAGGGAAGTCTTTCAGCTTTCACAAATGTTTAAATACCTTCTCTTGGATAAACTACTGTTTCCAAGAGCAGTAAAGTGAAATTGACTTTACTTACATTTGTAACTTTCTAGACCCAGCATACTCTATCTTACAATAGGGTGCTGGAGGGGTTACCTAGTATCACCTTTGTCTAGATTCTCATGTAACATTTTTTATGTTACCCTTTTCTCAGTGAATGGCTGGTGGCAGTGGTTTTCTTTAACTACCGTGGTGTGCATTTACCGTGGGCTGCATTCGCAGCTGCAGTAAAGCACCCAAACGGTGCCATTTTTGTCAAAATGGCCCAGTCTTCTTTTTTTGCCATTTCTTTGTGCAAAAGTCCGTCTTGAGATTTACTTTGCACTTCAAACCAGGTCAAGTCCCATTGTTCGCGTTGTCTTTGGTGGGATTCATGAGTGAAGCCTGCCTTTGGCTCCAAGGTGTCTGGGCTAGGCAGAAAGTGAGGGAGGTGCCCAAAACTCCCTGTGCTTAGTCTCCTAGGAGACTCAAATGCACTCTGTGTGGATTGGCCTGCTGACTGTCCGGCAAGGACAGCCATCTTGCTGGGTGACTGACAGCTAAAATGGAATGAATGGGAGAGAACTGAATAAAAGGCGAGGCTTTTGGCTTTGAAGACAGAGTTGACCACTGGACAAAGGAATCGAAGAAGAACTTGACGAGGATACCTGCTGCATCTCCTGGACCATTGGTTTGCCTGGTGAAGCCCTGCTGCTGTGCTGAAACTCCAAATTCATATCGACAGAGAAGCCCCTGCAAGGACGACTACTCCCCTTGAGTTGGTGTGACCAATCAACTCCAAAGTAAGCCACCTGGACATCCATCTCGGAGCTGGTTGAATTTCCACAGAGTTGCTGCTGGAAACTGTATAGCCAGGGAGAGGAACACCAGATTGTGTGTGTTGCTTTTAAGCTGGCCTAGATCTCCAGGAAGATCCTCCAGACTCCTCAGAAGCAGGGCTGACCGAGCCTGAGCCCCCTCAACACAGTGCTGGACCCCAGAAGCAAGGAAAGTCCATCTCGACAGCCAGGAACAGCGGTTTTGCTATTTGCAGAAGACGCGATGAGCTGAAACACTGTACAGCCACTTATTTGAAGATTGTCGGTTGCCAGATGTGACCATCCCATTGCAGTGCAAGAGTCCTCAGAAGTCCTCATTCTTGTTCCCACAAATGAGGCCCAGGAACAGTGAGATCTGCAGAGCTGCACAGGAACAGAAGTCATCTGCTGCACTTTTCCTTCAATAGCAAAGTACTGTAAAGTCTGAGAGAACTTACCTCTTACTGTTGAGTTGTGTGCATCTTCTGCTACTCACAAGCCTAATCAGCTTGAGGCCCTACATTTGATTCTTCTCTTATTTAAAGACATCTAAAACACTGTGCAAATACTTTTTACTTACCTGCAAAGAAGTGATTCAGCTCATATAGACTTTTGCCTAGTGACTTTGGCTTAGACTCTTTCATTGAATGACTCTTATTGGGGGATCTGAAAATATTTGCCTGCTTAAGAATATGGTCTCTTCTAAATAACCTTTTCCTTTGACTTATTACAATATGATTCTAAATGCAACAGTGATATATTAATGTCCCCAGCACCCTAGCAATTGAAGTCACCTAAGGGTGTAGGTAGTGTCTGTGGGACATCCCAACAGGGTATCTACTGATTTAGATATATTAAGAGTGTGTATTTCACGAAGTGTATTTGTGTGTTACTTTTTATATTGCTCCCTTATGAAGTAATCTTAGTCTATCTGACTGATGAATTAATAATTGTTTATTCAAGAAACCTTGTGTGTAAGAGTTTATTTGAATATTTGTCACTGTGAATCTCTGTGTAACTCTCCTACAGCTCACATTGACCCCTCTTGAGATAAGCCTAGCTGCTCAACACGCTACCAAAACGGTGTATTACAAGCTTATACCAAAGGTTGGGTTTGCTATACCTGTAGTCAGAGTTGTTAGTAGTGGTCCCAGAGGGTACTGCATACAAACTTTGGCTAACAGTAGTAATGGTCTGGTGTAGGTGGCATAGTCTGCTATCAATCCTTGGCAATAATTACATATGCCAAGGAATTTTAGCATTTCTTTCACTGTGCGGGGTCTGGCTATGGCACGTACTGTGGCAGCCGCCCTGTCTAGTATTATTCGTTTGCCATTTTTGGAGATTAATTGACCCAGATACAAAACCTTTGCAAGGCAATACTGGAGTTTGCTTTTGTCTACCTTCTATCCCTTGTGGGCCAATAAAGTGAGTAACTAAATGGAATTGATCCTGCATGCCTCTTCTACCTCACTGCATATCAACAAATCAGATGTCTTTGTGCAATATCCTATTGAAAATGCTTGGGCTTTCACAATACCCCTGGGGTAGTCTGCAATGATGGTATCTTCTTCCACCTAGTGTGAATGCTGTCAAGTATTGTGAAATTTGATCGAGGGGCAAAGAGAAGAAGGTGTTTTTCAAATCCACTACAGTAAAATGGGTGGCCTACTTTATGATACTGCACAAGATGGATGCTGGGTTTGGGACAAGATGGAATTCCTTTTGGACAATTTTGTTAAGAGGGCGAAGGTCCTGCACCATCATCCAAGGCCCTACTTTTGTTTGTTTAATTGGATGCATTGGGAGCTTGAGGGGACAATGATACCTTGCTGTAGTAATGCATATATTGTTTCTCATATTCCTTCCTCTGCTTCCCTGGACAAAGGGTATTGTTTTACTCTGGTTAACATTGCCCCGAGCTTAAGTTTTATTTTATTGGGGGTCACTTCTTTCAATAACCCTACATCGTGGGGGTTGGCTGTCCATAAATACGCCAGCATGTGCTACAAATCTGTATTACAAAATGACTGTGGTGCACTGGTTTCTTACCTGTCTGTTTTGTGTTATTATGTCACAGGGCATGCATATTTCCATTATTATTTCTCCATCATGATCATTGTCAGTGAACAACTCCTCTTCTGTCAGGTCTCGCAAAGCTTTGTTTGGGTCTATGCATAACACTGTTCACCATTCACAATCCTGCATGTCCAGTCCCATCGCCACAATATGTTCTGCCGACACCTGCACTCACTGGAAATCTAGTGAGAGCACTGTACAAGTTAATATTTCGGGAGTTGACACTAGGCTGAAGAGAAAATCAGAATGCACTCTCCAATCTTTCCGTGTTATTTCTGGCACTACTCTTGCCAACACTTGTATGCCATAGATAAATATATCTGCATTGGTGGGAATTCCTCACACTGCTATATCATTGGCTATTGTCTGTATTATTAACATTGCCCGTAGGGGACACATCCTTGGTGTAGAGCATACCACGCCCCTTTCTGTGAATGCAATTTTTATATTGAGTTTACCAAGGAGATCCCTTCCCAATAAATTCATGTGTGAGTCTACATGATAAAGTAGGGGTGATCTCACTGTTCTTCCCTTTATCTTTACATCCAAATCTTTAGTGTAAGGCACCATGACCACAGCCCCGGAGAATCCCTGATTCTCAAGATTGTTACCAGATAACAGAAATTTACATTCATATAGACATGATGTATCCACCCCTGAGTCCACCATAAAGATGAACTGCTTGTTTCCTATCTCTGCCTCCACCAGTGGGTCCTCATCTAGGTGTAAGGTAGTCGATAGTACTGGACACGCAAGTGTTCTCTGTAAGCTATCCTAGACTGGTTGGGTGTCTGTCCCAGGACAGGAGAAAACTTGATCACCAAGTACACATGCTCCTCGGAACGGTGCTTGTGTGCCATTTGCAATGGTGATGGAGGGGTTGGTATCCGTGTGTGCCATTTGGTTTTAACGTGTAAGGCATGTCTGTATGTTCTGTTGTTGCTGTCTGGGCTGGTTGTATCCTGTTGTATGTCTATTATGGTTTTGTTCATCCTGGGCATATTCCCCCATGGGTAACGCATAGAGGCTGCCTGGGTGGTGGGGTCTGTTCTGGTACCTCTGGTTATTCTGATAATTGCCCATAGGATTGTTGCGACACTCCCTTGCAAAGTAACCCCACCTTCCACATGACCAACATGCACCCTGCCCTCCTCCTCTGGGTCCTTGCCCTCCATATCCTCCTCCTCGCTTTCCTCTGTGCCCTCCTCTCCCTCTTGCAGGCCTACCTTGCCACTTGGGTCCTGCATGCTGCTCCTCGCCAGCCCATTGCTCCTGGCTATTGTTCGTCCATGTTGCTGCCATTTGAGCCTGAAATGGTACTGTTACCGCCCCCCTCTTCTCCCTGCCGTTCTTGGGGTGAGCCAGCTGTTAACGGAGCGACCTTCACCAACTTACTCTTTACCAGATTTGCCTCGTCTGCTAATCTTCTTTGTGCTATTTCTTTTTCCATTTCTTTGATCCTCCTGCAGTGGTGTACTATGATACTCTGTATTTATGGCCATCCCTTGGCTTCTATCCCATCAATTTTTATCAAGGGCCTTCTGTACCTCCTTTGGGAGGCCTTTTTTAATAATTAAATAGAATAGGGAGGGGGATTGGTCCCAGGCTATGCCTGTCTCCGCCAGCCACATATCCTGCATCCGAAGAATGAACTGAGGCACCTCCTCCTCATCCCCCATAGTGCATTGCATAACAGACTGTAAATCTGGGGTATCAGGGAAGGTTCTCCACAGTGCATCCCATAATTTTCTCTTACATTATTGAAAGACACACCATCATGTCTATTGTTGCCCATAGCTACCACAGGGAACCCTGCCTTCAACCACACTCCATCTGCCTGATCACCCACTGCCGATACTAGGATGCTCTTAAAATCCCCTATTGCTAGAGGTGCACCTGCTGTATTCTTTTCAAATGTGTAAATCCACTGACCAGCTCCCCCTGAAAGCGGCAGAGGGTCTTTAACAAATGATGGTTGTCCCTCACTACCCAGGGGACATAATGGGGATGTCCTGCTCCCTTATGAATGAGGGGCATCTGAAATTTTGACCTCACCCTTTCCCTACTTACCTTCACTCCTTTTTTTTTGCTAGGGCAATTCACCCTAATCTGTTACAAATCCTTCCTTCCCATCCTTCCTCTCCTGCTCCCACTACTCAAGGGGTTGCCCATTGTACCTGTGACCTTCCTCCCACCGCCCCCTCTTCTGAATCCTCAAAATCGCTCCAACATTCCTCTTCATCCCTTTCCGATACTAGTGTGACATACCCCATGCTTGCAGTTTATCCCTCCTTCTCCACACATACCTCTTTAATGAGCGCATTGTCTATTCGAAAAAGGAAACCCCCAGATTTCCACTCATTCTCTGGTATTTCAGAAGAGCTTTTTAGAGGGGGCGGCAACTGAGTCTGCCTTTCTCCCTCTAGTGGCAATGTTGCCTCGCACAGTGTGCATAATCGGGATAGATCTGCCTGTGTATTGGTCATTTGTATTTCGAAATTCTGTGTAGTCGGTCCTGCAGGGGCTGGGACTGTATTTGTTGGGGTGTAAAACCCTACATGGGTGATATTACTATTTTCTGGAATATATGGGGGAGGTGGTACTGTTGCTGGGGCGACCGGTGCATTAGGCTGGGGCAAATATAGTGGATCACAGCATCCTTCTGCTGGTAAGGATCTAGTGAGTATTGGGTACCAATTTTTTGGTTCTACTCCCTCTTTACACGTTTCGCCTGCCTCACATTTCAATACTGTTGGGGCTTATGATTCCTTTTCTTTCTTGTCTGCAGGGGGCATTTCTTCGAACATCCTCCACAAATCTAGCACTTCTCGTCTTTTTTGGAGCTGCTTCCCTTTATATTTAGCCAATAAGTATGTCTCTACATGGTCTAAAACTACCTTGTCGAAATACCCTTCTTCCGGCCAAACCCCTCTCCTTTAATGTATGTCAATCATTGGCTATGGTCTTTCTTTATTCTATCATTATAGTGAGGCAGGTGTTTGCAAATGTGTGACAGTGGCGTGTCCATGCCCATGTCATTGTCCCTCTGTGCGCTCATGCAAAAATGTGTTTAAGGAAACCTCTGCCTGTTAACCTCCAATATTTAAATCACAGCTTTAAGCCATACACTTTTAAACCATTTGTTTTCGTGTTGGAATGATAGGCATATAAATCATTAAAACCTTCAACAGATTAACATAGAGACATGACAGATCAACAAATATACCGACAACATAGAACAAAAAACTTAGAAAACCAAAAAAATGTTCCCTATTTCCCGACTCCTTGCTAAATGTTTTTCCTTCCCCCGTTCACACAATCTATTAATCTATCTCCAACCCCAACACTACCCACCCATGTGTCTGACATATCTTAGGCTGCTTAGTCGCGCCTTGCCAGCCACCTAAGTCTTAGAACGGCGACATGCACACATGCATCCCCTAAGCTAAACTCCCTAGAATTTAACACCACATTGTCTACAGTCATCAAGGGCGTTCCAACCGAGGAAACAAGTGCATTGAGGCCACTCAAGTGGGGAAAGAGCTCTATATAAATAAGAAAACACAATACAATACAATACATCATTCACATCACTTCTTCCCCTCCTGGGCCTACCTCCAAAAAATTAAAGATACTAAATGAAAGAGTTTCTACTATTTCCCGAGACCTACTAAATATATGA
Organism: Ambystoma mexicanum; assembly: GCF_040938575.1. Lineage (NCBI taxonomy): Eukaryota > Metazoa > Chordata > Amphibia > Caudata > Ambystomatidae > Ambystoma > Ambystoma mexicanum. Next base: position 211,417,551 of record NC_090941.1, read on the forward strand.
GGCTCCTACTTTTTTCCTGATCTCCACTTATATTCCTGCACTGGTCGAAACAGTGCTATGCGGCGCAACCTCCCACCCGCTTTCGGAGCTAGGTCCCTGTATCTCCTCTTGTTTCAACTCCTTGTTCATATAAAAAACTAATTGCCATGAAAGAAAAAAGCACTTTGTTTCCAACAAACACTACACCAATTCACACCCCGTCTAACCATCTGTGCGTTCTCTTCTTATTTAATCTGCTTCATGCCTCCCCAATTTCCCATCTTTAATCCTTCTTGCAATCAATACTTATGTGCCTATGGAATTCCAAGAGCCTCTGTTTGCGGTCAATCCAGAAGGGGGTCTCCCCGTGGTAGGCCCTGCCCGGCGAGCAGTTGGGTATTTGCAAAGCTGGGACCCACAGAACCTGCTCAGGAGCGTACGTCTTTCGTGAACTTCCAGTCAGCCATAGGTGGCGTTGGCCCTGCACAGGTAGCCCCAGATTTTGCCGCTGTACGGCGACATCAAGGAACTATCACATCGGACTGGTCACCACTTTGAAGGCACCTGGTCCCAACACTATTTCCAAAAAGCCAAATAAAGGATGCACCCCGCTAGGGAATGAGACCAGGTGATGGAGTGCAAGTTGAACAAAGTTTTATATAAGTAAGACTATGCATGCAGAAAACTCTGCTGCCCTATGAGAGCTCTGCCAGACAATACACAAACCGTACATTATGAACCCAAAATACATCATGGCTGATGTCATTACATACAGTACAAGATAAAAACTTTCATTGGATGGCCCCTATGGTATGTAACAATAAGTGCTGCCAGACTCCCATTGGTTGCTGTAGCGGTCTGTTGGCACATGGGTCAGCTGGGCTGATCTCTGCGGGGTGAAGGTCAAGATGGAACAACAAAATGTTGCAGCCTTAGCTAATATAAACTACACAATGATTTTGGTATGTGAGGAGTGATGCTGAGCATAAAACTTAGACCAGAACGAGAGGTCACCTATAAATCGTGGACAGATATATATGTCCTGATGGGAACAGGAATTGGGGACACATAAGAGTTCCAAATGGACTTTGTTGAAAAAAGGGGCTCTAAAATTGTGTTATCATTGGTACATCACCCTTGAAAGAATACAAAACATCTATTCAGGCAGCTCTGGCTTCTGTTGGCACAGCAGTAATCAACCGGGTGATTTGGCTCATATGTGGTGGATCTGCCCAACAACTCAGATTTATTTGAAAGAAATCCTAGCAAAATGCAAGGACATAACAGGGTGGTCACTCCCTATGAATCCATTAATTATAGTCCTGGGGGATGTACCTGACAATGATTGAAAGATGTAAAATAAAAGATTTGCAAATGATCCCAAGCACTTCACTGGACAACAGAAGTAATAAATACTAGACTCTTTACTTCCCTGGTCTATCACTTGGGACATGAACATTAATAGAGTGTAAGCCCCAATCATAGAGCCATGACCATAGCTTGAACCCCTTGGGACACATACATGGATCGCTCATGTCGGGTTCCAATATGCCAGGCACCAGGTTTTTCAGATTCATTAAACAGACTTTATGGGGCCCATTTCCCATTTTTAAATTAAAATTCCCTCCCAAAATAAGTTAACATTTTTGTTCTCAGTTTTCCCTGTCAATGCATCAACAAATCCTATTAATTCAATTAGGCATTGCTTCTTTTATTATATGTGTGGACTATTGAAGATGTTCACTGCCCATAGTTCATTAAATGTGTCTACACTTATTTTCAAATCTGTTAGACAAGTGGTTAAATGATCTGATAGTAGGGGGAAGGGGAACACATAATCTGATTTCACCAATATTGCCATGTCACCAAAATGTCCAGCACAAAAGTTTCTTTGAGCTAGAATTTGGTAGCAATAGAAGCAGCTCTACTGGGACCTTGTGCAGAGAAGCTGTGGTGCATCCGTTACTTACGTGGGACCTCACACAGAGTAGCTGGGGTGCAGCTGTTATGTGGGACCGTGTGCAGAGAAATTGTGGTGTATCCGTTACTTACGTGGAACCCTGTGCAGAGTAGCTGGGGTGCAGCCCTTACTTGCGTGGAACCTCACACAGAATGGCTGGGGTGCAGCCGTTACTTTCCTGGGACCTCCAGCAGAATAGCTGGGTGAAACAATTTCTTATGTGGAACCTTGTGCAGAGTAGCTGGGGTGTTGGATGTTGTGTCAGAAGTCGACACAGAGCTTTGCGCAAAGGTTGGTTGTGGCTATGTGTTTGGTTTGCATGGTTTGCATGGGGATGTGTTGTGGGCGGTCCTTGTGCAAATTCATTCTCTTTCCATGTCTGCTGGAAATGTGCATTTGGATCCATGAATACGCAAAGCATGAAGATGAACTTATACACACAGGCTTGTGCAGTTTTGTTCTAAGCGCACAGCCCTTGCAGGATTAATTTGCTCTTTTCCATGAATCTGGCACTTAGAGAGTCGGGAGGGGCGTAAATCCTTCTCCCCTGCAGATGCCTCCCTCTGAAATTGACTCCCTGACCCTCCCAAACTTGAGCCGGGCCACCTGAAGCTCCGGAAGCAGCTCAAAACCTTCCTCTTCTCCTCTGCTTTCTCTCTCTCCCTCCCCTGCTGACCTACATGTCCGCTGTAGCAACTGGTTGCTTGGCTACCCTCTGTCCCACTGAGTCCAGGATCTTTCTTGATCAATCCCCCTTGCACTGCCTCCAGGCCTACCACGCAGTTAGGGCCTGTAACTGTAACCCTACAGTCCCTTGTTCTCCTTGCACTCTTCAGAGCCGCGCTGCCCTGGCGGCACTTACTCAGAGCATTGCTGCCCTGTTTTCTCCTCTCCCTTGCACTGCCACCCTCCCTTTCCCCTTGCACTTTTTGTTCTCGCACTTGCATGATCTGAATGACACAAGGCTTAGTAAAATCATTTGTCTTGTCCTCCCTCAGTTTTCCTTCCCTTGTCTTGTCGTGCCTAAAAACACTTGTGTACAGGTGCGTTTTATATGACTTATCATATCATAACATATAATTTTATCACAGATTCCCAGAAATATGTACAGTGCCGCAGTAAGAAACGGATAGACTGGAAGAACCCAAATGCCAGTCTAGCCAGGTAATTACACTTAGCAGGACTGCTTTATCAGAAATGCCCAGTTAAAAAAAGTTATACCGAGGAATGACTAGACTGGCTGCACCAAAATGCCTCTCTAGCCACTAATGCTACATATCATGCCTGCTTAGCATGGACATGGGTGACCATTATGATTTATTGCACAACCCCCATACATCCCTTCTATCTCCCATCCCCTACCCCAACCTCCAAAATCAGCTCATTGGCCCAGAATTACCTCCATATCCCTCTTCCTTGTACCAATGCTTACATATGAGGCTCCTTGCCTCACTTGTAAGTACTGGGACGAGGAAGAGAGGGACTAGGAGTAGTAAAGATTACAGGTAGCTAAATCAGGCATTACCTTCATGTACCTCTACCTTATCCCAGTACTTGTGAATGAGGCATAGCGCCTCATACACAAGTACTGCCTCATACACAAGTACTGGGATGAAGAAGAATAGGGCAAGTTGTAAAGAAGATTACCAATAATTAATCAAGGCATTAAACACAAGTAGTGGTGCAACACCATTGAGCTGACTGGGCTTCAGCAACCCCCCCCACTGAAATTGTGGGCTATGTTGACTTGACCTGGATGACCTACTGAGCAGTTGCCTGACAGAAAAGGACACAGATGTTAAATGACATCTGGGTTTTGCCGTTAACAAGGGCCCGGCCCAGCAATTACTAATGTGCAGCATTTCACTGTTAGTACCTGCATTCAAATGCCAAATTTTTTAAGCAATTGTGATGTGGGTTTAGTGCTTGCACGCCAGGGGAGTGATTGGAAGGGTAGAGAGGAAACAGGAGACCAGTCATTCTCACAGCAGCCCATAAGTGGGTGCTTTCAGACTTAAAGGAGAGAGTTAACTGCTTGTAACATTGAAGCTGCACTAGAATAGTCTCATTAAAATGCGTAAAGAAGTTAGATGCCCCCACTAAATACGTTTCTCCTCCCCAACACAGGTGAAGTTAGCGCCTCTCCCAACATTTGAAGGGTTAGCCCCCCTGAAATGTAGGTTTTGTTGCGCCCCTGAACACAAGCACACACACCATTCACCATATATACACACGCGCACCCAGCCATCCATATATTTAAGAGTGCACCCTTTCACCATACAGGCACACCCAGGCGCCACCCGTACATTTAAGTGTGCAACCTTTCACCACACAGGCATATACACCCAGGCACCTACCATACATTTCAGTGTGCACCCTTTCACCATACATGCACACCCAGGCATCCACCCATACATTTGTGTGCACCCTTTCACCATACACTCACACAGGCAGCCACCTATACATTTAAGTGCGCGCCCTTTCACCATACCCTCACACAGTCACCTGTACATTTAAGTGTGGACACTTTCACCATACAGGCACACCCAGGCAGCCACCCATACATTTAAGTGTACATCCTTTCACCATACAAACACACACACACACACACTTGTGTGCACTCTTTCACCATACACTCACACACGCACTCGTCATTGGTTGAGGGGAGCCATACACTCACACACGCACACGTCATCGGTTGAGGGGAGCCATAATACTTCAAAAATACATTGGGCCTCATCAGGACCCCGGCGGTGATGGTATGAACAGTGGCGGTAAGGCACTGGTACCGTTCATACCGTCCCGCCGCATTACGAGTTCTGCTCGCTGGTTCCTGACAGCCTGTCAGGTCTTACCTGGCGGGCTGTACGGCACCAGTGTGCATAACTCGTAATTGTGCTGGCACCGTTAACAACCATGCTCCCCAACCCTATTCTGCCCTACGGAGCAGAATGGGTATCGGAAACCCGGCAATATCGCCACCCGCGAATGGGCAACTACCGGCCCATTCATCTCTTAATGGGCCGATTATTGCCCAATCGCGGGAGGTGGTGCCGGTAGCAAGCATGGTGGTAGCCGTGCCTGCTATACAGGCACGGCTACCGCCATGCTCGTAATGAGGCCCATTGTTTCTTTTTGAAGTCACTCTGACTTCATAAAGAAATTATTTCTGTTAAGGACTGAACCATAATGGAAATAATGTCTTCATGAAGGCACAGTGACTTCAAAAATAACCTATTTATTTTTGAAGTCATAGGGCTTCCCCACCCCATGACATGGAGGCCTCCAGCCTAGGGTCTTCATGTCATGGGGTGGGGGTAGCCACCAGACTTTTTGTATTCAATCTGCCTTCATAAAGACATTATTTCTTTAGAAATGCAGAGTGAATTCAAAAAGAAAATGTTAAAAAAAACATTTAAAAAAAGAAAACTTATTTTTTTACTCCAAGTGGGGCCCCCTTCTAGAACATGTGGTTGCGGGGCCCCCCTGCACCGTGGGGGGTGCAGGAGCCCCTGTTACGCCAGTGAGTGCTCCTATTAATGCCACCCATTTGGCAGCTTGCATGCAATAGTGCATGGGGAAACGTTTTTGTAGCAGAATTTCATATTCTCCCTCTTCCAACCTCACTACGCTGCTCCCACATGTTTTTCACCTGTCTCAGGACAAATTGAAGCTGGCACATCTACGAAATAGACCTCAACTTCAATTAATGCATTCTCACTCGCTTTGGGATTGTCCTAACCTTCCCCTTCATAGGTGGCACAATTGTGATTCTGCATTTCTTCCACTGTACATGGTTCTGTTAAGAAAGTGGCTCTGTTTCCCTTTTTGCAACGTACTACATGAATGTTTGGGCTTGATATTACGATCTTGTATGTTGTTGCTCTTTGTGTAGTTAGGTAGGATTTGGATTGTTCAAGTATTGCAAACAGTGAGTGTTCCACAAACAATGTAACAGAGCATCCCATCACATTCGTGGAACTTTTTTCAATGGTGAAAGCAGCTGTGGCGAAAGCCTGTTTACAACAAAAGTGGCATTGCATTACGGAATCAACGGTGCCACTGTAATATGCCAGTGGCTTGTGGCCCACGGATGTCTTTTGTGTTAACACTGCAGTCACTAGAGTTCCATCTGAATGGGAAAATATGAAGAATTCCCGTTCATAATATGGCGTCACTAGGACGGGTGCTGACAAATCATGTCTTTTAGTGTGGTAAAGCCAGCATGCATTTCAAAGGGTCAATGTTATTGTTTGGTTTTCTTTTTGTGCATCTTTGAGCCCTTGTAATTATTAGGCAGGATTCTCAGAAATGTGCTAATTCCCCCCACATTAGAGACCCCCAGCAACTTTGCTGGATTTTGAGGACTTGATTTTTTTAACCTGGAGAGAGTGAGACCCTTTTCCCCTCTGTCATGTATTTTAATGTGATTTTGAACACTGTGTTTACCTTGTTTGTGGAGTCTGACAAACTCCATAGGTGCAGTGGCAAAGGGAAGTCTTTCAGCTTTCACAAATGTTTAAATACCTTCTCTTGGATAAACTACTGTTTCCAAGAGCAGTAAAGTGAAATTGACTTTACTTACATTTGTAACTTTCTAGACCCAGCATACTCTATCTTACAATAGGGTGCTGGAGGGGTTACCTAGTATCACCTTTGTCTAGATTCTCATGTAACATTTTTTATGTTACCCTTTTCTCAGTGAATGGCTGGTGGCAGTGGTTTTCTTTAACTACCGTGGTGTGCATTTACCGTGGGCTGCATTCGCAGCTGCAGTAAAGCACCCAAACGGTGCCATTTTTGTCAAAATGGCCCAGTCTTCTTTTTTTGCCATTTCTTTGTGCAAAAGTCCGTCTTGAGATTTACTTTGCACTTCAAACCAGGTCAAGTCCCATTGTTCGCGTTGTCTTTGGTGGGATTCATGAGTGAAGCCTGCCTTTGGCTCCAAGGTGTCTGGGCTAGGCAGAAAGTGAGGGAGGTGCCCAAAACTCCCTGTGCTTAGTCTCCTAGGAGACCCAAATGCACTCTGTGTGGATTGGCCGGCTGACTGTCCGGCAAGGACAGCCATCTTGCTGGGTGACTGACAGCTAAAATGGAATGAATGGGAGAGAACTGAATAAAAGGCGAGGCTTTTGGCTTTGAAGACAGAGTTGACCACTGGACAAAGGAATCGAAGAAGAACTTGACGAGGATACCTGCTGCATCTCCTGGACCATTGGTTTGCCTGGTGAAGCCCTGCTGCTGTGCTGAAACTCCAAATTCATATCGACAGAGAAGCCCCTGCAAGGACGACTACTCCCCTTGAGTTGGTGTGACCAATCAACTCCAAAGTAAGCCACCTGGACATCCATCTCGGAGCTGGTTGAATTTCCACAGAGTTGCTGCTGGAAACTGTATAGCCAGGGAGAGGAACACCAGATTGTGTGTGTTGCTTTTAAGCTGGCCTAGATCTCCAGGAAGATCCTCCAGACTCCTCAGAAGCAGGGCTGACCGAGCCTGAGCCCCCTCAACACAGTGCTGGACCCCAGAAGCAAGGAAAGTCCATCTCGACAGCCAGGAACAGCGGTTTTGCTATTTGCAGAAGACGCGAGGAGCTGAAACACTGTACAGCCACTGATTTGAAGATTGTCGGTTGCCAGATGTGACCATCCCATTGCAGTGCAAGAGTCCTCAGAAGTCCTCATTCTTGTTCCCACAACTGAGGCCCAAGAACAGTGAGATCTGCAGAGCTGCACAGGAACAGAAGTCATCTGCTGCACTTTTCCTTCAATAGCAAAGTACTGTAAAGTCTGAGAGAACTTACCTCTTACTGTTGAGTTGTGTGCATCTTCTGCTACTCACAAGCCTAATCAGCTTGAGGCCCTACATTTGATTCTTCTCTTATTTAAAGACATCTAAAACACTGTGCAAATACTTTTTACTTACCTGCAAAGAAGTGATTCAGCTCATATAGACTTTTGCCTAGTGACTTTGGCTTAGACTCTTTCATTGAATGACTCTTATTGGGGGATCTGAAAATATTTGCCTGCTTAAGAATATGGTCTCTTCTAAATAACCTTTTCCTTTGACTTATTACAATATGATTCTAAATGCAACAGTGATATATTAATGTCCCCAGCACCCTAGCAATTGAAGTCACCTAAGGGTGTAGGTAGTGTCTGTGGGACATCCCAACAGGGTATCTACTGATTTAGATATATTAAGAGTGTGTATTTCACGAAGTGTATTTGTGTGTTACTTTTTATATTGCTCCCTTATGAAGTAATCTTAGTCTATCTGACTGATGAATTAATAATTGTTTATTCAAGAAACCTTGTGTGTAAGAGTTTATTTGAATATTTGTCACTGTGAATCTCTGTGTAACTCTCCTACAGCTCACATTGACCCCTCTTGAGATAAGCCTAGCTGCTCAACACGCTACCAAAACGGTGTATTACAAGCTTATACCAAAGGTTGGGTTTGCTATACCTGTAGTCAGAGTTGTTAGTAGTGGTCCCAGAGGGTACTGCATACAAACTTTGGCTAACAGTAGTAATGGTCTGGTGTAGGTGGCATAGTCTGCTATCAATCCTTGGCAATAATTACATATGCCAAGGAATTTTAGCATTTCTTTCACTGTGCGGGGTCTGGCTATGGCACGTACTGTGGCAGCCCTGTCTAGTATTATTCGTTTGCCATTTTTGGAGATTAATTGACCCAGATACAAAACCTTTGCAAGGCAATACTGGAGTTTGCTTTTGTCTACCTTCTATCCCTTGTGGGCCAATAAAGTGAGTAACTAAATGGAATTGATCCTGCATGCCTCTTCTACCTCACTGCATATCAACAAATCAGATGTCTTCGTGCAATATCCTATTGAAAATGCTTGGGCTTTCACAATACCCCTGGGGTAGTCTGCAATGATGGTATCTTCTTCCACCTAGTGTGAATGCTGTCAAGTATTGTGAAATTTGATCGAGGGGCAAAGAGAAGAAGGTGTTTTTCAAATCCACTACAGTAAAATGGGTGGCCTACTTTGTGATACTGCACAAGATGGATGCTGGGTTTGGGACAAGATGGAATTCCTTTTGGACAATTTTGTTAAGAGGGCGAAGGTCCTGCACCATCATCCAAGGCCCTACTTTTGTTTGTTTAATTGGATGCATTGGGAGCTTGAGGGGACAATGATACCTTGCTGTAGTAATGCATATATTGTTTCTCATATTCCTTCCTCTGCTTCCCTGGACAAAGGGTATTGTTTTACTCTGGTTAACATTGCCCCGAGCTTAAGTTTTATTTTATTGGGGGTCACTTCTTTCAATAACCCTACATCGTGGGGGTTGGCTGTCCATAAATACGCCAGCATGTGCTACAAATCTGTATTACAAAATGACTGTGGTGCACTGGTTTCTTACCTGTCTGTTTTGTGTTATTATGTCACAGGGCATGCATATTTCCATTATTATTTCTCCATCATGATCATTGTCAGTGAACAACTCCTCTTCTGTCAGGTCTCGCAAAGCTTTGTTTGGGTCTATGCATAACACTGTTCACCATTCACAATCCTGCATGTCCAGTCCCATCGCCACAATATGTTCTGCCGACACCTGCACTCACTGGAAATCTAGTGAGAGCACTGTACAAGTTAATATTTCGGGAGTTGCCACTAGGCTGAAGAGAAAATCAGAATGCACTCTCCAATCTTTCCGTGTTATTTCTGGCACTACTCTTGCCAACACTTGTATGCCATAGATAAATATATCTGCATTGGTGGGAATTCCTCACACTGCTATATCATTGGCTATTGTCTGTATTATTAACATTGCCCGTAGGGGACACATCCTTGGTGTAGAGCATACCACGCCCCTTTCTGTGAATGCAATTTTTATATTGAGTTTACCAAGGAGATCCCTTCCCAATAAATTCATGTGTGAGTCTACATGATAAAGTAGGGGTGATCTCACTGTTCTTCCCTTTATCTTTACATCCAAATCTTTAGTGTAAGGCACCATGACCACAGCCCCGGAGAATCCCTGATTCTCAAGATTGTTACCAGATAACAGAAATTTACATTCATATAGACATGATGTATCCACCCCCTGAGTCCACCATAAAGATGAACTGCTTGTTTCCTATCTCTGCCTCCACCAGTGGGTCCTCATCTAGGTGTAAGGTAGTCGATAGTACTGGACACGCAAGTGTTCTCTGTAGGCTATCCTAGACTGGTTGGGTGTCTGTCCCAGGACAGGAGAAAACTTGATCACCAAGTACACATGCTCCTCGGAACGGTGCTTGTGTGCCATTTGCAATGGTGATGGAGGGGTTGGTATCCGTGTGTGCCATTTGGTTTTAACGTGTAAGGCATGTCTGTATGTTCTGTTGTTGCTGTCTGGGCTGGTTGTATCCTGTTGTATGTCTATTATGGTTTTGTTCATCCTGGGCATATTCCCCCATGGGTAACGCATAGAGGCTGCCTGGGTGGTGGGGTCTGTTCTGGTACCTCTGGTTATTCTGATAATTACCCATAGGATTGTTGCGACACTCCCTTGCAAAGTAACCCCACCTTCCACATGACCAACATGCACCCTGCCCTCCTCCTCTGGGTCCTTGCCCTCCATATCCTCCTCCTCGCTTTCCTCTTGCCACTTGGGTCCTGCATGCTGATCCTCGCCAGCCCATTGCTCCTGGCTATTGTTCGTCCATGTTGCTGCCATTTGAGCCTGAAATGGTACTGTTACCGCCCCCTCTTCTCCCTGCCGTTCTTGGGGTGAGCCAGCTGTTAACGGAGCGACCTTCACCAACTTACTCTTTACCAGATTTGCCTCGTCTGCTAATCTTCTTTGTGCTATTTCTTTTTCCATTTCTTTGATCCTCCTGCAGTGGTGTACTATGATACTCTGTATTTATGGCCATCCCTTGGCTTCTATCCCATCAATTTTTATCAAGGGCCTTCTGTACCTCCTTTGGGAGGCCTTTTTTAATAATTAAATAGAATAGGGAGGGGGATTGGTCCCAGGCTATGCCTGTCTCCGCCAGCCACATATCCTGCATCCGAAGAATGAACTGAGGCACCTCCTCCTCATCCCCCATAGTGCATTGCATAACAGACTGTAAATCTGGGGTATCAGGGAAGGTTCTCCACAGTGCATCCCATAATTTTCTCTTACATTATTGAAAGACACACCATCATGTCTATTGTTGCCCATAGCTACCACAGGGAACCCTGCCTTCAACCACACTCCATCTGCCTGATCACCCACTGCCGATACTAGGATGCTCTTAAAATCCCCTATTGCTAGAGGTGCACCTGCTGTATTCTTTTCAAATGTGTAAATCCACTGACCAGCTCCCCCTGAAAGCGGCAGAGGGTCTTTAACAAATGATGGTTGTCCCTCACTACCCAGGGGACATAATGGGGACGTCCTGCTCCCTTATGAATGAGGGGCATCTGAAATTTTGACCTCACCCTTTCCCTACTTACCTTCACTCCTTTTTTTTTGCTAGGGCAATTCACCCTAATCTGTTACAAATCCTTCCTTCCCATCCTTCCTCTCCTGCTCCCACTACTCAAGGGGTTGCCCATTGTACCTGTGACCTTCCTCCCACCGCCCCCTCTTCTGAATCCTCAAAATCGCTCCAACATTCCTCTTCATCCCTTTCCGATACTAGTGTGACATACCCCATGCTTGCAGTTTATCCCTCCTTTTCCACACATACCTCTTTAATGAGTGCATTGTCTATTCGAAAAAGGAAACCCCCAGATTTCCACTCATTCTCTGGTATTTCAGAAGAGCTTTTTAGAGGGGGCGGCAACTGAGTCTGCCTTTCTCCCTCTAGTGGCAATGTTGCCTCGCACAGTGTGCATAATCGGGATAGATCTGCCTGTGTATTGGTCATTTGTATTTCGAAATTCTGTGTAGTCGGTCCTGCAGGGGCTGGGACTGTATTTGTTGGGGTGTAAAACCCTACATGGGTGATATTACTATTTTCTGGAATATATGGGGGAGGTGGTACTGTTGCTGGGGCGACCGGTGCATTAGGCTGGGGCAAATATAGTGGATCACAGCATCCTTCTGCTGGTAAGGATCTAGTGAGTATTGGGTACCAATTTTTTGGTTCTACTCCCTCTTTACACGTTTCGCCTGCCTCACATTTCAATACTGTTGGGGCTTATGATTCCTTTTCTTTCTTGTCTGCAGGGGGCATTTCTTCGAACATCCTCCACAAATCTAGCACTTCTCGTCTTTTTTGGAGCTGCTTCCCTTTATATTTAGCCAATAAGTATGTCTCTACATGGTCTAAAACTACCTTGTCGAAATACCCTTCTTCCGGCCAAACCCCTCTCCTTTAATGTATGTCAATCATTGGCTATGGTCTTTCTTTATTCTATCATTATAGTGAGGCAGGTGTTTGCAAATGTGTGACAGTGGCGTGTCCATGCCCATGTCATTGTCCCTCTGTGCGCTCATGCAAAAATGTGTTTAAGGAAACCTCTGCCTGTTAACCTCCAATATTTAAATCACAGCTTTAAGCCATACACTTTTAAACCATTTGTTTTCGTGTTGGAATGATAGGCATATAAATCATTAAAACCTTCAACAGATTAACATAGAGACATGACAGATCAACAAATATACCGACAACATAGAACACAAAACTTAGAAAACCAAAAAAATGTTCCCTATTTCCCGACTCCTTGCTAAATGTTTTTCCTTCCCCCGTTCACACAATCTATTAATCTATCTCCAACCCCAACACTACCCACCCATGTGTCTGACATATCTTAGGCTGCTTAGTCGCGCCTTGCCAGCCACCTAAGTCTTAGAACGGCGACATGCACACATGCATCCCCTAAGCTAAACTCCCTAGAATTTAACACCACATTGTCTACAGTCATCAAGGGCGTTCCAACCGAGGAAACAAGTGCATTGAGGCCACTCAAGTGGGGAAAGAGCTCTATATAAATAAGAAAACACAATACAATACAATACATCATTCACATCACTTCTTCCCCTCCTGGGCCTACCTCCAAAAAATTAAAGATACTAAATGAAAGAGTTTCTACTATTTCCCGAGACCTACTAAATATATGAGGCTCCTACTTTTTTCCTGATCTCCACTTATATTCCTGCACTGGTCGAAACAGTGCTATGCGGCGCAACCTCCCACCCGCTTTCGGAGCTAGGTCCCTGTATCTCCTCTTGTTTCAACTCCTTGTTCATATAAAAAACTAATTGCCATGAAAGAAAAAAGCACTTTGTTTCCAACAAACACTACACCAATTCACACCCCGTCTAACCATCTGTGTGTTCTCTTCTTATTTAATCTGCTTCATGCCTCCCCAATTTCCCATCTTTAATCCTTCTTGCAATCAATACTTATGTGCCTATGGAATTCCAAGAGCCTCTGTTTGCGGTCAATCCAGAAGGGGGTCTCCCCGTGGTAGGCCCTGCCCAGCGAGCAGTTGGGTATTTGCAAAGCTGGGACCCACAGAACCTGCTCAGGAGCGTACGTCTTTCGTGAACTTCCAGTCAGCCATAGGTGGCGTTGGCCCTGCACAGGTAGCCCCAGATTTTGCCGCTGTACGGCGACATCAAGGAACTATCACATCGGACTGGTCACCACTTTGAAGGCACCTGGTCCCAACACTATTTCCAAAAAGCCAAATAAAGGATGCACCCCGCTAGGGAATGAGACCAGGTGATGGAGTGCAAGTTGAACAAAGTTTTATATAAGTAAGACTATGCATGCAGAAAACTCTGCTGCCCTATGAGAGCTCTGCCAGACAATACACAAACCGTACATTATGAACCCAAAATACATCATGGCTGATGTCATTACATACAGTACAAGATAAAAACTTTCATTGGATGGCCCCTATGGTATGTAACAATAAGTGCTGCCAGACTCCCATTGGTTGCTGTAGCGGTCTGTTGGCACATGGGTCAGCAGGGCTGATCTCTGCGGGGTGAAGGTCAAGATGGAACAACAAAATGTTGCAGCCTTAGCTAATATAAACTACACAATGATTTTGGTATGTGAGGAGTGATGCTGAGCATAAAACTTAGACCAGAACGAGAGGTCACCTATAAATCGTGGACAGATATATATGTCCTGATGGGAACAGGAATTGGGGACACATAAGAGTTCCAAATGGACTTTGTTGAAAAAAGGGGCTCTAAAATTGTGTTATCATTGGTACATCACCCTTGAAAGAATACAAAACATCTATTCAGGCAGCTCTGGCTTCTGTTGGCACAGCAGTAATCAACCGGGTGATTTGGCTCATATGTGGTGGATCTGCCCAACAACTCAGATTTATTTGAAAGAAATCCTAGCAAAATGCAAGGACATAACAGGGTGGTCACTCCCTATGAATCCATTAATTATAGTCCTGGGGGATGTACCTGACAATGATTGAAAGATGTAAAATAAAAGATTTGCAAATGATCCCAAGCACTTCACTGGACAACAGAAGTAATAAATACTAGACTCTTTACTTCCCTGGTCTATCACTTGGGACATGAACATTAATAGAGTGTAAGCCCCAATCATAGAGCCATGACCATAGCTTGAACCCCTTGGGACACATACATGGATCGCTCATGTCGGGTTCCAATATGCCAGGCACCAGGTTTTTCAGATTCATTAAACAGACTTTATGGGGCCCATTTCCCATTTTTAAATTAAAATTCCCTCCCAAAATAAGTTAACATTTTTGTTCTCAGTTTTCCCTGTCAATGCATCAACAAATCCTATTAATTCAATTAGGCATTGCTTCTTATATTATATGTGTGGACTATTGAAGATGTTCACTTCCCATAGTTCATTAAATGTGTCTACACTTATTTTCAAATCTGTTAGACAAGTGGTTAAATGATCTGATAGTAGGGGGAAGGGGAACACATAATCTGATTTCACCAATATTGCCATGTCACCAAAATGTCCAGCACAAAAGTTTCTTTGAGCTAGAATTTGGTAGCAATAGAAGCAGCTCTACTGGGACCTTGTGCAGAGAAGCTGTGGTGCATCCGTTACTTACGTGGGACCTCACACAGAGTAGCTGGGGTGCAGCTGTTATGTGGGACCGTGTGCAGAGAAATTGTGGTGTATCCGTTACTTACGTGGAACCCTGTGCAGAGTAGCTGGGGTGCAGCCCTTACTTGCGTGGAACCTCACACAGAATGGCTGGGGTGCAGCCGTTACTTTCCTGGGACCTCCAGCAGAATAGCTGGGTGAAACAATTTCTTATGTGGAACCTTGTGCAGAGTAGCTGGGGTGTTGGATGTTGTGTCAGAAGTCGACACAGAGCTTTGCGCAAAGGTTGGTTGTGGCTATGTGTTTGGTTTGCATGGTTTGCATGGGGATGTGTTGTGGGCGGTCCTTGTGCAAATTCATTCTCTTTCCATGTCTGCTGGAAATGTGCATTTGGATCCATGAATACGCAAAGCATGAAGATTAACTTATACACACAGGCTTGTGCAGTTTTGTTCTAAGCGCACAGCCCTTGCAGGATTAATTTGCTCTTTTCCATGAATCTGGCACTTAGAGAGTCGGGAGGGGCGTAAATCCTTCTCCCCTGCAGATGCCTCCCTCTGAAATTGACTCCCTGACCCTCCCAAACTTGAGCCGGGCCACCTGAAGCTCCGGAAGCAGCTCAAAACCTTCCTCTTCTCCTCTGCTTTCTCTCTCTCCCTCCCCTGCTGACCTACATGTCCGCTGTAGCAACTGGTTGCTTGGCTACCCTCTGTCCCACTGAGTCCAGGATCTTTCTTGATCAATCCCCCTTGCACTGCCTCCAGGCCTACCACGCAGTTAGGGCCTGTAACTGTAACCCTACAGTCCCTTGTTCTCCTTGCACTCTTCAGAGCCGCGCTGCCCTGGCGGCACTTACTCAGAGCATTGCTGCCCTGTTTTCCCCTCTCCCTTGCACTTCCACCCTCCCTTTCCCCTTGCACTTTTTGTTCTCGCACTTGCATGATCTGAATGACACAAGGCTTAGTAAAATCATTTGTCTTGTCCTCCCTCAGTTTTCCTTCCCTTGTCTTGTCGTGCCTAAAAACACTTGTGTACAGGTGCGTTTTATATGACTTATCATATCATAACATATAATTTTATCACAGATTCCCAGAAATATGTACAGTGCCGCAGTAAGAAACGGATAGACTGGAAGAACCCAAATGCCAGTCTAGCCAGGTAATTACACTTAGCAGGACTGCTTTATCAGAAATGCCCAGTTAAAAAAAGTTATACCGAGGAATGACTAGACTGGCTGCACCAAAATGCCTCTCTAGCCACTAATGCTACATATCATGCCTGCTTAGCATGGACATGGGTGACCATTATGATTTATTGCACAACCCCCATACATCCCTTCTATCTCCCATCCCCTACCCCAACCTCCAAAATCAGCTCATTGGCCCAGAATTACCTCCATATCCCTCTTCCTTGTACCAATGCTTACATATGAGGCTCCTTGCCTCACTTGTAAGTACTGGGACGAGGAAGAGAGGGACTAGGAGTAGTAAAGATTACAGGTAGCTAAATCAGGCATTACCTTCATGTACCTCTACCTTATCCCAGTACTTGTGAATGAGGCATAGCGCCTCATACACAAGTACTGCCTCATACACAAGTACTGGGATGAAGAAGAATAGGGCAAGTTGTAAAGAAGATTACCAATAATTAATCAAGGCATTAAACACAAGTAGTGGTGCAACACCATTGAGCTGACTGGGCTTCAGCAACCCCCCCCACTGAAATTGTGGGCTATGTTGACTTGACCTGGATGACCTACTGAGCAGTTGCCTGACAGAAAAGGACACAGATGTTAAATGACATCTGGGTTTTGCCGTTAACAAGGGCCCGGCTCAGCAATTACTAATGTGCAGCATTTCACTGTTAGTACCTGCATTCAAATGCCAAATTTTTTAAGCAATTGTGATGTGGGTTTAGTGCTTGCATGCCAGGGGAGTGATTGGAAGGGTAGAGAGGAAACAGGAGACCAGTCATTCTCACAGCAGCCCATAAGTGGGTGCTTTCAGACTTAAAGGAGAGAGTTAACTGCTTGTAACATTGAAGCTGCACTAGAATAGTCTCTTTAAAATGCGTAAAGAAGTTAGATGCCCCCACTAAATACGTTTCTCCTCCCCAACACAGGTGAAGTTAGCGCCTCTCCCAACATTTGAAGGGTTAGCCCCCCTGAAATGTAGGTTTTGTTGCGCCCCTGAACACAAGCACACACACCATTCACCATATATACACACGCGCACCCAGCCATCCATATATTTAAGAGTGCACCCTTTCACCATACAGGCACACCCAGGCGCCACCCGTACATTTAAGTGTGCAACCTTTCACCACACAGGCATATACACCCAGGCACCTACCATACATTTCAGTGTGCACCCTTTCACCATACATGCACACCCAGGCATCCACACATACATTTGTGTGCATCCTTCCACCATACACACACCCAGGCATCCACCCATACATTTGTGTGCACCCTTTCACCATACACTCACACAGGCAGCCACCTATACATTTAAGTGCGCCCCCTTTCACCATACCCTCACACAGTCACCTGTACATTTAAGTGTGGACACTTTCACCATACAGGCACACCCAGGCAGCCACCCATACATTTAAGTGTACATCCTTTCACCATACAAACACACACACACACACACTTGTGTGCACTCTTTCACCATACACTCACACACGCACTCGTCATTGGTTGAGGGGAGCCATACACTCACACACGCACACGTCATCGGTTGAGGGGAGCCATAATACTTCAAAAATACATTGGGCCTCATCAGGACCCCGGCGGTGATGGTATGAACAGTGGCGGTAAGGCACTGGTACCGTTCATACCGTCCCGCCGCATTACGAGTTCTGCTCGCTGGTTCCTGACAGCCTGTCAGGTCTTACCTGGCGGGCTGTACGGCACCAGTGTGCATAACTCGTAATTGCGCTGGCACCGTTAACAACCATGCTCCCCAACCCTATTCTGCCCTACGGAGCAGAATGGGTATCGGAAACCCGGCAATATCGCCACCCGCGAATGGGCAACTACCGGCCCATTCATCTCTTAATGGGCCGATTATTGCCCAATCGCGGGAGGTGGTGCCGGTAGCAAGCATGGTGGTAGCCGTGCCTGCTATACAGGCACGGCTACCGCCATGCTCGTAATGAGGCCCATTGTTTCTTTTTGAAGTCACTCTGACTTCATAAAGAAATTATTTCTGTTAAGGACTGAACCATAATGGAAATAATGTCTTCATGAAGGCACAGTGACTTCAAAAATAACCTATTTATTTTTGAAGTCATAGGGCTTCCCCACCCCATGACATGGAGGCCTCCAGCCTAGGGTCTTCATGTCATGGGGTGGGGGTAGCCACCAGACTTTTTGTATTCAATCTGCCTTCATAAAGACATTATTTCTTTAGAAATGCAGAGTGAATTCAAAAAGAAAATGTTAAAAAAAACATTTAAAAAAAGAAAACTTATTTTTTTACTCCAAGTGGGGCCCCCTTCTAGAACATGTGGTTGCGGGGCCCCCCTGCACCGTGGGGGGTGCAGGAGCCCCTGTTACGCCAGTGAGTGCTCCTATTAATGCCACCCATTTGGCAGCTTGCATGCAATAGTGCATGGGGAAACGTTTTTGTAGCAGAATTTCATATTCTCCCTCTTCCAACCTCACTACGCTGCTCCCACATGTTTTTCACCTGTCTCAGGACAAATTGAAGCTGGCACATCTACGAAATACACCTCAACTTCAATTAATGCATTCTCACTCGCTTTGGGATTGTCCTAACCTTCCCCTTCATAGGTGGCACAATTGTGATTCTGCATTTCTTCCACTGTACATGGTTCTGTTAAGAAAGTGGCTCTGTTTCCCTTTTTGCAACGTACTACATGAATGTTTGGGCTTGATATTACGATCTTGTATGTTGTTGCTCTTTGTGTAGTTAGGTAGGATTTGGATTGTTCAAGTATTGCAAACAGTGAGTGTTCCACAAACAATGTAACAGAGCATCCCATCACATTCGTGGAACTTTTTTCAATGGTGAAAGCAGCTGTGGCGAAAGCCTGTTTACAACCAAAGTGGCATTGCATTACGGAATCAAGGGTGCCACTGTAATATGCCAGTGGCTTGTGGCCCACGGATGTCTTTTGTGTTAACACTGCAGTCACTAGAGTTCCATCTGAATGGGAAAATATGAAGAATTCCCGTTCATAATATGGCGTCACTAGGACGGGTGCTGACAAATCATGTCTTTTAGTGTGGTAAAGCCAGCATGCATTTCAAAGGGTCAATGTTATTGTTTGGTTTTCTTTTTGTGCATCTTTGAGCCCTTGTAATTATTAGGCAGGATTCTCAGAAATGTGCTAATTCCCCCCACATTAGAGACCCCCAGCAACTTTGCTGGATTTTGAGGACTTGATTTTTTTAACCTGGAGAGAGTGAGACCCTTTTCCCCTCTGTCATGTATTTTAATGTGATTTTGAACACTGTGTTTACCTTGTTTGTGGAGTCTGACAAACTCCATAGGTGCAGTGGCAAAGGGAAGTCTTTCAGCTTTCACAAATGTTTAAATACCTTCTCTTGGATAAACTACTGTTTCCAAGAGCAGTAAAGTGAAATTGACTTTACTTGCATTTGTAACTTTCTAGACCCAGCATACTCTATCTTACAATAGGGTGCTGGAGGGGTTACCTAGTATCACCTTTGTCTAGATTCTCATGTAACATTTTTTATGTTACCCTTTTCTCAGTGAATGGCTGGTGGCAGTGGTTTTCTTTAACTACCGTGGTGTGCATTTACCGTGGGCTGCATTCGCAGCTGCAGTAAAGCACCCAAACGGTGCCATTTTTGTCAAAATGGCCCAGTCTTCTTTTTTTGCCATTTCTTTGTGCAAAAGTCCATCTTGAGATTTACTTTGCACTTCAAACCAGGTCAAGTCCCATTGTTCGCGTTGTCTTTGGTGGGATTCATGAGTGAAGCCTGCCTTTGGCTCCAAGGTGTCTGGGCTAGGCAGAAAGTGAGGGAGGTGCCCAAAACTCCCTGTGCTTAGTCTCCTAGGAGACCCAAATGCACTCTGTGTGGATTGGCCGGCTGACTGTCCGGCAAGGACAGCCATCTTGCTGGGTGACTGACAGCTAAAATGGAATGAATGGGAGAGAACTGAATAAAAGGCGAGGCTTTTGGCTTTGAAGACAGAGTTGGCCACTGGACAAAGGAATCGAAGAAGAACTTGACGAGGATACCTGCTGCATCTCCTGGACCATTGGTTTGCCTGGTGAAGCCCTGCTGCTGTGCTGAAACTCCAAATTCATATCGACAGAGAAGCCCCTGCAAGGACGACTACTCCCCTTGAGTTGGTGTGACCAATCAACTCCAAAGTAAGCCACCTGGACATCCATCTCGGAGCTGGTTGAATTTCCACAGAGTTGCTGCTGGAAACTGTATAGCCAGGGAGAGGAACACCAGATTGTGTGTGTTGCTTTTAAGCTGGCCTAGATCTCCAGGAAGATCCTCCAGACTCCTCAGAAGCAGGGCTGACCGAGCCTGAGCCCCCTCAACACAGTGCTGGACCCCAGAAGCAAGGAAAGTCCATCTCGACAGCCAGGAACAGCGGTTTTGCTATTTGCAGAAGACGCGAGGAGCTGAAACACTGTACAGCCACTGATTTGAAGATTGTCGGTTGCCAGATGTGACCATCCCATTGCAGTGCAGGAGTCCCCAGAAGTCCTCATTCTTGTTCCCACAACTGAGGCCCAGGAACAGTGAGATCTGCAGAGCTGCACAGGAACAGAAGTCATCTGCTGCACTTTTCCTTCAATAGCAAAGTACTGTAAAGTCTGAGAGAACTTACCTCTTACTGTTGAGTTGTGTGCATCTTCTACTACTCACAAGCATAATCAGCTTGAGGCCCTACATTTGATTCTTCTCTTATTTAAAGACATCTAAAACACTGTGCAAAGACTTTTTACTTACCTGCAAAGAAGTGATTCAGCTCATATAGACTTTTGCCTAGTGACTTTGGCTTAGACTCTTTCATTGAATGACTCTTATTGGGGGATCTGAAAATATTTGCCTGCTTAAGAATATGGTCTCTTCTAAATAACCTTTTCCTTTGACTTATTACAATATGATTATAAATGCAACAGTGATATATTAATGTCCCCAGCACCCTAGCAATTGAAGTCACCTAAGGGTGTAGGTAGTGTCTGTGGGACATCCCAACAGGGTATCTACTGATTTAGATATATTAAGAGTGTGTATTTCACAAAGTGTATTTGTGTGTTATTTTTTATATTGCTCCCTTATGAAGTAATCTTAGTCTAACTGACTGATGAATTAATAATTGTTTATTCAAGAAACCTTGTGTGTAAGAGTTTATTTGAATATTTGTCACTGTGAATCTCTGTGTAACTCTCCTACAGCTCACATTGACCCCTCTTGAGATAAGACTAGCTGCTCAACACGCTACCAAAACGGTGTATTACAAGCTTATACCAAAGGTTGGGTTTGCTATACCTGTAGTCAGAGTTGTTAGTAGTGGTCCCAGAGGGTACTGCATACAAACTTTGCCTAACAGTAGTAATGGTCTGGTGTAGGTGGCATAGTCTGCTATCAATCCTCGGCAATAATTACATATGCCAAGGAATTTTAGCATTTCTTTCACTGTGCGGGGTCTGGCTATGGCACGTACTGTGGCAGCCCTGTCTAGTATTATTCGTTTGCCATTTTTGGAGATTAATTGACCCAGATACAAAACCTTTGCAAGGCAATACTGGAGTTTGCTTTTGTCTACCTTCTATCCCTTGTGGGCCAATAAAGTGAGTAACTAAATGGAATTGATCCTGCATGCCTCTTCTACCTCACTGCATATCAACAAATCAGATGTCTTCGTGCAATATCCTATTGAAAATGCTTGGGCTTTCACAATACCCCTGGGGTAGTCTGCAATGATGGTATCTTCTTCCACCTAGTGTGAATGCTGTCAAGTATTGTGAAATTTGATCGAGGGGCAAAGAGAAGAAGGTGTTTTTCAAATCCACTACAGTAAAATGGGTGGCCTACTTTGTGATACTGCACAAGATGGATGCTGGGTTTGGGACAAGATGGAATTCCTTTTGGACAATTTTGTTAAGAGGGCGAAGGTCCTGCACCATCATCCAAGGCCCTACTTTTGTTTGTTTAATTGGATGAATTGGGAGTTTGAGGGGACACTGATACCTTGCTGTAGTAATGCATATATTGTTTCTCATATTCCTTCCTCTGCTTCCCTGGACAAATGGTATTGTTTTACTCTGGTTAACATTGCCCCGAGCTTAAGTTTTATTTTATTGGGGGTCACTTCTTTCAATAACCCTACATCGTGGGGGTTGGCTGTCCATAAATACGCCAGCATGTGCTACAAATCTGTATTACAAAATGATTGTGGTGCACTGACAATAACCATGAGGGGGTTTCTTACCTGTCTGTTTTGTGTTATTATGTCACAGGGCATGCATATTTCCATTATTATTTCTCCATCATGATCATTGTCAGTGAACAACTCCTCTTCTGTCAGGTCTCGCAAAGCTTTGTTTGGGTCTATGCATAACACTGTTCACCATTCACAATCCTGCATGTCCAGTCCCATCGCCACAATATGTTCTGCCGACACCTGCACTCACTGGAAATCTAGTGAGAGCACTGTACAAGTTAATATTTCGGGAGTTGCCACTAGGCTGAAGAGAAAATCAGAATGCACTCTCCAATCTTTCCGTGTTATTTCTGGCACTACTCTTGCCAACACTTGTATGCCATAGATAAATATATCTGCATTGGTGGGAATTCCTCACACTGCTATATCATTGGCTATTGTCTGTATTATTAACATTGCCCGTAGGGGACACATCCTAGGTGTAGAGCATACCACGCCCCTTTCTGTGAATGCAATTCTTATATTGAGTTTACCAAGGAGATCCCTTCCCAATAAATTCATGTGTGAGTCTACATGATAAAGTAGGGGTGATCTCACTGTTCTTCCCTTTATCTTTACATCCAAATCTTTAGTGTAAGGCACCATGACCACAGCCCCGGAGAATCCCTGATTCTCAAGATTGTTACCAGATAACAGAAATTTACATTCATATAGACATGATGTATCCACCCCTGAGTCCACCATAAAGATGAACTGCTTGTTTCCTATCTCTGCCTCCACCAGTGGGTCCTCATCTAGGTGTAAGGTAGTCGATAGTACTGGACACGCAAGTGTTCTCTGTAGGCTATCCTAGACTGGTTGGGTGTCTGTCCCAGGACAGGAGAAAACTTGGTCACCAAGTACACATGCTCCTCGGAACGGTGCTTGTGTGCCATTTGCAATGGTAATGGAGGGGTTGGTATCCGTGTGTGCCATTTGGTTTTAACGTGTAAGGCATGTCTGTATGTTCTGTTGTTGCTGTCTGGGCTGGTTGTATCCTGTTGTATGTCTATTATGGTTTTGTTCATCCTGGGCATATTCCCCCATGGGTAACACATAGAGGCTGCCTGGGTGGTGGGGTCTGTTCTGGTACCTCTGGTTATTCTGATAATTGCCCATAGGATTGTTGCGACACTCCCTTGCAAAGTAACCCCACCTTCCACATGACCAACATGCACCCTGCCCTCCTCCTCTGGGTCCTTGCCCTCCATATCCTCCTCCTCGCTTTCCTCTTGCCACTTGGGTCCTGCATGCTGCTCCTCGCCAGCCCATTGCTCCTGGCTATTGTTCGTCCATGTTGCTGCCATTTGAGCCTGAAATGGTACTGTTACCGCCCCCTCTTCTCCCTGCCGTTCTTGGGGTGAGCCAGCTGTTAACGGAGCGACCTTCACCAACTTACTCTTTACCAGATTTGCCTCGTCTGCTAATCTTCTTTGTGCTATTTCTTTTTCCATTTCTTTGATCCTCCTGCAGTGGTGTACTATGATACTCTGTATTTATGGCCATCCCTTGGCTTCTATCCCATCAATTTTTATCAAGGGCCTTCTGTACCTCCTTTGGGAGGCCTTTTTTAATAATTAAATAGAATAGGGAGGGGGATTGGTCCCAGGCTATGCCTGTCTCCGCCAGCCACATATCCTGCATCCGAAGAATGAACTGAGGCACCTCCTCCTCATCCCCCATAGTGCATTGCATAACAGACTGTACATCTGGGGTATCAGGGAAGGTTCTCCACAGTGCATCCCATAATTTTCTCTTACATTATTGAAAGACACACCATCATGTCTATTGTTGCCCATAGCTACCACAGGGAACCCTGCCTTCAACCACACTCCATCTGCCTGATCACCCACTGCCGATACTAGGATGCTCTTAAAATCCCCTATTGCTAGAGGTGCACCTGCTGTATTCTTTTCAAATGTGTAAATCCACTGACCAGCTCCCCCTGAAAGCGGCAGAGGGTCTTTAACAAATTATGGTTGTCCCTCACTACCCAGGGGACATAATGGGGACGTCCTGCTCCCTTATGAATGAGGGGCATCTGTAATTTTGACCTCACCCTTTCCCTACTTACCTTCACTCCCTTTTTTTTTGCTAGGGCAATTCACCCTAATCTGTTACAAATCCTTCCTTCCCATCCTTCCTCTCCTGCTCCCACTACTCAAGGGGTTGCCCATTGTACCTGTGACCTTCCTCCCACCGCCCCCTCTTCTGAATCCTCAAAATCGCTCCAACATTCCTCTTCATCCCTTTCCGATACTAGTGTGACATACCCCATGCTTGCAGTTTATCCCTCCTTCTCCACACATACCTCTTTAATGAGTGCATTGTCTATTCGAAAAAGGAAACCCCCAGATTTCCACTCATTCTCTGGTATTTCAGAAGAACTTTTTAGAGGGGGCGGTAACTGAGTCTGCCTTTCTCCCTCTAGTGGCAATGTTGCCTCGCACAGTGTGCATAATCGGGATAGATCTGCCTGTGTATTGGTGATTTGTATTTCGAAATTCTGTGTAGTCGGTCCTGCAGGGGCTGGGACTGTATTTGTTGGGGTGTAAAACCCTACATGGGTGATATTACTATTTTCTGGAATATATGGGGGAGGTGGTACTGTTGCTGGGGCGACCGGTGCATTAGGCTGGGGCAAATATAGTGGATCACAGCATCCTTCTGCTGGTAAGGATCTAGTGAGTATTGGGTACCAATTTGTTGGTTCTACTCCCTCTTTACACATTTCGCCTGCCTCACATTTCAATACTGTTGGGGCTTATGATTCCTTTTCTTTCTTGTCTGTAGGGGGCATTTCTTCGAACATCCTCCACAAATCTAGCACTTCTCGTCTTTTTTGGAGCTGCTTCCCTTTATATTTAGCCAGTAAGTATGTCTCTACATGGTCTAAAACTACCTTGTCGAAATACCCTTCTTCCGGCCAAACCCCTCTCCTTTAATGTATGTCAATCATTGACTATGGTCTTTCTTTATTCTATCATTATAGTGAGGCAGGTGTTTGCAAATGTGTGACAGTGGCGTGTCCATGCCCATGTCATTGTCCCTCTGTGCGCTCATGCAAAAATGTGTTTAAGGAAACCTCTGCCTGTTAACCTCCAATATTTAAATCACAGCTTTAAGCCATACACTTTTAAACCATTTGTTTTAGTGTTGGAATGATAGGCATATAAATCATTAAAACCTTCAACAGATTAACATAGAGACATGACAGATCAACAAATATACCGACAACATAGAACAAAAAACATAGAAAACCAAAAAAATGTTCCCTATTTCCCGACTCCTTGCTAAATGTTTTTCCTTCCCCCGTTCACACAATCTATTAATCTATCTCCAACCCCAACACTACCCACCCATGTGTCTGACATATCTTAGGCTGCTTAGTCGCGCCTTGCCAGCCACCTAAGTCTTAGAACGGCGACATGCACACATGCATCCCCTAAGCTAAACTCCCTAGAATTTAACACCACATTGTCTACAGTCATCAAGGGCGTTCCAACCGAGGAAACAAGTGCATTGAGGCCACTCAAGTGGGGAAAGAGCTCTATATAAATAAGAAAATACAATACAATACAATACATCATTCACATCACTTCTTCCCCTCCTGGGCCTACCTCCAAAAAATTAAAGATACTAAATGAAAGAGTTTCTACTATTTCCCGAGACCTACTAAATATATGAGGCTCCTACTTTTTTCCTGATCTCCACTTATATTCCTGCACTGGTCGAAACAGTGCTATGCGGCGCAACCTCCCACCCGCTTTCGGAGCTAGGTCCCTGTATCTCCTCGTTTCATCTCCTTGTTCATATAAAAAACTAATTGCCATGAAATAAAAAAGCACTTTGTTTCCAACAAACACTACACCAATTCACACCCCGTCTAACCATCTGTGTGTTCTCTTCTTATTTAATCTGCTTTATGCCTCCCCAATTTCCCATCTTTAATCATTCTTGCAATCAATACTTATGTGCCTATGGAATTCCAAGAGCCTCTGTTTGCGGTCAATCCAGAAGGGGGTCTCCCCGTGGTAGGCCCTGCCCGGCGAGCAGTTGGGTATTTGCAAAACTGGGACCCACAGAACTTGCTCAGGAGCGTACGTCTTTCGTGAACTTCCAGTCAGCCATAGGTGGCGTTGGCCCTGCACAGGTAGCCCCAGATTTTGCCGCTGTACGGCGACATCAAGGAACTATCACATCGGACTGGTCACCACTTTGAAGGCACCTGGTCCCAACACGATTTCCAAAAAGCCAAATAAAGGATGCACCCCGCTAGGGAATGAGACCAGGTGATGGAGTGCAAGTTGAACAAAGTTTTATATAAGTAAGACTATGCATGCAGAAAACTCTGCTGCCCTGAGAGAGCTCTGCCAGACAATACACAAACGATACATTATGAACCCAAAATACATCATGGCTGATGTCATTACATACAGTACAAGATAAAAACTTTCATTGGATGGCCCCTATGGTATGTAACAATAAGTGCTGCTAGACTCCCATTGGTTGCTGTAGCGGTCTGTTGGCACATGGGTCAGCTGGGCTGATCTCTGCGGGGTGAAGGTCAAGATGGGCCAACAAAATGTTTCAGCCTTAGCTAATATAAACTACACAATGATTTTGGTATGTGAGGAGTGATGCTGAGCATAAAACTTAGACCAGAACGAGAGGTCACCTATAAATCGTGGACAGATATATATGTCCTGATGGGAACAGGAATTGGGGACACATAAGAGTTCCAAATGGACTTTGTTGAAAAAAGGGGCTCTAAAATTGTGTTATCATTGGTACATCACCCTTGAAAGAATACAAAACATCTATTCAGGCAGCTCTGGCTTCTGTTGGCACAGCAGTAATCAACCGGGTGATTTGGCTCATATGTGGTGGATCTGCCCAACAACTCAGATTTATTTGAAAGAAATCCTAGCAAAATGCAAGGACATAACAGGGTGGTCACTCCCTATGAATCCATTAATTATAGTCCTGGGGGATGTACCTGACAATGATTGAAAGATGTAAAATAAAAGATTTGCAAATGATCCCAAGCACTTCACTGGACAACAGAAGTAATAAATACTAGACTCTTTACTTCCCTGGTCTATCACTTGGGACATGAACATTAATAGAGCGTAAGCCCCAATCATAGAGCCATGACCATAGCTTGAACCCCTTGGGACACATACATGGATCGCTCATGTCGGGTTCCAATATGCCAGGCACCAGGTTTTTCAGATTCATTAAACAGACTTTATGGGGCCCATTTCCCATTTTTAAATTAAAATTCCCTCCCAAAATAAGTTAACATTGTTGTTCTCAGTTTTCCCTGTCAATGCATCAACAAATCCTATTAATTCAATTAGGCATTGCTTCTTATAGTATATGTGTGGACTATTGAAGATGTTCACTGCCCATAGTTCATTAAATGTGTCTACACTTATTTTCAAATCTGTTAGACAAGTGGTTAAATGATCTGATAGTATTGGGAAGGGGAACACATAATCTGATTTCACCAATATTGCCATGTCACCAAAATGTCCAGCACAAAAGTTTCTTTGAGCTAGAATTTGGTAGCAATAGAAGCAGCTCTACTGGGACCTTGTGCAGAGAAGTTGTGGTGCATCCGTTAGTTACGTGGGACCTCACACAGAGTAGCTGGGGTGCAGCTGTTATGTGGGACCGTGTGCAGAGAAATTGTGGTGTATCCGTTACTTACGTGGAACCCTGTGCAGAGTAGCTGGGGTGCAGCCCTTACTTGCGTGGAACCTCACACAGAGTGGCTGGGGTGCAGCCGTTACTTTCCTGGGACCTCCAGCAGAATAGCTGGGTGAAACAATTTCTTATGTGGAACCTTGTGCAGAGTAGCTGGGGTGTTGGATGTTGTGTCAGAAGTCGACACAGAGCTTTGCGCAAAGGTTGGTTGTGGCTATGTGTTTGGTTTGCATGGTTTGCATGGGGATGTGTTGTGGGCGGTCCGTGTGCAAATTCATTCTCTTTCCATGTCTGCTGGAAATGTGCATTTGGATCCATGAATACGCAAAGCATGAAGATTAACTTATACACACAGGCTTGTGCAGTTTTGTTCTAAGCGCACAGCCCTTGCAGGATTAATTTGCTCTTTTCCATGAATCGGGCACTTAATTACAAGTATTCATGTTACAAAAGGTAATGCCCAATAAAGGAAGAGAAAATCACTAAAACAGGGGCACTTAGAGACATGTCTACGCTACAATGCATCCATTAAATACACTTATCATTGCTTGAAATGGATATTGGTCCTCATTACAAGTAAACCAGTGTGGTTAACAATGTCAGTAAAGCAGCAGTAATTCCATTACTACAGCATTCCTGCTGCATTACCACACCATCATACTACAAGTTTGGTGGTATTGTAGAAGTTTTTCTCCAGCAAAAATCTGGAGGTAAATCTTCCACCTTGCATCCAAAATGTAGCAAAAATCAGCTGACTTACTGTGGCAGAATTAATGTCTGGGGTAATTCCACCAAATTCCCTATGGAGCTCTATGGACTCCAAAAAAGGGGAATTACACCACTCTATGAACACTTGGAATCCCACAGTAAATCCGTGGGACCAAATGGCTGTTACAGTGATCGTGATTGACGGTAATTCAGCAGATTTACTGCCGAACTACTGCAAAATCATGGTGAGGCCCATCTTTCCAGTTCTACCCTGCTTGTCTGGTACTCCGGTGGCATACAATAGTCAACATGTACATGTGAGCAAAGACTGGGCACCTAAACAGTATCTTAGCTCTCAAAGTTGCATGAATCAATGTTGCACACTATCGCTTGGAATTCAGACAGAGCCAAGCACACACACTCATCATACTTCCAAAGCCTTGAAGCGCATTATCAGTAAATATTGTATGCATTTTATGCCATGCATGAATTCAAATGTTTAAAAGTATTGCAAGACCACATCATTTCATGGGACAATGTACACGTTGCTTGTACTTTGAACATGCAAAAGCACATCAAAGTTTTCTGAAATAATAAGTATGCCTGGTTTGAAGTTTTACTGTTTCTATATCTGAAAACAATGATGTTCTTGTTGGTATAAATAGAGAAACAGAGCATTTGTTCCCCTGTGTTAGATTTTAGCTGTCATAAAGTGCATTTGTCAACATGCATTTCAAATTACCCTCAATTCCTGAGTATATCAGAAAAATAAATTACCTCCTCGCTATCAATTTCATTAACAGCTATTTCTATGGAATATGCAGTTCCTATTTTATTACTTGCCTCTGCTTTTTGTTTGCCTTAAGCTCTAAATTGTACTCTGTAATGTTAGAAGTGCATTTTGGTTCCATTGTTCTATCTTGGGAACAAATTGCTTCTGCATCAGGAATATAGCACCGTGTTCTCAAAATCCTTATTATGAACACTTAGTACCATAGGATTTTACAACAAAAGGTATTGAAACATTTAAATTCCATATGAAGTGTCTTTGTGTGAGACCTTTTCTGTTTGTGTTTAGATTAATGAAGGGCTTTTCGTCAGTAGATTAGTTTATATTCATATTATATTATTGGGGCTGATCACTTGAATACCCCTCTTTATAGAAACATGATTGGGGCTCTTTTTGGACCTCAAACTCAATTCCATTACATTTTAAAGGTTACAACCGCCCACAAAAGAACTGCTTTGTGATTCATCATAATGAAGTGTGTTCATACAATAGCAACTTTGACAAGATTTCTGATTAGACAAGCACCACATTTTTTTTATTTTCATTTAGAAACACTAAAACAAAGTTTTTGAAACAAATGTGTCAGAACACCCACACAAACTGACCTGATTTGAGAACAAACATGGATGTGATTCTACTGCACCTGCATTGTACATGTTTGGAGTAACTGTTTCAGACCATACACGATACAGAGTGTCCCCTGGGAAATGTCACTGCGTTGCCAAACTACTGCCAGAAAGAGCACGTTGCTTCATCCATGCAGTGCTACTTATAAAACCAACTCCCTCAGCTGGCACTGTCTGATGTTTACTTTAGCACTGCTCTAGCGCAGAGGTGATGGTTTCGTTTTGATCAAGAGGGCCGTACAGGGAGAGGCAAACCCAGACCATGTGCATATAACCTGGTGTGTGTACTAATATTTGGCATATATTGCACTCTACAAGGCACCTTGGAATGTGTTAGTTCTCTCCCAGGAGCTGTGAGAAACATGCACGTTCTCCAATGTGGCATTCTACATTCCCAGTGATGATGTGTGTGGGCCCAGAGCGCATAGCCACCTTCATTTGCAATGTCTACAATATTCTAAAAGCTCTATTGGCCATGTTTAAATGGTATGCATACAGGTTTAGTTCCTCACAAAGTAGTTAATGTCAACCACCTCCCTGATGACATGGTGATTAACAATTATATCTGGATGTTTGTAGTCCCCGTAGACCACCACTTCATGATTCATTGAGGAGAAAACAAACATTTTACAGTCTCCATTAAAACAAAAGTAATTCCGTACAAAAATGGGTTAATTCTGTATCAAAAATCACATACTAGTCTAATGCGTATAGTTGCTCTGAAGAGGTTTGCCCTGAAGTTGAGCAGCAAACATCTGCTAAGGCACCCTGAGGAACACAGTACACGTCTACCAGAATCAAATGACGAATGTAAGCCTTGACCTTGATGATACCAGTGTGCTTCAACTGATGTATTTTGGTTGGGTTGCCTACATTAAATTACCTGAATGTTTCTGTGAGCATGTTTTTTTTTTTCTTTCTGGAACCTACTTAATGATCTGGGTATTCACACACTGTAATCTGTTGTGAATTCACTGCTGGGTTATGTGCCAGGAGCTCCACATACTGTCGTTTAGGGCATCAGCATCACCCTTGTGCTCAGTTAGAAAAGATTCCGGTGAATAAGCTGCCAACACAACTTAATGTTGCCCACAGCTTTTTCTACATATCAGCATGATAGATCATTCCAGCGCCCACAACCAGCATGTCCATGCAGAAGCATTTGCAAAGGTCTACACACCCTCTGTGTATGACGAGGACGAATGTAATCAATACTCATGTGCCTTTGGAATTCCAAGAGCCTCCGTTCGTGGTCAATACAGAAGGGGGCCTCCTCGTGGCAGGCCCTGCCCGGTGAACAGTTGGGTATTTGCAAAGCTGGGACCCACTGAACCCTGCTCAGGAGCGTACGTCTTTTGTGAACTTCCGGTCAGCCATATGTGGTGTTGGCCCTCCACAGGTAGACCCGGATTCCAACGCAGTACGGCAACGTCAAGGAACTATCACGTCGGACTGGTCATCACTTTGAAGGCACCTGCTCCCAACACTATACCCAAAAAGCCAAATAAAGGATGCACCCCGCTAGGGAATGAGATCAGGTGATGGACTGCAAGTTGAACAAAGTTTTATATAAGTATGAATATGCATGCAGAGAACGCTGCTGCCCTGAGAGCGCTCTGCCAGACAATCCACGAACAGTACATTATGAACCCAAAATACATCATGGCTAATGTCATTACATACAGTACAAGATACCAACTTTCATTGGATGGCCCCTATGGCCCAGAATGTAACAATAAGTGCTGCCAGACTCCAATTGGTTGCTGTGGCTGGGGCTGTCTGATGGCACATGGGTAAGCTGAGCTCATCTCAGTGCGGTGAAGGTCAAGATGAGACAACAACATGTTGCAGCTTTAGCTAATCTAAACTACACAATGATTGTTGGTATGTGAGGTGTGATGCTGCCAGAATGAGGGGTCATCTATAAATCATGGACAGATATATATGGCCCGATGGGAACAGGAATTGGGGACACATAAGAGTTCCAAATGCACTTTGATGAAAGAAGGGGCTCTCAAATTGTGTTATCATTGGTACATCACCCTTGAAAGATTACAAAACATCTATCCAGACAGCTCTGGCCTCTGTTGGCACAGCTGCAATCAACCCGGTGATTTGGCTCATATGTGGTGGATTTGCCCAACAAATCAGATGCATTTGAAAGAAATCCTAGCAAGATGCAAGGACATAACAGGGTGGTCACTCCCTATGAATCTATTAATTATAGTCCTGGGGGATGTACCTGACAATGATTAAAAATAATGATGTAAAATAAAACATTTGCAAATGGTCCCAAGCACTTTACTGCACAACAGAAGTAATAAATACTAGACTCTTTACTTCCCTTGTCTATCACTTGGGACATGCCCATTAATAGAGCGTAAGCCCCAATCTTAGGGCCATGACCATAGCTTGAACCCCTTGGGACACATACATGGATCGCTCATGGCGGGTTCCAATATGCCAGGCACCCTGTCTTCAGATTGATTAAACAGACTTGATGGGGCCCATTTCCCATTTTTAAATTAAAATTCCCTCACAAAATAACTTAACATTTTTGGTCTCAGTTTTCCCTATCAATGCATCAACAAATCCTATTAATTAAATCAGGCATTGCTTTTTATATTATATGTGTGGACTATTGAAGATGTTCACTGCCCATAGTACATTAAATTCGTCTACACTCATTTTCAAATCTGGTAGAAAAGTGGTTAAATGATCTGATATTAGAGGGGAGGGGGAACACATAATCTGATTTCACCAATATTATGTCACCAAAATGTCCAGCACAAAAGTTTCTTTGTGCTAGAATTTAGTAGCAATAGAAACCATCAATAACAACATCATTAACTAAGCAGTTTGTTTTGCAGAAGAATTATATCAGCTTGATTAAAATAATCAATTGTAATTTGTTTTTTGCACCCGCCGTGTTTCACAATTTTAATGATTTTATCATTCAATGTAGTTGTCTAAATTATTCATTCAAATGAGTACTGGTCGGAACCACCAAAGTGTTCGTTGTTATTTGACTCTGATTTTTCTCTCCAGGTAGACAGTCGTCAATGTCTTCCAAATTGTTGTAACAATTGAAATGAGTTCTAGATAGTAATACAAGGGCCCCTGAAAGAGCAGGGTGTCCCAGTGTTATATCTTATATCATATATCTAATCTTATATATAATCTTAGGCCTCTTGTACTTTAGGTGTTGTGGACTTCTTGGATAAGTGGCCATCATTCATCAAGGCATTCTACCTTGTGAGTAGAGAGACCGGTTGGCACATGTTGGTTTCTTGCAAGCGGGTCATGTAGCCATCCAGTGGGTAAAAAAAGGACAGTGGCCTGTTTCTTGGGCCTGGGTTTAACCCTGAATGGCCTGGATTTGAAAGTATTATGTATTCTGCAATGCGTGGGTTGGAGAAAGTGATTTCAATACAATCTCCTTGAAAGCACTTCATGGTACTGCCCAACCATTACGTCCTTCTTGCTATTTGGATGTGCTGAGGATTTATGGCAGGAACTTTCAAATTCGCATTTATCCAATGAGTAATGTTGCTTATTAGGGAACTAGTCCCTTCTCTGTGAACATTCAATGCCCAAGGGAGGAAGGACGCCCCATGGCAAAGACAATGGAGAACTCTGAACCATTGGATTCACTCCTGTTTTGCCTTCTGACAGCTTTTGTGACAGCCAAATGTGTGCACGTTCCAGCACAACACGGATATCTACATGAATGGGTACCAATACTTTAGGTAGCCTTGATGGTTCAAATGAAGTTAGTACTGACATTTGTTAATACAATTTGACTCACCAGTCACTCAGTCCTGTTAGTGGGCTGAATGATTGTGTGCCTGGTACTGATGTTGGTCATAGCAGCATTGATAGATTCACTTTTAAGAACTCGTACAAGATCATCCAAAACTTCCAGTGCGTTAAAAACATAATCTTCAAAATTCACCATAAAATCCATTATTGATTGCACTTTGTCCGTAAGTGCTAAAGTTGAAGCACTAAAGTTGAAGCAAGTGTATCTTTCAGCAAAGTAATCACAGAGTCATAGCCAATTCCATGTTGGCCCTTTCCGCCTGTAGATGGATACGGTGATACACTTGGAGCCCTGTGTCCAGTACTTGCCAACCAGGATGCCCACAAGTGTTTGATGGTGCTGTGATTTATTTTAGTTCTCCTATGGGCGCACTTGACGTGGCTACCTTCAATGGGGAGTCTCTGGTTTCTTAATGAAGGCAATGTGGATATTTGTAAGCATGTTGCAACTGCCCCTGGGACTGGTAAGGATGTGGTGTGCATTAACAGCTCTGGTTGTGGGAAGCCATCTCTCCAGCCAGATTTGTGATGGACATTGCATTCTTGGTGTGCAGAGCGCACGTTCAGCCTCGATAATTTCCTCATCAATTTTGCCTTCTACTTGTCTCAGGTAACTGTCCATTGAAGGCTGTAAAGTTTCAGGTGTTTTGTTGCCCGCTTTCCTTGGATTTTTTTCCAGGATTGTCTCTTGGCACTGAGTAGCTTTTCTTTTCCCCATTGCAATTAGATAAACCACAAATATTCATTCTAAAGGTTTCTTGTTATTACATGTGTCTAATTGGCCGTAACGTAACTCCTTTCATAAGTCAGTTTAGGGTAATGTGTATTTCCAAATGTTCAAAGGCAATGAGCACACAGTCGCCTTGCTCCATACATGTGTGGCTGCACTCAATTAGCTATTTGTGCACAACAGCCCATGACTACATATGCTATATTATGCCTTCCCACCTGGTGCATGCTAACAAAGTGCAGTGTACCAGTATCAAATACAAAGTCAGTTACAAGGGTGCTAATGGACATTGTTAGATGCATGTACAGAAACACTTATTTTGGCCACTGACCCGGTTTCTGCCTGAGTTCCTGAGTGCATGGGTACCTTATGAGTTTCTTTCAATATATTGATCCGGTTCGCTCCACTCCACCATAAGGCACTGCATAGGGAACCACAGCAAACAGGACCAGGACCGACAGCAGTGAGCTGCCCTGTCTCCAGCCTCCCCACAAGTGCTCCACAGGGTCTTCACTACCCCTGGCGATCCATGTGAATTGTGAACTCAAGATCCAATGGTGCAATGATGAATTATACAGAATCAGTCAATGGAATGGAAGAATCAATAGGTCTATCAGTTAGAGACGGGAAAAGCCAGCGTTCTCAATTTTCAAATGTGTCATCTGCAAATATCAAATAACAGAAAAATAATAATCAGCTATGAATGTTTGTTAACCATCTTCAAGTATCATCAGGGACTTTCATTTCCTGGGCTCGAATTGGGTTGCTTAATGTACACAAAGTGAGCCTAAAATGCTGTCTCTCTGGTAAATTATTGTGGCAGTACATTCTCCGAATACCAAACATCTGCCCATTAATGTTGACTTTTTACAAACCAAAACACGTCTAGGACATAGATCATACCAAGGATTTCTGTAATTCTGTAATTTGGAATATTTGTGCACCTGACAGAATGTAACATATTGGGGAACAAAATGCACAATGCTCCTTTGATGACACTCATGTGATTTTAGTCTGTTTTGAGTTCAAAGAAGAGGAACGCACATATTCTCCCCCCAACTCTGTGAATGGGAATCATAAAATCCATGGTTTCTGGAAATTGTATTCTGCTTAGGGTAAG
The DNA here is from genome assembly GCF_040938575.1 of Ambystoma mexicanum. Classification (NCBI taxonomy): domain Eukaryota; kingdom Metazoa; phylum Chordata; class Amphibia; order Caudata; family Ambystomatidae; genus Ambystoma; species Ambystoma mexicanum. The sequence goes on from NC_090941.1 coordinate 211,453,460, forward strand.
GTTGAGCCTGCAGTGGAAAGCTTTAGGGTCTTCTGCTAGCATTAGAGAACGAAACATAATTGCACTGAGAATTCTCCTGGAAAGAACGTTGAGTACTTCTGCTCTACCAACTCTGTGCTTGTCCTGGACTAATGACACGCTTTCAAAAAAATCTTGAAATGAGTTCAGAGTTAAGTCTTTGCAGACTTAATTCTGGACCTAAGAGATACATATAGGAATGTTTGTGCAGGCTCCTTTCAAAATGATTCGACTGTGTGGGAGGGATGAGATGTCTGACATGAGAGGCCATGTAGGAACAAAGATATTTCACATAGTTTTCCAAGTTTGCATGCTGTAAACGCATGTCAACAAGCATATTGCAACAGTTCTTCCAGAGTGAATGCGAGCGCAATGGTTCTCCATTTGGAGAAGAATATTCACCCTCGTCATACACAGAGGGCGTGCAGACCTTTGCAAATGCTTCTGCATGTTCATGCTGGTTGTGTGTGTTGGAATGGTCTAGCAAGCTGATTATGTAGAAAAACCTGTGGGCAACATTAAGTTGTGTTGGCATTTTATTCACCAGATTGTTTTCTAACTGAACACGAGGGTGATGCTGGCTGCCCTGAACAGCAGTATGTAGAGCTCCTGGCTCCTAACCCAACAGTGAATTCACAACAGATTACAGTGTGCGAATACCCAGGGCATTAAATAGGATCCAGAAAATAAAAAAACATGCTTGCAGAAACATTAAGAGAATTTAATGTAGGCAACCCAACCAAAATACATCAGTTGAAGCAAATTGGTATCATCAAGGTCAAGGCTTACATTCGACATTTGCTTCTGGTAGACGTGTAGTGTGTTCCTCAGGGTGCCTTAGCAGATGTTTGCTGCTCAACTTCAGGGCAAACCTCTTCAGAGCAACTATAAGCATTAGACTGGTATGCGATTTTTGATACAGAATTACCCCATTTTTGTATCTAATTACTTTTGTTTTAATGGAGTCTGTAAAATGTGTGTTTTCTCCTCAATGACACATGAAATGGTGGTCTATGGGGACTACAAACATCCAGATATAATTGTTAATCACAATGGCCCTCATTACGACCCACCGCCTGGGTCGTATCCTTACCACCATGGCGTAAACTGCGTTTACGCCATGGTGGTTGGCGGATTTACTGCCCCATTCCAAGGTGAGTGGGGCGGTAAATCCCCATTTCCCATTTTACCCTTCCCCATTCCCATTTTCGCAGGGCATAATTGGAATGGGGAAAGGCGATAATTACGGCACCGTAAATTACGGTGCCGTAATTATCGCCAAGGTGCCTTTGCGGCATGGATTTTAACGGCTGCAAAAAAGCAGCCGTTAAAAGCCATCCCGCAAAGGGAACCTTGTAATCAGGCGTTAAGGGTCGGCGCCGTTTACGGCGCCGTAAACCCCTTAACGCCTGAGTCAGAATGAGGGCCAATGTCACCAGCGAGGTGGGTGAAAGACTACTTTGTGAGGAACTACACCTGTATGCATACCATTTAAACATGGCCAATAGAGCTTTTAGAATATTGTAGACATTGCAAATGAAGGTGGCTATGCACTCTGGGCCCACACACATCATCACTGGGAATGTAGAATGCCACATTCGAGAACGTGCATGTTTCTCCCAGCTCCTGAGAGAGAACTAACACATTCCAAGGTGCCATGTAGAGTGCAATACATGCCAAATATTAGTAAACACACCAGGTTATATGCACATGGTCTGGGTTTGCCTCTCCCTGTACGGCCCTCTGGATCAAAACGACACCATCACCTCTGCGCTAGAGCAGCGCTAAAGAAAACATCAGACAGTGCCAGCTGAGGGAGTTGGTTTTGTAAGGAGCACTACATTGATGAAGCAAAGTGCTCATTTTGCCAGTAGTTTGGCAACACAGTGGCATTTCCTAGGGGACACTGTGTCACAAGAGAATGTAGTGTGCATGGTCTGGAACAGTGACTCCAAACATGAACAATGCGGGTGCAGTAGAATTACATCCATGTTTGTTCTCAAATCAGGCCAGTTTGTGTGGGTGTTCTGACATATGTGTTTCAAAAACTGTGTTTTAGTGTTTCTAAATGAAAATAAAAATATTTGATGTGTGTCTAATCAGAAATCTTGTCAAACCTGCTATTGTATGAACACACTTCATTAGATGAATCACAAACCAGTACTTTTGGGTTCGGTTATAAACTTCCAAATTTAATGGAATTCAGGTTGAGGTCCAAAAAGATCCCGGATCATGTTTTCATAAAAAGGGGTGTTCAAGTGATCAGCCCCAATAATATAATATGAATATAAACTAATCTACTGACGAAAAGCCCTTCTTTTTCTGAACATGAACAGAAAAGGTCTCACACAAAGACACTTCATATGGAATTTCAAGTTTCAATACCTTTTGTTTTAAATTCCTATGGTACTAAGTGTTCATAATAAGGATGTTGAGAACATGGTGCTATATTCCTGATGCAGAAGCGATTTGTTCCCAAGATAGAACAATGGAACCAAAATGCACTTCTAACATTACAGAGTACAATTTATAGCTTAAGGCAAACAAAAAGCAGAGGCATGTAATAAAATAGGAACTGCATATTCCATAGAAATAGCTGTTAATGAAATTGATAGCGAGGAGGTAATTTATTTTTCAAGAATTCAGGGTAATTTGAAATGCATGTTGACAAATGCACTTTATGACAGCTGAAATCTAACCAGGGGGAACAAATGCTCTTTCTTTCTATTTATACCAACAAGAAAATCATTGTTTTCAGATATAGAAACAGTAAAGCTTCATACCAGGCATACTTATTATTTCAGAAAACGTTTATATACTTTTGAAAGTTCAAAGTACAAGCACTGTGTACATTGTCCGATGGCATAATGTTGTCTTGCAATACATTTAAACATTTGAATTCATGCATGATATACAATCCATACAATATTTACTGATACAGGCTTTGAAAGGATGATGTGTGTGTGTGTGTTGGCCCTGTCTGAATTCCAAGTGGCAGTGTGCAACATTGATTCATGCAACATCAAGATACTGATCTAGCTGCCCAATATTTGCTAATGTGGACATGTTGACTACTGCATGCCACAGGAGTACCGGTCAAGCATGGTAGAATATTGGAACTGGAGAGATGGGCCTCATCATGATTTTGCAGTAGTTTGGCAGTAAATGTGCTGAATTACCGTCATTCACGATTTCTGTAACAGCCATTTGGTCCCACAAATTTACTGTGGGATTACAAGTGTTCCTGGGGTGGTGTAATTTACTCCATAGGGATATTGGTGGAATTACCCCAGCATTAATTCTGCCACAGTAAGTCAGACAATGATTGCTGAATTTTGGATGCAAGGTGGAAGATTTACCTCCAGCTTTTTGCTGAAGATAAATCGTCCACAATACCACCCAACTTATAGGATGATCGTGTGGTAATGCAGAAGGAACACAGCAGTAATGGAATTACTGCAGCTTTACTGACATTTTTACCCACACCGGTTTACTTGTAATGAGGCCCAATATCCATTTCAAGCTATGATAAGTGCATTCAATGGATGCATTGTAGCATGGGAAGGAGACTAAGTGTGCCTCTTTTAGTGAAATGCTATTCCTTATATTGGGCACTTTCTTTTCTAACATGAATACTTTTAATTGAGTGCCCAATTAATGGAAAAGAGCACATTAATCCTGCAAGGGCCGCACGCTGAGAACCCCACTGTGCGAGCCTGTGCATATAAGTAAATCTGCATGCTCCGTGTATTCATTGATACAAACGCGTATCCAGCGGACACGCAAAGGGAATCGATTTGCGCAAGGAACGCCCACAACACACCCCTATGCAAATCAAAAAGATACCCAAAAACCAACCTTTGTGCAAAGCTCTGTGTCTACTTCTGACACACCATCCAGCACCTAAGCTACTCTGCTGGAGGTTCCACTTAAGTAATGGCTGCACCCTAGCTACACTGCTGGAGGGCCCATGTAAGTAACGGCTGCATCCCAGCCACTCTGCGCACGGTCCGATGTAAGTAACGGCTGCACCCCAGCTACTCTGCTTGAGGTCCACGTAAGTAACAGCTGCACCCCAGCTACTCTGTGCTAGGATCCACGTAAGTAATGGCTGCAGCCACCAGCCTTCCTCACCTCCGAGACCATCCTCAGGCATGCATCTCTGGTCCAGACAACACACACCAGCCCCCCTCACCTCTGACAGTACCCAGCCAGACCGATGAAGCCCTGACACCAGCTTCCAGCCCCCCTCAACTATGCCAATACCCCAGGCAGCCTTCACACTGCCCACTAGCCCAGTGGCACAGCAACTGGACAGCTGAATTGAGCAGCAGTTACACAATGAAAGCACGATGTAGAAGTGAAACAGTAAAGCAATGTGATGCAATGTGGCGTATCGATGTGCACATGTGCCATTGTCTCAAAGTGCCATAGGTGAATGACCCAGGAGGACAGTAATCCAATACATCACTGAGAAGACCACTCCCGTGGTGATAGTGCATGATACAAATATCCTTTAACATTAACATTAACATTAACTGACGGGACAGAGTCACAGGTAATGTCAATGCATATTAGCAAAAAACTATCAATGGATCAAGGCACTGAGGTTGGAAAGCACAGCATTCAAAGCACCTGCAACTAACAAAATTTGACCAGGCATGTTTTGGGGTGATGCAAAGGAAGACTGAGAGTGTGTGAGCCAAGCAGTTGGATGATGTGTACCGCCACATATAACCAAACTGATATGTGATGAAGAAGCATTACAGTGGCAGATGTGCAGCATGACATGCAAGCACACACTTTATGGTAGCTGATGTGTGTTGGTGGGTATCCATGCAGTGTTCGGCACTCCGCCCACCTGCATAATTGACAAGTGTATGCCACACCTCCACAGTTTGACCCCCAACTCATGTGAAAGTCACATAAGAAATGCATAGAAAAATCAAAGCAAACCACATGGCACCCATGAACAAAGCGACAACAACAGCTGTGTGATCAATAACAATAAACTGTATTAACAATAGTTACACTATCCAAAACTACTATGTGGAAAGGGGGAAGTGCCCAAGGGAAAAAAAGAAAAAACACACAATTAACTATTTACATTAGGCAGCACTCTCAATAGTCTGGCATTATGTCCTCCAGGGCAGGGTCGGATTCTTCAACCTCCACTTTGAGGCGGGCCATTGTCTGATCCTGGATGGCTTGCAGACTGTGCCTCATTTTCCTTTCCTCCTTCCCCACATCCCTGTAAAACTCCTCCAGGATGTTAACCCGCCTCTGTGTCCTCCTCTCCACCACCTCTGACCTTGCCCCAGCAACCTGTGCCATACTAGCCCGCTGCCTCTCCGCCATCAGCTGCATCCTTAACTCCATTTGAAGCACACCAATTGTCCAAAGTGGCAGCGCTCCTCCTGCCAGGTGTCCAAACCTCACTGCGTTGCTCTCCTTCCTGATGTAGTAGTACCCTGTGATGATGTTTGATTCAAGACTGGGGGTACAGTAACACCACTGTCCTGATGTGCCAGCTGCCTCGCTGATGCCTGTTCCTGTGTGTGTGCCTGGGCAGGCACAGCAACCACCTCTACTGTACTTTGTTGGACTTCCACCTTAGACAGGGACCTGATGACCACCAGAATGGGCGGTGTGTGTGTGGGCAGGAGTAGAGGGAGCCATGATGGGAACTGGCAAGGAAGATCCCCCGGAGGATGACTGGGACACAGAGGAGGCAGTGGAGGAGGGAGCAGGTGAATGTGCCAGTGCACAGAGACCTCCCAAGAGCAGCGCACATGCCAGCTGGCCGAGGGAGACGGACATCAAGTGGTGATGATCTGAAAGCAGTTCCTGACTCACTCTCACCTCATCACAAATCGAGCTGGTGTACCTTGCCAGCATGGCTTGCAACAGCTCAAGGGTAGTTTCCGTGGCTCCAAATGGGACCTGTATGGTGTAGATGTCCCCATCCCAAACAGTTTCCTGGGAAGTACTCCCAGCATCTCCTCCCAATGGAAATTGCGCTCCCCCCGCCAACTCATCCTCTGATGATGTGGTCTCAAGTTGGGCTGGCTCGGGTGTGCGATTTATGACTGGTGGCTTTGACCCTGCCTATTGGCTCCAGAACGATGTGTCTGCCCTCTTCACGAGCTGCAGCAACTGTACAACATTTTTGAGAAAAAAACAGTGACATCAGTAATCGGCGTCAATGGATGTCTGGCGTAGACAAAATAAACATTGAAAATCATGCATCATGTTGCATCCATGAACTGAGACACACAAAATGCACACACACACGTATATGCCCTGGCAAACTGCATTTTAAATGTTGCATGAGTGTAGTGTGAAGGCTCGATCACAGTCATGACCCATGCACATGTGAACAAAGCACATTGTACAGTGCACAACAACACATCATCTAAAACAGGCAACACCAACATGCCAATGACCAACCAACACAATAACGACATGCAGCCATGGCCATGGGGCCAGCACCATGGCACCTACACACACAAACAGAGTCAACAACATCCACATGCAACAGCATGAACTGCTAGAAAGCAACATTTATTGCCACATATATCTGTGGACATATTGTACATGTCAGTTGGCCAACCATACAAATGGTGTATGCACACACAAACACACTTGCTGTACGAATCCAATTGAATGATATGTCACATCCCAGCCCAAGAGGCATCAATACATGAACTCCACACAGGCAGGCATCAAAGCACATGTGTCACTATCAACAGATGTGCCTGCTTGGAGAGTAGTGTCACCCAGTGACTCAGACATCATGCAAGTCACTGACATGCCCACGACATGTCATGTCCACATCTGTCATATCCAAGCACTTGCTAGACGCTCACACACTGCTCATGCACAACTACAAGCCATGAATGCAAGATCTGACAATCATCACGCAAATGTCAGCATATAACGTATGATGCCAAAAATGACTTGCATTCGCATGAGTCACCAATCAGCTGCATCTCACAACACACTCAATCCACAAACAGGATGTGGCATCTGCATACAAGCATGCCACACATACACCCTAGAGCATTGTCCCAACTAGGTACTCACCAGTGGCATCCAGATGACCTTTCCAGGACAAGAACCAGTAGTGGAGCTCGGATAGAACCTCTCAAGTACCCACAGCTTTATCTGGGTGAACTGGTGGCTGCCAGCATGGTACACCTCTGCGGTGGGTTCCATGTCAAGGGCTGCCACCAACTTGGCATGGCTACAGGTCTTGAGGTTGTCTCAACATTTCCGGCCCATGCCTTTAGGGCAGACTGCCACCCCACCCTGCGTTGATGTCTACCATGTAGTCGTCCCAGATCCTTAGCCTGTTGATATTGACATTTTATTTCTATTGCGCTCGTACACAAGTGTATCAGAGCGCAAGCCTTGCATCAGTGTCCAGCTGCATAGCTTTGTTGAAGAGGGCATCATAGGTGCAAAGGACCCGATCCATCAGGATGCCAAAATCGGCGTTTGGTGAATTTGGCCACCCTCTACCTTAACATGGGGGTGCTGCCCCCCCCCAGATGATGTGGATGGGGCAGACATGGCACACAAAAGGCTCCTGGCTCCTGGGTAGGCGTTGTGGAGCCTCAGTGGTGTTGGCAGAGGTGGAAGTCCCGACAGGTACAGAGGACATGGTTGTAGGCCTAATACACGAGTCCAGGCAAAAGTGGGGCAGCTGGCACACCCAGACATTGCTATTTGCAGGCAGGCACTCACTCTCGAGCAGGCAGCAGCACTCTAGGAGTGACTGAGGCAAAGCAGGGCAAGAGGAGGCAAATACAGCGGCAGGAAGACAGGAGAACAGTGGTTTTCATATTGCATGTGCAGCAGCCGATAGCAGAGTAACGACCCTAATGCGTAATTTACATCCTTTGTGCAGGGAGGCTACAGACCTAGGCAGCTCACTGCAATGACAGGGTGATATAAGTTGTGCAATGGGCATCACTAGTTGTGTGCATGAAGGTTCCATTCGCAGCACACAATTCTATTGCTCCTCCCTCTTGCGCTCAATGTGACCTCCACTGCATTGAGGAGACCATGATATATGCAAATCAGCAACCCCACTCTCTCAACGTGGTGATCTTTGTTGCAGTCCGGCGGGTCCAGGCAGGTCCAGGCCCAGCATAAAAGGTTTCTGTCTCCTTGTGTAGAAGTCACACTACCCTCTGCACCTCCTCAGAGGTATTCTTCCTTTCCTCTCCTTTTCCCAGAAGCTCACTGTCCCAGAGCTCTGGTTCTCTCTAGCTGGACTATTGCAACAGCCTCTTTCTAAATCTGCCTGCTTCTACTCTCTGCCCTCTGCAACTCATCCAGAACAGGACTGCAAGACTTGTCCCTGGCCTCAAGCCCAGGGATCGTATCTCTCCAGGACTGAAATCTCTGCACTGGCTCCCAGTGGCTGCAAGGATTAAGTTCAAAACCATCTTCATTGTCCACAAGGCTTTCTGGGGCATCAATTCCTTCAGCTCTCTCTTCCTAAATATCTTCCTTCTCGAGCTGTTCCCTCATCCGCCTCCAACTCCCTCATGGTCATTCACTTCTCTAAACAACGAGTCAGTGGTAGATCTTTTTCTTCGGGTGGGGCCTCACTCTGGAACAGCCTCCCTGCCTCCTTGAAACTTGAGGAGAACCAGCTCCGGTTCCGTAAGCACCTCAAATCCTTCCTCTCTGCTACGGCTTTCTCCCCTCATCTTCCCTGCTGAACTCCTGGCTGAAACTGCACTGATTACCTGGCCACCCTCTGGCCTCGGGCCCAGGTCCCCCACCTCGCCAGTTGCACTCCTGCACTACCTACCTGGCAAACCGCAAACTTGGGGACTGCTTTCTGTATCCCTACAGACCCCCACAAGCAAATGACACCTGATGTCTGCACTTACCCTTGCACTTGCCACCAGCTGGCCATACTACTCTTATTGTTTATTTTTTTTCTGTCTAATCCATGTACTGCACCGTCCCCTCCCCCTTCTCGCCCCGCACTTTCCCCCTTCCCCCTCCCCTACACTTGCGCAATCAGAATAACACCTGGCCTAGTAGGATCATTGTCTCTGTCTTCCCCACCTTGCCGCATCACACCTTGAAACATTTGTGTATAGGTGTGTTATAAATGCCATATCATATGCCCCTCAGTTTTGCAGGATACAGCATAGAGCATCTTGTGCAATATGTTCTTAGCTTCTTGAAATGTTTTCTGCTGTTCTTGTACCTGTGGACTGAAGTCAAGAAAAACCTTTATTGACACAGATCCACATTTCAGCTCCCCTTTCTCTCTGCCTGCCTTCAACAGCACATCTCCTTCTCAGTAGCTGAATGTAAGTGCAATGACTGAGTGTTCAGGTGCCCCTGGCGCGCAGTTTCGGAGCCAGAGATCGATGAGCTCTTTTCACCATGAATACTGATTAGACTGCAGGGTTACCAACAGGGCCATTTTAAGCACTTTTGGGGCCCTGGGCACGCACATCTTTGGGGCCCCCTCCACCAAACCAAAGGAATTAAAGAATCAAGAATACTGGTTACGCCCCCCGCACCCCTCCTGTCGCGCTCCCAACCTATAGGTTGATATGATGTCTCGCAACATAATGAGCACGTTTACACTCCATTTAAGTCCCTTACCCTCTTCATTCTTGCTCTTATCAAAATGATAAACAAGTAGCATTTGAAGACCAGCAGTCTACAAAGGGATTACTGTTCTAGTACATACAGGATACTTTTTATCAATAGCATACAGGAAGGTATGCAGACTAGGTTTTACAACACCCCATCTGAACAAACCAATTTCTAGACCTACACCATACGGATGATATGTTAGTTTTTAAAGCAACCACTATCTGGGGCAGGTACATTGCTGATATTAGCAGATGTTGTTCTGCAAAACCAAGTACATATGCAGGCAGGTTTATAAACTTCAGGCATAGGAAAGGCTCAGCCAGCCTTGCTGGAATGTGATATTCTAATTTGCATATGAACACATCTCTGCAATGGGTGCATCACACACTGAGCTAACTTCTGAACCATCGTGGCATTCAATTTATCAATATGCATTTCACCATTGCCTATTGCACATGATCAACTTAATTCCCACAGGAAGGAAAGAATGCTACAGAGTTGTCCATAAGGAACACACAAACTATGTATACCACAGTGAACACAGAAAGCAATACATAATGAATTGATCAAGGCAGTATGTACTTGTCAAAACAGAAATGCAATGGGTTTAGAGCCTCAGCAGCACCCCATAAATTATCCTGACGTGCGCTATTTAAGACTGGTGAACAATGGAATCTTACTTCTTCAAATCAGGCAGCCCTGTGGGGCTCCCTCCATGGTGGGGGCCCTGGGCAAGTGCCCCTTTTGCCCTCCCATAAAAACGTCTCTGGTTATCAAGTACCTCCAAAAGTAGCTTCTCGACAAACTTTTCTATGTTGTCAATCGAGATCCATTTGGGTACTCCTAGGATACGCACATTGTTGCTCCTAGATCTCCACTCTAAATAATAATGTTCTGTTGCCACGTTCTCCACAATATGATGGAGCTGCACCGCTTCCCTCTGAAACTTAGTGATCTTATCCTCGCCTTCACCAATCCTCCCCTCAGCCTCCATCATATCACTGCATAGTTTTTCAATCTGTACTGCAGATATGTCCACCTTACCGGTTAAAGTCTCAATCTTCGTACCCAGCGTGTCTGTGCTATCTTTCAGCACTAGCAGCATTTGGTTTAATAGCATAATGTCTATATTCGCTGCGCCCGGCGGTTGATCTATAGCTGATTTATGGGAGGCGCCAAGCTTTGTAAAATGTTCCATCTTGGCTTGCTTTTTGGATTGCCCATTCCACCGTCCATGCCACTGGGCTGATCCCCGTCTGTTGCTTGTCCATTTGCTGTCACACAGCCAGTGCTTCCAATCCAGTCCCAAGGTGCTGTGCATGTGTCTGGCATTACCACATGGTCTTCCATTGTCTCCAGCTCTCCCCAGGGCCACTTTCCCAGTACAGGTATGCTCTGCTGCCCACCCTCACACTGCTCACTCCTTGTGTGCTGCCTTCACAGCCCACAAAGAACTGCAGGTTTATGCTTAAGAGGTTGGCCCACTCCCTGTCTGCTGTTTATATATGGATCACCGACACTCCCCCAGCTGCCAATCTCCTCTCCTGCTACCGATTTGGAGCCACTTCAATTCTTACGCTCGTCAAGAATATTTGTAGTAAAGCCACTGTTGAATCTAGGTGAATATTTAGAGTTTAGCACTGCTTGAATATAGGATAATATTTGGAGCACAGACACTGTTCAGCCACCGTTCAATCTAGGTGAATATTTAGAGTTTAGGCTCTGTTTGAATCTAGGAAACTGTTTGGAATATTGCCACTGTTGAATCTAGGTGAATATTTAGACTATAACCACTGTTGAATATAGATGAATATTTAGAGTTTAGCCAATGTTTGAATCTAATTGAATATTTGGAGTATAGCCACTGTTGAATCTAGGAGAATATTTGGAGTATAGCCACTGTTTGAATCTAGGAGAATATTTGGAGCATAGCCACTGTTTGAATCTAGGAGAACATTTGGAGTATAGCCACTGTTTGAATCTAGGAGAACATTTGGAGTATAGCAACTGTTGAAGTTAGATGAAAATTCAGATCATACCCTCTTTGGTACTAAGTGGGATACGCGCTCTGAAGATAGACACTTTGTTGAATCCAGGTGCCTTGTGATGTTTGCCACTGATTTATAAGTTGCTGTGCTCCAAAGTTAGTCTTTTTTTCAATCTAGTTTGCCATTGCATTATAAGTTGCTGTGCTCTGAAGTTAGTCATTTTGGTCACTACTGCTCTAAAGGATCTACACTTTGAATTTAGCAATTTTGTTCAATCCAGTGCCTTGTGGAGTTGTCCAATGCTTTATAAGCTGCTGCGCTCTGAAGTTAGCCTTTTGTTGAATCCAGTTTGCCACTGCTTTATAATTTGCTGCCCTCTGATGTTAGCAATTTCTTTCAATTCAGGCACCATGTGAAATTTGCCTCTGCTTTATAAGTTGCTGTGCTTTGAAGTTCGATACTGTGTTGAGTCTGGGTACCTTGGGAAGTTTTCCACAGCTTCAAACCTTGCTGTACTCCAAAGTTTATCATAGTGTTTATCACTGCTTGAAAGTTGTGGCACTCTGCGTTTAGCCATCCTGTTTGAATTCAGGGGCGAGCTGAAGACTGGCTCTTCTTAAAAACTTGCTGCAAACTGAACTTAATCATTGTGTATGCCGCTGAAACTTGCTGTGTTCGGAAAACCAGAAATTGTGTTGAATTGGGGCGTCCTAAAGTTTGCCATTCTGTCTGCCTCGCATTTGAATCCTTTTGTGCTTGGTAGCTAGACATGGGTCCTCATTACGAGGTGGGCGGAATGGGTTTAACAGCACCGGTAATGGTGCATGTGCAGGTAAACCCATTCCGCCCTATTACGAGGTTCCCTTGCGGGACCCGCTCTGGACGTCTGGTCAGACCAGATGTCTTTTGCCGGTCCCGCAAGGGGACCAGGGTGCTAATAACGATCCTGTTAATAACGGGCCCGTTATTAGCTCCCTCCCCATTCCCATTGAGCCCTATGGGGCTCAAACAGGAATGGGGATGGGTTTTTTGAATGAGGAACTACTGGGTCCTCCAAGGTTGGAATGGCCCGGTAATTTCTTATTCAAGGAACCCGGTACCGGACCCGAGTTTGGAGGCAGCCACGCCCTTATTAAGGGCATGGCTACCTCCAAATTTGTAATGAGGACCATGGTGTTGAATCCAGGTACCCTCTGAGGTTTGCCACTGCGATAAATCTTGCTACAATCTACAGTTTGACATTGTGTCCGTCACTCCATTAAATCTTGCTCCTCACAGATGATAGACATTGTGCTGAATCCATGTGGAATGGAATGGATTTTGTAAAGCGCAACATTCACCCGAGCGCACCTTGGCGCTCCCTGCAGAGCAGTGAAGAGATAGCCTAGAAAAGAAATATTTTCAGAGCTTTAAGTAAAGCCATATGAATAGAGGTAGTTCTGAGAGACAAAGGTAAGGAATTCCAGAGAACTGCTGCAGCCACTGAAAAAGAGCTGCTACCAATGCAGCTGTACCTGACCGATGGAACAGTCAGCAAACACGCGATAGCTGACCACAAAGCTTGGCTCGGGATGTAAGGTGAGAATTTTGCCATGAGATATTCCACCCCCTCGCCATAAAAAGCTTATTGGACCAAAGAAAGGGTCTTAAATTGAATACGTTTGGCCACTGGCAGCCAATGAAGTTTACAAAGAACAGGGGAAATGTGACAGCCATGAGGCGTAGAAGTCACCAGCCGCACAGCAGCAGTCTTGGGGACTTGCAAGAGATGAAGTACATAGGCAAATTGGCCTAGATACAGAGGGTTGCAATAGTCCAATGAGAACGTAACCAGTGAGGAAATGCCAAAGACACAGAGATGCTCCGGGATATAGGGGTTGTGCCCCGCTGACTTGTGTCTCCATGGACAAGTATGCAGTGAGTTTAACCCCAAGGTCCATGACCATTGAGAATGTCTGAGGAAAGGGGACCAGAGATGTAGACCAGAAAGCAGGTGTCCAAAGAGAGGCAGCTGTGGGGGGGGGGGTGTCTCACCACCAAAACCTCAGTTTATCAGCGTTCAGCTTAATTAAGTTGGAATTCATCCACTCTCCCATGGCCTCCAGACAGGCACACAATCTCTCAACTGACTCAGGGCTGGAGAGTTCAAGAGGAACCTAGGTCTGCGTGCCGTCAGCATAGGAATAGCAGAGGAAGCCATGAGAGAAAATAAGTTTGGTCCGAGGCTGAAGTTAGATGTTGAACATGACCATGAAGATGGCGGACACTTGAGGAAAGCCACAGGATATAGCCATAGCCGCAGAGTAGAAAGAAGGGAGTGATAGAATTTGGCAATGGTCAGAGAGAAAGGAAGAGAAACAGTCAAGGACGGTGCCTGCAAGGCCAGCCCCTGCCAATCAGCCTAGCAGGACTCCATGATCGATGGTGTCAAAGGCGGCTGACAGGTCCAATAAGATCAGAGCACTGACCCTGCCCCCGTCATGAGTCTACGCCAGGTCATCCATGAACTCAGTCCCACGCCCTGGGTGGAAACCCAACTGTGAGTGGTGGAAGAAAGAGGATTCCTCAAGAAAAGTGGAGAGTAGAGGACAGACCAAAGATTCAAGAAGTTTCATCAGGAAAGGTAAGAGAGAGAGATAGCACATAAATTGCAAGGGATCAGTGGATCCAACAAGGGTTTCTTTAACAGTGGGATCACATTGGCCAGTTTAAGGGGGGGCCTGGATGACTCCTGCAGAGCGAGAGCTATTAACTGATTCCATCAACAAATGAGCAACGTGGGGCAGGATATCCTTAATGAGATCAAGAGGAATAGGATCAAGAGGTGATGATGACCTAAGCTTAGTATCAGCAGTGGTCACCTCCAAAACAGTAAAAGTTGAAAACACAGACCACAAAGTGGCCGGCAGAGGCTCCAATGATCCAACATCAGCATCAGAAGGAAAGTTAGTAACAGCAATATTTGATCAACTAGAACTGATTTTATCCATACAAAATTTGAACAGGGAACTACAGAGGGCCTGGAAGGAAGGAACAGGAGTCGATAAGGTAGTGGAGAGTTTGCGTACAACTTTGAACAACTCCCTGGAATGATTCACAGAGGTTTCAATAAGAGATGCAAAGTGGGCAGGTTTGTCACATGAAATGGCAAGGTGATACTGGGAGGTGACCATTGACACATCAAGCTTGTCCCTGGGAGTATGAGAACGTCTCCACTTCCCCTCCATCTGCCTGCATTGTAGGCAAAGGGAATGCAGCTCATCTGTGAACTACTGCTGAGAGGGGTGGGAAAAAATCCTAGCTGTCAGGCACTGTGGTTAGAGTACTAGTTAAAGAATCCATATCCACAGGGGACAGCCCTGAGAGTCGGGCATCTATAAGAAAAGTAATATCAGATTTAGGTACTGAGTGCCATCCATGCTGCAGGACTAATTTGGCCGGCGGGGCAAATGGCGGGTCCTTAACACCCCATGTGAAGGGAACAACTAAATGATCAGACCACAGGATTTGAAAGGCCGCGAAAAGAGTGACCTCATCTTCTGATGAAAAAATCAGGTCCAAGGTGTTACCTAGGGAGAGGGTCTGTTCATAAACGTGCTGGAGGAAGCAGAGTCATTTCATGGAGGACAGAAAGCTTTGAACCTTAATGTTCTCCACCTCATTGACCTTAAGAGTAAAGTCACCCAAAATAATAAGATTTGCATGTCTCAAGCGTAGGTCTGCAGCTAAGTCAAGAAAGGCATCCAGAAATAGAGCGTCATGGCCCAGAGGGTGATAGACCACCAGTAGGTGAACACAAAGTTTGGAGGAAAAAGAAAAGCATACTAGCATAGCTTCCATATTAACATGATGACTAATGAGAATGACAGAACCAGCATAGCAAGAGTTGAAGATAAGGGCAATGCCCCCCCTCTTTGAGCCCTCTGCCACTGCTTTAAATCACATTGTGCTCTGAAATGTGGGGCAACACCAAAGGCACCTGAACCCACTAGGGCACCTCCATTGCCTGTCTGCTGGTTCGCCCTGGTGTCCGATCCCCGCAAGGGATATCTGTAGTCGTCTGCAGCGACATACAAGTAAGGGACTTTATCATGGTGGTAATGTTGCATTCTGAAACTGTATAATATTGTGTAACATCAGATTGCACACTTCACCCACAACAACTGCTTAAATCAGGCTTGAGTTCATTTGACTCTAATTGGTTCATTTCACTCGAATGGTGGTGAATCACACCACATTGCAATGCCTCTCACAGTGCAGTTCGGCTGTAAGGTTGATTACATCTTGCAGCTACCAAGCATTTGACAACCACAGGGAGGCTTTTGCCACTGTGAAACCGATACAATTATGAAAATCCGAGGCTGCACAAGATTCTGAAACTAAAATACAACCAAATGGAGAGGTCCTCACCACAGTGAATTATATAATTAAACAGGGCCCCACAAGGGGGATTTACTATACAGGACCCCACAATAGAAGATCAAACCACGGGCCACCACTGATCACCACATGGATGCTTTTTTCTCTGTGAACCTGATACAACTGCACCACAAAACAACAGCAACCGGAGTCCCTCAACACCACGAGACTCCAAAACTGAAATACAACCACCACAAAGAGGCCCTCACCATTGCGAAGTAGATAACTATAGAGGACCCTGAAAGGGAAATGACTATATAGGACCTCACAAGGGAAGATCAAACCTAAGGCCACCCCAGGGAGGCTTTTGCCACTGTGAGCATGATACAACTATGAACCCCCAGCAACCTCAAGCACCCAATCTCCAGGAAATCATGAGACTGAAATAAAAAAAAAACACAGAGAGGCATTTGCCACAGGGAAGTGGACAACTATACAGGTCCCCACAAGGGAAGATCTTACCACAGGCCACCACAGGAAGGCATTCAACTCTGTGGACCCGATACAACTATGAAACATCAGCAACCTGAAGCACACATGTTCCAAGAGACTTTGAGACTGAAATACAACAAAACGATAGGGAGAATAAAGCCAAGCTAAATAACTTATCAATTATGCACTCATTGTAAAAGACAACCTACCAATCAGACTTATACCACACCTGCATACTAATTCTTGCAAGAACCTATCAGCCAAACTTAACCTAAATAGTACCCAAACTCTTACAATTCATCTAATATACAGGCCACCAAACTCCATTGGAACCTTTGAATATGACTTATCTAATATCATATCAAATAATTTAAAAAACTCCTCTCAAGTCATTCTATTAGGAGACTTTAACTTAGGATATAACGACCCATAAGATGCACATACATCTACTGTGGCAAATATCCTCACAGAACAAGGTTCCACCCAAAAATGACTTGACCCTTCACACTCAAAAGGAAGAACTCTGGATTGGATAGCGGACTATAACTGTAATGCGACTATCTCCTCCAATTCACCTGTGATATGGTCAGACCACCATCTTATAACTTTCACCCTCAACACTGGGAAAACTATTGCCCTGCCTGCTTTACCAGCTCCCCCAGTCTCTACTCGCAATAAAAAAAACATCACTTATGACAAACTACTGCCTCTTATCTTAACCACCCTTAATGCCCTCCCAGAAAACCTGGGACCAGATGCCCTGATCAAAGAATTTAACAATACTATGACCACTTCCCTAGATACAATTGCGCCACTTAAACTGAGAAAAAGCAAACACAAGGCTCACCTCAACTCTTGGTATACACCCTATTTAAAAACCCTACGCACTAAAAAAAGATCATGCCAGTCACTGTGGAAATCTCATCCATCTGAAGAAAATAAAACCAATCTGGGCGCCATCTCTGCCCTCTACAAAAAAGAAATTCTCCTAGCCAAACGTGAATCCTACAATACAAGAATAGCCCAAGCTAACTCTAGTACTAAGGAACTCTTTGTTATCCTCGAACTTGAAGCACCCATCCATGTACCCGACAACTGTATTAAGGACAAACCTTGGTGTTCGAATATCCAACAAGCATTGACAGGTAAATTTGCGACCCTTCAAACAAAAATGTAGAATAAAAAAGCCTCACTATCAACCAATTCGCCCAACAATATTAGCTTAACCACTCCCGCTATTTCTGACTCATTACCCCGATTCAAATTCTCAACAGTTACTATTCTCGAAACAGAAAGGACAATACTCTCACTCAAACCCTCTAACTGTCATGGTGATCAGTGCCCTGCCCAACTCATAAAGGACGCAGCCAGAGAACTGTCACCTTTTATCACTAAATTGATTAACACATCATTCAGGACTAACTCCATCCCCACTAACCTTAAGGAATCCTGGCTGCTCCCCTTACTAAAGAAACAAACTTTAGACCCTCTAATTCCCACTAATTACCAACCTATTACCACAGTACCATTCCTTCTGAAAATCATAGATAAAATAGCTTATCTACACATTTAAAAACACTTGGAATCTAATCATCTGCTAGGATCTAGGCAATCAGGCTTCCGGCCTTAACACAGGACTGAAACTGCGCTAATTGACTTGAAGGTCCAGATCGATGACCTCAGGGACAAGGGACAAGCTCTCCTCCTGCTCCTGGACCTATCGGCCACCTTCGACCTGGTCGATCACCAGGTCCTGTGCAGCCACCTGGACTCGGTAGCACACTACTCCCCAGAAGCCATTGCTTGGATACAATCCTTCCTCAATGATAGTACTATGAGAGTATTCTCTACCATTGCTTCAGCTGACTCTATCCCTATCACGTGCAGTGTTCCCCAGGGTTCATGTGTCTCGCCCACTATATATAATATCTTCACTAAGCCCCTTTTTGATGATTTGGATCATCTGGGTATCACATACACTAAATATGCAGATGATACGCAGATCCTCCTACCAATTACTGGTGATTATTAAAAGGATTTGGCCTTAGTGAATAAGGTTTACCTCATCATCCAGGCATGGATGGCCTCCCATGGACTATGCCTGAATGATGACAAGATAGAGATCATCATCCTGGGTACACAATCATCTCTCAAAAAACTAAGCCCAAAATATTCTGCCTTTAGCGTCGACAATAACATCATTACAACTGCTAAGGAAGTAAAAACATTAGGGTTTTACTTGGATTCTGCCTCAACGTTTAACAAACAGGTAAATACGCTGGCCTCGGCCACAGCCTACACCTGTAAATTAATCAGAGCTGGCAGAGCCTTCTTTTCCAATAACAGCTGTATCACCCTTGCTAGAGCTCTCATACTATCAAGTCTTGATTACTACAATGCCATGTACATTGGGGCGAGCAAGCAAACTACTAAGAAAATCCAACTCCTGCAAAATAACGCCCGTGGAGTTGCGCTTGGAATTGCCAGGAGAGACCATATCTCCGACACCAGAAGAGCTAATAACTGGCTGTCTACAATTGATAGAATAAAACTTAAAGTCGCCTCCCTTACTCATAAATGTGTAAACAAAGCAGCCCCTCGCTATCTTGTGGACAGAATCATTACTAAACCTGAGACAAGACTAACCAGACATTCCAATACTAACTGCCTCCTGACCCCTAGATTCAAACTTGCCAGAGTGGGAGGAAACAGTTTCCAGGTTAAGGCTACCCAACTATATAATTCACTCCCTACTCCACTCAGACTAGAACTATCTTACACAAAATTTTACCACAACCTCATAAAATGCTCAAAGATTCTGATGGCTAAGTGAGATTCTGGCTTCAGTCCACTTCACCTAGAATTTACCTTCCTCTACTTCGGACCTCACTCGGTATGCCCTTTGTAAAAATGTTGTATAAACTCATACTGTATATATACTCTTTGTGCAATCACCCTGTAAAATGTAAAAATGTGCTTACTGTAATTATGCTTTTTGACTTTATATAATAACACTGCAACTGTAATGTCTTTTTATGTACAACCAAGCTGTGAGTAAACTTATTCGATGCGCCCGACTACCTTTGGGTTTGGTGCGCAATACAAGTAATAAACTAAACTAAACTAAACACAAGGGATCAGGAACCATAACACAGACCACTCAAGTTGGTCCCCAACCACCCAGTGTAGTCACCAGCCACCAAGACCCCAACCTCCAGGGTTAGTCTGTGACCTCTAGGCTAAGTCCCTGACCACCAGCATTAGTCCCCAACCACCATGATTAGTCCCTGACTGACAAGGTTCATCCCCAACTAGCAGATTTAGTCCCCAAACTTCAGGGTTAGTCCCTGAATGACAGAGGTTGTAACTGACTACCAGGGTTAGGCCCAACCACCAGGATTAGTCTAGGACTACCATGGTTAGTCCCTGACTGCCATGTTAATCCTCGACCACCAGATTCAGTCCCCAACGACCGCCAGGGCCAGTCCCTGACCAATATGGGTACTTCACTATCCCAGGGATATCCCCAACCCATGAGACAATCCCATCTCTTGGATAACCCAAGCCCATAATAGTTCTCCCCCTGAGACAGACCTCATTCTCGGGATAGACTGAAACACAGATTCACAACCCCTCGGATACATCCAAGACCAGGGACAACTTCGTCTCCTGGGACAGCCTGAACCTGTGATAGTCCTCTCTGGGATAGACCCACTCTTAGGATCGACACAACCACACAAATGTCCTCCACCAGGAAAGATAGATGCATAAGGAATAACCAAGACAGAAAAATGAAGTGCAGCAATCTCAGAACACCACATCTGGGAACCAACCTATTCCAAGAGATGACACACCTAGACATTTAATGCAAACAAGTTCATTCACCAGAACAACACCTAAATCGCTCTACTTATCTCCCTACCTGTCAACTTACCACCCACTCGGACAACCATCTATCCTTAAGAAGCATAAGCACATTAGTAGGATAGCCAGAAACCCAGTGGAAAGATGGGAATCAAACCAGAAAGAAACTGCATCAACAGGCCATTCATCACAAAAAAAAGCACAGAGACTACCATATAGAAGGCAGTATTACCATCAATCCAATGCAAAACCTGGCTGAACTACTCAATGAAGAACCAGCATCAATAGATCTGAACGCACAAGCCGGTCAAAAAAATGACCTATGTATTTATTGTCTGCTCGTTAGGTGCTTTTACAGGAAGTAGATATGTTTCAAAGCACCCACAGGGCAACAGGGAGGGGACAAGGGGATGAGAAACAATTAAATATACATACGAAAAAACAAATATTAAGTAGTGGGGCCTGGGGGGCAAACCTAAGTGTTCAGGACGTGCAAGTGCAGAAGGAAGGTGGAGAGGGATAACTGCTGGACCAATACAAGCATAATCACTAAAATACACTGTCAAAGACCTACCACAACTCAGGAAACAAATGATTCACTATAATCTAGTCAACGCAAGATTAATGTCCAAACACACAACAGTGATATGCAAACTACTAAGTGAAAGAGGGATAGACATCCTATTCCTCACTGAAATCTGATAACCCAAAACTATATGGTAATAGTGCATGACTGCCATCCCACCAATTTCAAACTTAAACAAGCCAACAGAGAAGGAAAAAGAGAAAGTAGGTCTCGCTGTAGCATACAAGGACCAACTAGAAAGAAGTGCTCAGGACAACACAGGCAGCCATCTCACTTCCTGACTGAACACAACTGGCACACTCCGCCGATCACAGCACCAGACTGGGCTGCCCAGCCTCAACCTGGCACCCGGACCTGGGGGGTCCAGCTGCTAACTCTACCACAAGTCTGCTGCCACTTCACCTCTGCCTTGAGAAAGACTTTGGTTGAAACGCGCGTCGGCTGTTTGCACTCACCAATTCTGACCGTCTGGCAAAAATTGCCACATTGACTCTTTTGGTTAGTTATACCAATAATAATAAAAAAAAACCACATGCACTAAAAACTCAAAGACTGGACCATGACTTAACATCAACAAAAGGCAGAATTTACAAATTTTGGACTATCGGATCCAGCCAGCGCCTACAACCACACAAAGGTTTGTCATCCCAGAAAGTAGAAATAATAATGGCACCACGAGTAAACATCCCAAACTGTGAATCACTCCTCCTGCACCTAGCCTTATTTATTTATTTATTTATTTAACACCTATATAGCACACAAAACCCAGAGGAATCTAGGCTCTTTTAACTTAAGAATACAGTGACAGTAAGTGCTTCAGGTTACAGAAGAGGAAGCGTAAGAGGTGACTTACATTGTGGAACTTGCAGAAGGTAATAAATCATACACCAAGTGCAAAAGAGAAGTACATGGTGATTACATCCAATGAGTATGACCCCATGTTGCAAGGCGGCAGCAGCACAGAGATGCAAAGTCAAAATCAGTGGGCAAAAACATGGTGCCTACCTCATGTTGCAGGGTGGCAGCAGCACACAGATGCAAGGTCAAAATCAGTAGGACAATACATGGTGCCTACCCCACGTTGCAGGGCGGCAGCAGCACACAGATGCAACGTCAAATCAGTGGGCAAATACATGGTGCCTACCCCATGTCGCAGAGCGGCAGCAGCACACAAATGTGAGACTTCAGCAATAGGCAAATACATGGTGCTTACCCCATGTTGCAGGGAGGCAGCAGCACACAGATGCGAAAGTCCAGCAATGGGCAAATACATGGTGCCAACCCCATGTTGCAGGGTGGCAGCAACACACAAATGCAAAGTCAAATCTATGGGAAAATACATGGTGCCCACCCATTGTTGCAAGGCGGCAGCAACACACAGATGCAAAGTCAAGTCAATGGATAAATATATGGTGCCTACCCATGTTGCAGGAGAGCAGCAGCACACAAATGCGAGAGTCCAGCAACAGGCAAATGCATGGTGCCTACCCCATGTTGCAGAGTGGCAGCAAAATCAATGGGTAAATACATGGTGCCTAACCCATGTTGCAGGGCAGCAGCAGCACACAGATGCAAAGTCAAATCCATGGTCAAATACATGGTGCCTACCACATGTTGCAGGGCAGCAGCGCACAAATGTGAAAGTCCAGCAATAGGCAAATACATAGAGCCTACCCTATATTGCTAGGTATTAGCAGCACCAGGGGTTGTGGGGGGTACGCACAATATCACAGGTGACCAGCAGGGGTGGGGGGCACACACAACATCACAGGAAACCGGGAGGCATGGGGGGCACCAACAACATCAAAGGCTACCAGGGGGTTGGAGGGCACACACAAAATCACAGGCGACCGGGGGAGTGGGGACTACACACAACACCACAGGCGACCAAGGGGTGTGTGGGGGGCACACACAACATCACAGGCAACCAGGGAGGTGTGGGGCACACACAAAATCACAGGCGACCAGGGGGGACGGGAGGGGCACACACAGCATCACAGGCGTCCGGGGGGGTGAGGGGAAAACACAACATCACAGGTGACCGGGGGGGTGGGGGCCACACAAAACTTCACAGACAACCAGGGGGGACACACACAACATCACATGTGACCAGGAGGTTTTGGGGCACATACAACATCATAGGCCACCGGGGTGATGTGGGGGCACACACAACATCACAGGCGACCAGGGGGTTGGGAAGCGTACCTGTAGCGGACAGGGAGCAGACAGGGGCCATGGGAATGGGCCTTGGAAGTAAGGCCAGCCAAGCCTGCCGGTTCTCCCATAGGCTATTACGTCCCTGGCAACAGCCAATCAGAGACTCCCAGCAACAAAACAAAGGCCCCGGCACTTCGGTGCACATGAGGCGGCCATAGTGCATTGGCCTGGCCACACCGTCATACTATGAAATTTCAGCAGTACAGCAGAAATTTGGCAAGAGAAAGTCGTGATTGCAGGGTTTCCGCTTCTCAAGTTTAAAGTCAAAGTCCAGTTTGCATTGCATTCGAAGTTGGCGCTCGATTGCACAAGGACATGGTGTAAGCCCCCAGGGCTTACCTTGAGTCCAGGTGGTGTCTGCGGCATCACAGAGTCTCCCATTGGAAGGGGGAGAGGGGCAGGGGCACCCGCACCCTGCAGTATGTAGATGGATTGCACTGCACTCGGTGTGAGAACGGGAGCAGAGGTCAGGAATGGGCCGTGGGAGGAGGGCCGGCCAAGCTTGCCTGCTCTCCCATATGCTATTAAGTCCCTGGCAACAGCCAATCAGAGACTCCCAGCAACAACACAAAGGCCCCAGCACGCCGGTGCATGCAGGGTGGCCATCGTGGAATGACCTGGCCACACCAGAAAGTCCAGTTTGCATTACATGTGCAGTTGGCGCTCGATTACGCAAGGACCTGGGGTAAGCCTCCAGGGCTTATCTTGAATACAGGGGGTGTCTGTGGCATCGTCAAGTCTCCCAATGGAAGGTGGAGAGGGACAGAGGCACCCGCACCCTGCAGGATATAGATGGATTCAAACCAACCTGATAATCCTATTTATCTACACCATCACCAACATCGCCACTAAACATGATCACTTGATCATACTTGGAGACTTCAACATCATGTTCGAAGAAGAAAACATCAACTCACCCAAAACTTTAACTTATCAACTAGCAACGAAGGACCTACAATAACTGGTGAAAGGAACGACACATACAGCAAGCCACACAATCTTCTGCAACAATAAACTGGTCACAACTTACTTCCTTTCTAGCTGCCCCTGGGCTTTGAGCACTTTATAAATTACTAAATAAATAAATAAATAAATAGCACTCCAATGCACATCCTCTGGAGCGACCACCTCAATGCATCCTTCATGATTTAACCACCAACATGGATACCTGACAACCTCCCAAAAAATCTTCCAGATCTGAAAATAAAATGGAAATCCATTAACAGTATGCACCTAAACAGGAGACTGGATGCTACAAAACCATCAATCACTGTTTTATTATCAGCTTGCATAGAAGAAAGAACAAACACAATCCAAAATGGGATTGTGAAAACACTGGATGACATTGCACCAGAAATACTATTCACCCATCACTAAAGCAAACAATGGCAAGATCGTTCACATCCCACCTCAGAGCATGATACTAATAAATTTTTTTTTAAAAAAAAACAGAAAACTGGAGCAAGAATGGAGGAAAAACCATAGCCAATGCACAAAAAAATAATACCAAAACAGATTAGATTTAACTAAGCTAAATACTCTAAATAAAAAAGACATTCTACAATTATCGGATCACAAACTCAAACAACACCCAGAAAGAGATGTTCAGCATCATAAATGAGATAAGAAACCCATCAGTGTGCATCAAAACACCAATCCCTTCAGTCAGAACAACTATGCAATGGCCTTGTTGACCATTTCAAGAACAACATCCCAAATATCCAGAAAATCATAGAGAGCAGGCCAAAAAGCAAATTTGAACACCTCAACCAGCCAACACTGGATGTACCAACTAGAGTAGGTACTCCCTCTTTCCATCCCTGTCTCTGCCAGACCACCTGGGCACCCATCACTCCTTCCTGTTAAGCAAAAAACATTGGTGTCATATTTTACTCCTCTCTCTCCATCTGTCCTCAAATCACAGACCTTGCCAAGAAGGCTCACTTTCAACTTCACCTCCTCAGAGGCATTCTCCCCTTTGTTACCTTCCCCCAGAAGTCAATGTCTCTAGAGTTCTGGTGGTTCTGTCTAGGCTGGACTACTGCAAAAGCTGCTCCCTCAATCTACCTCTCTCCTCATTTCACACCCTTCAACTAAACCACAATAAGACTGTGAGACTTATCCTTGGCCTCAATCCCAGGGACCGCATCTCTCCAGCTCTAAAATGTGTCCACTGCATCCAGGTGGCTGCAAGGATCAAATTCAAGATCCTCTGCAACATTCACAAGGCTTGCTGGGGGATGGGACCCAGCTGCATCCAACTCTCTCTCTCCCTAGATACCTCCCTGAGAGAGCCCTTTGGTCCTCCAACTCCAGCTCACTGCAGATCAAACATTTTTCCAAGCAGAGAGTGGGGGTAGATCTTTCTCCTTGGCTAGTGCCTTTCTCTGGAATGGCATCCCTGACCCTCTTAGACTTGAGCCAGACCACCTTAAATTCTCGAAGCTTCTCAAGACCCTTCTCTTCTCCTCTTCCCTTCCTCTTGCCATCCCTCTCTAATTGTCTCCTTCTGCAGGTGCAATTGGTGACCTGGTCTCTTATGAGACCATTTTGGCACCAGGGACTCCTTGACCAGTCTTACCAGCACCTCCTCATTCCAGAATGACCTCCTGGGCCTTTCTCTCTAACTAGCCCGGTGGGCCTCCCTCCCTGGTCTACCCTCCTCTTCGCACTTAGTGGAGGGTCCTCCCAGGCACCCCCACTGGCACTTGACCCCTGCCCCTCTACCACTTGCCACCCCTTGGCCTCCCCTGACCTCCCCTTTTTTCTTCCTTTCTACTGCACGTGCATGATCCGAATGTCAGAAGGCCTAGTAGGATTGGTATTTTTGTTTTACTCCAATGGTCCCCTGCCTCTTTTGTCTCCTGGTGCCTGGAAACACTTTTTGCTGTTTAGTGCACCTCAAAAATAAACAATAAATACATGAAAAAAACACTTCCTGCCATTCTCAATATATACATTCAACAGCCTGGTGAGCAAAAGCAACATGGCCAGCTCTCCAGCAAAACCCTCCGCACCAGCCTCACCCAGAGAACACCTGCAGAATAGTACTTCAACCTCTTCAACCATGCCACGAGCCTTAAAATCAGCGTACATCAAGCCATCCTTTAAAGATCCATGGGGAAACATGGAAGACCTAACCAAACTACCGACCAATCTCAAATATCCCACACCCGGCAAAACTACTAGAAAGCTATTCCTATGAGCAAATCCTGGAACATCTAAATAATAATTGGACACTAGACCAGGCACAAGTAGGCTTCAGACACATGAGAGGACCAGAAACTGCCTTACTATCTATATGGGATGATCTAAAACCAAATCATCACTTTTACTACTCAATCTGTCAGCAGATTGAGTAGTAAATCTGACACACTCATCAAAAGACTAGAAGGTATTGGAATCAGCAACACAGCTCTCTTCTGGCTAATATCCTTCTTGAGAGCCAGAGCAGAAAAAACTTGGATAGCACCATTCAAATCAGCACCCCAAAAAACAACATGTGGTATCCCACAGGCTCATTGCTATCACCACTACTCTTCAACATCCACATGACCCCATTGATTAAACTCATCAAAGAACATGGCCTCACCTGCTAAAACAACAAAGATAACCATCAAATCATCTGCGAAATCAACACCAGTGAAGAAAAAAAAACAACACTCACCAACTGCTTCACCAAACTAAACCAATGGATGAACACCAACAGCTTTAAACTCAACCCGGACAAAACCAAAATCATGATAGCACTCAACAACCCATTTAGTAACCACCACATACCATGGCCCATCGAGTTGGCAAACCCACCAGAACCATCCAAAGTGGTCAAATATCTTGGAATCCAAATGAACAATTAACTAACACTAGAGCCATAATTCAACACAGTCATTGAGAAATGCTTCTTTCACCTATGCATTATCAAGAATATATTTAACTTCTTCACCTTCACACACAGAACACTTGCATTCATATCTCTCGTCATGTCAAGAATAATTATGCCAACAGCATCTATTGCAGAATGCCAGAATACTTTATGAGAAAACTCCAACGAATACAGACTGTAGCAGCAAGACTACCCCTCAGACTCACTAAGAGCGAGCACATCACCCCAGCGCTGAGAACACTACATCAGTGACCAGTCAAAAAACAAATCTTCTTCAAAACACTCTGCATAACGCACAGAGCAATCACGGTCAAGGAGCAGAATTCATACATGAAAACATTTCCATCTATAAACCAACACAAACACTAAGGTCAAGCAACGATATTTGCCTCAAACCGAAACAATACACACATCTGAGGGATCAGCATTCTCCTGCTTAGCAGTGAGACATTGAGACTTGCTCCCAAAGGAAATGTGAATAACAGTAGATCAGCTAAAATTCAGGAAACTGTTAAAAAGATGATTCTTTAACACATCCAGATAAAGAAAGAACACCAGAGAGGGAAAGACTTCCAACATAACACAATAAGAATCTACAAAAGCAGATCACCCAAAGAAAAACTCTACACCAAACTCAGTGGAATGAGACTATCCCAATGGATCAACCCAACACAGAGAAACCCCTGACTAGCCCCACTAAAATATCTCTTATATTCTGCATACCCACAACCCAACACTAAAGAAATAAGACATGTACTTTTGCCACAAAAATCAAAACACCACAAACTACACGCACTCTACCAACTGTACACAACACCCAACACATCCATAAAGCACCCGCATACAACCACCCACAAAACACCAAACAAATCTTGATCAACTAAAACCATACCAGCACAGAGTGACTCTTTTTTCGAAATTGAAGCCACCAACAGCACATGGAAGCTCTCTTGCACTTTTCCCTCTCAATCCGACTAACAAACCCATCCCAACACTCTTTGTTTTCAGATTCGTCTGAGCACCTGTAGACCATGCATATGGCAGTGGTGTGCGGTATGAATCACAATAACATAACATAACATTTAAAGAGATGAAGCCTCCAAGAACATCAATAGTTCCAATGCTACAATGCAACTTTTATGGAATGCTAGAATAGACATGCAATGCATTGCAGACAATTCAAAAAGAGAAAACAAACACCTTTTAGCTGTTGTAACTGCCCCTGCATGCCGAGCTACTTACAAAATGGGAGTTGCAACTTTAAACTGACTTCTACTCCATCCAGTTTAGCACTAAAACAATAAAAAATATCTCACATTTTTGGCAGAAGCTGCATTTAAAGTAGAAGTCCTTCTAATAGATGAAGTAAGCATGGTTTCCAACCTAATGCTTGCTTAATTTCACCTAACAATCCAAGAGCCCCTTGAGACTGGATCCGAAAAACTGATTGGAGGAAAATATGTCAAAGGGCCTCATTACAGGTCCGGCGGTTACCCTGCCGGTGCTACCAGCGGGATGCCGCTGGACCTGTAATAATTTACAGCCGCCTGACTTCCCGGTGCCACCAGCTCATTAGGAGTCTGGCAGCCTGGAAAGTCAGGTGCCAGCAAATTGGTAGTCCCCATTCCCATAGAGTCCTATGGAACTCTATGGGAGGGGGAAACACTGGAGCACTGGCACTGTTAGCAATGTTTCTGGTGCTCCCGTGAAGAGTCTGCCTACTCTGGGCACTGTGCCCTGCAGGGTCAGACCTTTCAGGCACAACAATCACAGAACCAAAGCACAGAGTTTGCAGATCCGGAAACAAGCATGCTGGTGACCTTACCGGCACCCTTGTTTCCGGACCGGCAAACTTCTAATGAGGCCCAATGTCTTCGGAGATCTCCTAAGATTAACACCAGTCAAAGGCCAACCCATATTCAAAACATGAGGTTATGAAGAATGCCGTACCACCCTTGCCATTATAGTGTATCTTACTCTATTGCATCACCTTTGCTACATACAACTTGTAGAAAATATGTGTGAGTCTGCAGATCCAACATATGCTCAAATTCTAAAGAGCCAAACAATTGGTGCACATGCCTTATATGCAAAATCATCCTTCAAAGTTACATGAACTGTATGGACAAAACACATCAGGCATTGATGTAATGGAATGATTAACAGAACAACATGAACGATGCATATGTGTAATGCCAAGCCTTGCAAATTGTACCCAATATAATGGCAAATTCTCAAAAAGGAAAGGCAGCCCACAGTTCATATCAGTTGCACAGCCAAGCTAAAAGTGCATTGCATAACACTCCCTATGTGTGAACAAGCAACAGCAAACTTAAGTAACCTAAACAATGTACCTAACAGAGCTGAATTGGAAAAAGTATGTGATGTTAATACTCTGTGTTAAGGTAAACTATTTTTGAATCTGAGTTACATTAACATGTGTACATGCCTTTTGAAACTCCTGCTCAAACACTGTCTTCAGAATACACAAAGAGGTCACAAAACCATTCCTTAAAATTCAAATTTGTAACCTTTAGCAACAATTGCAAAAGTAACACCAATCAATTGCAAAAAAACAAAACACAAACATCATGAATGCTCCAAACCTACTATTAGTAGAAATTCAAACTAGGTGTAATTTTTCTGGAAACAGAGAAGGACTACAGATATCATGGCTGGTCTTAAAACTGTGTGGCAGATTGAGACAATTGGCTGCTGAATTTTTGTGGGAAACTAAATATGAACATTTTCGTGGGTTCGGCTGGTTTTAGACTTAAATGGGTTGGATAGCAGGACATGCGATTGTCCCAGGTTTTTCCCTAAATTGTGGAGTCTCAGAAGTACACGGCAGCCAGATGGCATACTCTTTCATTGTAGTGGCAATGAATTGGGCAATGTACAAGGTACGTCTGTGGCTTTAATGATCAAACAAGATTTAAAGAAACTCATGGAACTGTTTCCTTACACCACCTTATTTATTTCTAACCTGCCACAGACGGAAACAAGGAAGTAGACCAACACATTTGATTCCAAAATTGAAAAAACTTGGTGAAATGTTAATAAGGTAGTTTTGGCTTTCATCAGAGACCAAAAACAATTATGGATATTAAACAACAACATCCAGTTCTACATGTCTATCCTGTATAGACATGATGGAGTATACCTAACTGATGAAGGAAATGCTCTCTTCCTTGACAACATTAGCGCAATACTACACTCAGTGTACCTCAAAACAGTCCTTTTAAGGACTACTTATTACAAACATTTGCATGTATAAAAATGTACCAAATAAATATTTTGTTTTACAATTATATTATAGCTGTGAGTATAGATGTGACTATAAAAATAAATAGACCACACAAATGACTTTTACAATAGTAATTACAGGGCCAGCAGTAGTGGCCCTGTAATTATGGGTAAGTTGCTCAACCCAAATGAAGAACACTTTGGGGCAGTGTGTAACTTCTGTGCCCCTGTTCGAATCCTTACAAAACTTTGCAAGGTCCTATCAGATGGATCTGGTTTGGCGAGGTTTCGTCAAGGGGGGAGGGGGCAAAATATTTGTTTTTTCCCATAGACGCAATGGAAAAATGATTTTGCTCATGTCTACAGCCCAAACCGCTGGACGGATTTTCACCAGATTTGTGGCATGTGCGGTGGCATGGGCACAAAAGCGTGCTTTTGTACATTTGGTGTAAATCAGTCCAGTTTCTTTTTTTTTTTAAATGACCAAAAGTAGCCCCAAAAAAATTAGTGATATCTGGGTTCGGTTCATAGACTCATTTCCCTGTTTGGTCTGTGGACGGGCCTCCGATTGGCCCAAGGGGGTGAAGTGATGTCTGTGGACATTGGACGCACCCGCTGATTGGATGGTGAAGAGTGTAAGGTGCGTCAGATTTTTGGAAATGCCAGCCATGTTGGATCCGTGGACAACTGCAGCAGATAGCGGACAGCTTGGTGAGGAACAAGTCTGGAAAACATATCTTTGGTCATTTAGTGGTGGAAAGAAGGGCTGGGAAGGGTGGGAGAGTGGAAAAATGATGATATGGGGCTGTTTCTGTGGGTTGAAAAAGGACAGGCAGGTGCCGTAGTTGTCTGCGGACAACGCAGTGGTTCGTGAACATTGGGGTGAATGTGCAGCTTTAAAAAGACATTTGTGGATATTTGATGGCTGGAAGAGGGTGTAAGAATGGTAGGGAAGTGGAATTAAGATAATGTAGAGCTGTTTTTTATGTGAAAAAGGGTTTGACAATGCTGCCGGGCCCGTACAATTTCGGTGTACGCGGACATCACTTCAATTGCAATGGGGGTGGGGTGTGTTTTATTAGTATTATATGAACTTGGTATACAGTGAATTGCGGTGTGGTCAGTGACCAGATTCTGGGGGGCATGGACACAGGCCATGCCCCTTAGAATATGTGCTCTGGGTCAAATCACCACAGTAGTAATATGTGTATTGTAATTATAGATAATGTAATAGGAATATGGACAGAATCACCCTAGTTGGAATTTGTTTACAGTAATTGTACGTAATGTATTGGGAGTACAAAGTGGTTGTAATATGGAGGAATTATGTAAATGAATTGTATAAAGAAGTTATGATTGTAATACAATTGAGGATTATGCTCACAGAATATGTTGTTCATTAAGATTGCTGTGTCTATTTAGTGGTGTACTGTCATGCAGCTGCCTTCTGTGGTTTCTTTTCGGTGAAAAAAATGTACAATTGGTTAAGCATGATAGTTCCAAAGCTGCAGTGGTACATTTTCTTTTTTAGACCCTCATAAATAGTACATTTTAAGTACTATGTTTGCTAGAACATTAATGTATGAAACTCCGCTGTTGTTTTCACTTTACATAATAATTGGTTCACTGGGAAAAAATGCATACAGATTTAAACAAAACGATTAGAGTTACGTGAGTGTAAGGCTGTTAGTATGCTTGTTTGAAGTATGTTGTAAATGAGGGAATGCTTGAAATAGTTAGATACCTGTGGGCGTACTGTAACTAGATTAGAGGATAGAAGATGTTTTGTCATATAAGAAAGATAGCATATTTGAAAGGCTTTGCAATGAAGGGTGTTTTTGAAGTAGTTAGATACCTGTTGGTGTATTCTAACTAGATTGACTTTGCATAGTGTTCTTGAAGTATTATGGTTGTAGTTAGATACATGGTGGCATATTGTAACTGTTAATTATGGTACAGTTTAGTGACTACATTTGTGTTGAAGGAATATTAAGTAGGCATCTGTTACATTTGCTGGTGACCTATGTTTTGGGGTAACAGAGGTATCATTACATTCAAACCAATGACTTTTTTCACATATGCAGTGTAATGCCCTGAAGTAGTTGTGGCACTAGCCTGGTATATTATACCTACTGCTGTGAAGGCTTTCTTTCCATGACATACTTGGCTGTGTGTGAAGCATGTAAGCTTGCAGTTATTTTGGTACCATCTGCATTGTACTTTAGAATCATTACTATGACATATTGGCTATGTGAGTTTATTTGTATGGTGGAACGATTGTCTGAATTTCAAGAAGGGCATAATATGCCATGATTTGCATTCAGAAGAAGCTGGTGAAATGGAATAAATTCACAATTAGGTATGGATACATATAGAAATTGTTCATTAGGGACGCAGTCTTGTGAAACATGGTTGCAGAGAGTGCATGTATGTTTCCACGTGTATGAAATCTGGAAGATTTCATTATAGGGATGTTTTGGTTTCCAGCACTTGTAGTAAGTACATTAGGATTTCTTGAGGATCTTCTTGTGTGTTCATGGTAAATTTTACCATTCCTGCAGAGTGATCCAATTCTTGCCTAATATCTGATACACTGTAAGTGTTGTCAGGATTATTTGTGGCATTTCTGTGAAGGAGGAGCATTTGCAAACACAATTGGTCTGAGGCGTTTAAGTAAATGTTGTGAACAATTGGTGGCAATTGAAAGAGAAGATTAATTGTCACATTAGCATAACAATTTACTCCAGTTGTGTTTGTGATTGTAAACCCACCAGATAATTCTGTTTGTGTATGGTTAGATGGCATTGCAGATGTTTTTGCGAAAGAGACATTTGTGTCTTTCCTTTCTGATGGATGTGAGCTTGAATTTGTACTAGATACATTTGTGGTTGTATTGCTTGAAGCAGGAGTTGGTCATTGTTTTTTTAGTGGTAGTGTTGGGAAATCTGCTATAAGTTGTGTTTCTATTATTTGCCTTTTAAAAGGATTCTTTTTTGAGGTACAGTGTACATATTTAGATGGGGGTGTATAGTGTCCATAGCCTGTTGCATTCCAGGAAACATGGAATGTCAGCATTGACTTTGTTTGCATCAAAGTTAACTAGAAATAGACCATTGAGTGTACACAGACATGAAAGTTCTATGTAACTCATACTTTCTTTAAAGACTCTGCTACCAATGTCAATTAATGCTTGATATAGGGTTAGGCCTTGTGATTTGTGAATAGTAGCAGCATATGCAAGTGAGATAATTGCTCTATGTGTACGTACATGTCTTTGAAACGAAGGAAACGTCCTATTGTTCAGCCAATTTATTAAACCTCTGCAAGTTTGTCAAAGTGGATATTGACAAAATGAATATTGTTGTCATGCTGATATGTGTGGAAGCCAGCACTGTACCAATTGATCCATTGACTAAGCCTTGTTCGATGGCAAGGTTACATTTTAGAATTACTCTGCAGTTTAAGCACAAAGTCAATCTTTCCTTAATCCGGCTGTGTTGGAGATATATTTTTCTAAGCTATTTAATTGTGCTGTTGCTTGTTAACACATAGGAAGTGGCGTGCCATGCACTTGTTTGTCTGTGGAGCTGATGTGCAGTATAGGTTGCATTTCTTTTTTCCACATTGTTTCATTGAATTGACTATAGCTTGCAAGGGTTGGCATTTAGGAAATATGTTTTAGATTGTGTTGCGTTAATTGTTCCATGATATCAGGAGCAGATGTGTTTCGCCGATATAGCTCGTTGATTAGTCTACTATTTAAGATTGTTTTTGCATCTTTAGCAAGCAGGCCAGTTCTAATGCTTTTTTAAAATGTTTGTTTAGCATATGTGAGGTCTGCAGACTGGCACATGTTTTGAGTTAGTTCTATGCAGTGAAAATGTTCCCAGAGATTTAAACTTCCAATGCTGCCTAGAGCATTACGGCATTCTTTGTGTCCTAATGTTTTGAAAATAGGTTGCCATGTCATTGGCGTTAACTGTAGGAGGTCTCCAAAAACAATAACATGTTTTCCTCCAAACAGTTCCTCTTAGTTGGTGTTTAGGACTTCTTGTATTCTGAGATTAACTAAAGCCAACATGAAATTGGACACCAGGCTTACTTTATCTATCAGGAGCACTTTAATTTGTTTTAGAATTCGGTGTACTTCAGTTGCAGCTTCTACTGACAATGTGTAGTATTCTAATTTGTTTTGGTGTTTTACGGTGAGGAGTAGTAGCTGTGTAAAGTGTCACCACCTATGTTGTAAGCAGCTGACCCTTTGGGGGCTGTTAATACAGCCAAAAGTTGTTGTTTGTTATTTTTTGCAGAAATGTGCTGATTACTTTATTTAGGAATGTTTTGCCAGAACCAGCTTCACCACTTACATACAGGAGCAGAGGTTTATGCTTACAGATACAGGTTTTACTTTTATGTTTAAAACCATGCTCAATTTCTTGAGTGACTTCCCGATAAATGCTGAGTTGTTCATCATTTAGCTGAGATTCCAGAACTGACAAGTTGTCCTCAGAATGTTTATATACATGGTATTTTCTACCTAAGCCATCGCTATTTCTGCTTCATTTAGAATGAGTGGTTCTCCAAGTGGGTCTTGGCTTCCTGTAAGGGAAGGTTGACTGCCATTAGGAGTGTCTTTGTGTAGTTGAGCTTCAATGTCTTCCTCTTGCTGGTGTTCATTGTCCAACATTTCTTTGCATTGTTTGAAATTGTCATTTGTCATACTGCTTTCATTTGCTTTAAATGCAGCTTCAGGTGGCTCATAGTCACCTAATAATCATTTTTCTCTTCTCTAAGGTTTAAAAAGTTGGAGTAGGTCCATTTAATACAGTTCACTGTGTTGTGGAGTTTTAAAAGTTAATTTTACATGATTGAATAGACTGAGTTTAGTTAGCTTCACTAGGTTACCTTCACAAGTTGAATCTGAATATTAGCGAGTTTTCTCATTTTATGTGACATTGGATTTGTAGGGGTAATTTGGGGCAATGTCATAGAGACATGTTTTTAGAAGTAGTACTTCTGTTTGGGTAGTATGTGTCAAGCAAATTGTTTTTTAAAATGTCCTGGCTGTTGGGATCATTTTTGGCTATGATTTCTATCTCTTGGTAGGATTCTAATACTATTTTTCAGGGATGAGGCTGGTCAAATGTGTAGCCAATGGGCTCAGATTTGCCAAGTAAGGCTGCACCTGTTAAACGGTCTGCAGCTTTGTTGGACCCACATTCTCTATGGGAGAGCATATTTATAGCAAAGCTGTACAATTTCTGTGATAGTGTTTTGTCAGATCATATGCCATCCCAGAGGTCCTTTAGCTCTGTTTGCTCAGCTTTGGCTGGGTAGTCTGTGACATATCTTGCAACTGCAGTGGAATTGTCTGCAATGTGTTGGATGTCGATGTTTGCATTCCACAAGAGGGGAGTCTTCACTTGAGGAGCTTCTTGGACAGCACTTAAAAGGGAGAGGGGCGCTGTGTGATGAGCCTGTTCCTCTGCACCAGCCCTGCAGTACATGCATTCTGCTTTTAACCAAGCACATTGTCCAAACAGCACTGGGCCACTTCATCAACCATTTGTCTATCCCAATGGAATCGCAACGCCCGCACATTAGAGAAGCCTCACTGGTGTGTACTGGATGTCCTCTAGGGGGAAGCAGGGTTTGTTTTTGGCGTACCTGCAGAGTCAGAGGAAGGTGTCCCCGGCTAGTTTGAAGACGCAACAACGCTTTGGTGGCAGCATGAGCGGCCTCGAGAACGGCACGGACAGCTCCGGCTACAGCAGAAGCCTGGAGAACTCTGACTACAAGAATCACGGAACTCGGGACTATGAGGTGGAAAGCCTGGACAATCTTTCTTTGTCGGACCTTGCACTAATCTGCGAGCCTGAGCTGCTGTATGACCACAAAGAGGACCTAGTTTGCTGTGACTTATTGACTCTTGTTGAGCTCCTCCGGAGCGAGACCCACATCCCGAGTTGTGGTGTTCCAAGCTGGTGGTTTTGGCTTGCTTCCTGGCACGTTTGGGCCAAGAGCTCCTGCACCTGTCAATGATGGAGCCCTGTGGCCTGAAGGTGGCCCTTCAGGACATGTAGGCCGAGCATGGAAAGGCGGTCTACAGTATTGGCGAGCTCAAGGCAAACCCCTCAGTCGTGGCCACCTTCCAGCTGAACCTGATCTTTGTACTGGAACCCGGCCTGTGGCTCCGGATACAGAGCCTGTTCAGTGCCCCACCATCACACCAGTATTTGGGCAGGTCTTAAAACTCAGCCCGGCATTGAGGGTGCGGAAAAAGAAACTGTACAGCTCCAATGAGCTCCATGATGACAAGGACTGCTGAGGGCAAACGTACAAGGCCTGAAGGGGCCATTACAAAGCATTTTACACCTGAACTGAACACTTCTTTTGTGCACTTAAAAACACAAAAAATGTAAAAAAGGGCTAGGTTGAAACAAGTAGCAGCTGAATGAAGGAGTGTCGTAGGGTATGCTCCCAGTTAAGTTTCGTAGTTTTATAAGTGAGCCGTGTTGGCCTTCAGTTCAGATGCTGTCTTGACAGTATCACTACATATTATCCCCACCCAAAATATCACTGTATATATGGTCGTCTGGTACGGCCATAGGCCATAGGCAATATTTCTGGGGGGGATCATTTTGGGATTTTTTGGAAGCAGGGGTTGTGGGGGTGTCCCCCGCTCCTTTAAAAATAATTCAGGGGTTGTGGGGGTGTCCCCCGCAGGTTCCATGCCTTAATATTGCCACAAAAATATGGCATTATTTTTGTATGGTGATATTTCTGCAGGGATATTAACAAATGGAACTGTCTTGACATGGGCATGTTGCATCAGAGGTTTATCTAATGAAGACATTGGCTGTGTTGGATTTACTTGGAACGCCCCTTATCTCTGCTGACACCCTCTATCCCCCTGCACACACACCCTGCCCATCCTCTCTCACGATTTCCCGAATTGTGGTTCTGGGGGTGTCGCTTTTATATAACCATGCTAATATCTTCCCTGTTTTATCTCCTCCTGCATGCTGTCTTTCTACATATTTTGTATAGTTCATGTTGCATAGCCTCTCCCATTACCCCATGCATTTCTGTTGGAGTTTAAGTATGGTTTCCGCATCTTCCTCGGTGCCCCCCTCTTTAATTAGGACCCTTTCTAGTTCCAACTCGGTTTCCTGCAGTTCCTGTAAGATCCCTCCTTGTAGTCCTTTGGACTTGGCTATGATTACCTTAAGGTCCCCCATAGCCTCTTCACATCCCGTCCCTCCTTTTGTCTATCTCCAAGCGCTGCTTGGAGCCCACCGCTCGCATATGTAAGCTCGCTCCCCAACCTGCCCCATTTGTCCTAAATCCCTTTACTCCTGCTTCCGTCCCCCCCACCCTTCCCATCCCCAAAGCAACACTCCACACCCCCCCTGCCCCTCCCAGCTGTTGCCCAGCTCCATCCCTGCATCTCAGGCTCCCCCACACCTAGTCCCTGTCTTGGCGCTGCCTGTACTCGGGTCTCAGTGGGGAGATGCTACCCTACTGGTGCACCTACTACTTCTACTAGTGGGGGTAAAGCGCATGCATCCTGTGGCTCCAATATATCTATGCGTCGCTGCACTGTGCATCACATGTCTAAGCTACTTGTCACTATATTCCAGTCCACAATGTTCTTAAAAGAGTTTATATGGCAGGTGGTCTCTGCCTTACTAACATCCCACTTCATCAGTCACTGCCCCCTTACCCCTGCACAATGTCACTCCCTTCTCTTTAGCCCCCATGTCATTGAATCACTTAGCTTCTCTGTCTCGATCCTGGTCCCCCTCCGACTCTGGGCATCCATGCATGTCCAGCCAGCTTGTAGCCTCGTCCGGGGTCTAAAAAAAATGGGCCTTGCCCTTATGCAAGACTTTTAGCTTCGCAGGATGTAGGAACATGTATTTCATCCCAGCCGTGCGTAATCTCCTTTTGACCTCCACATAGCTGTACCATTGCCTCTGCACTAGCAAAGTGTAATCCAGGTAGGGCGTGATCATTGCTGACGCTCCGGTTATTGTGCCACTTTTCCGAAAGAATTCCAGGATCTTTTCTCAATCCCTGTAGTTCAAGATCTTAGCGATAATAGCTCTGGGTGGTGCTCCTGGCTTAGGCCTTCTAGTCTGGGCTCGGTGCGCCCGCTCAACTGCAAACCCTTGGGAGAGTTTACCAGCTCCTATTTCCTGGAGTATCATGTTTTCAACGTAGTACGTGGGGTCTGCACCTTCGTCCTCTTCCAGTAGGCCCACCACTCGTATGTTACTGCCTCTCACATGTCCTTCCGCTTCTTCTGCCCGGTTTTCCAGGTTGGCCACTTGTTGTTTCAACACGTGTACTTCTCTTGCATTAGCGGCGCTTAGTTCCTCATTCGTCTTTACGGCACTTTCCAAGCCACTGGTTCGGTCCGGCAGTGCCCTCATATCTTGCCTCAATAAGTTAACATCTATCCCCACCGCGTCTATCTTCTTTTCCAGAGTCACTTTGAGCTCGGCCATTGCCGTACCCCACGCGGATTTCAATTGTGTGATAGCTGCAAGTATTCGTTGGTCATCTCTCGGCATGTTCTCAATCTCTTGCAATGTAGTCCCGGGCTGTACTGGTGAGGATGTGGGCTGCAGCGCTTTTGAGAATATGTCCACGGTCGGCTGCTTCGGTTTTCCTTGACTCCCTTTTGGGCCATTCTGTGGGTGTCCCCTTGTGTCTTAGCAGCACACTTCCTGTGTCTCAGCAAGAAGCTCCGCACTTCGCCCCTTGCTTGCGGCGTGGGCCCGCCCCTCCCGGGAAGTGGCACAATACCTTATATGCTTAGTGGCTGTCGGGCTTGGTTTTGTCCCAGTGGCGTTGTCCAAACCTTTGTAGCCCTACGCGCTGGGCTGTCTTCTGCCTGCGCTGCATGTCCAGGTAACGTCTGGCAGCAGTGTTTTGTGATGTTTCTTGGGGCCCCCCACAGCCCCGTTCAACCAGAGCCGCCTGCTCTGCGCTATGGACAAAAGTGCACCAACGTGCTGCCGTGCAGTCCTCTTATGGGCTGGTAGCGATCCTTTCTTTGCGCATGTTGTCACACCCGGACCATGGGGTTTTGGCTCACTACTATGTCCTGCCTTTGCTGTGCAGCGCAATCCCCCACGGCAGCAGCCCTTTGTTGTTATTTTTGGGGCCCCCAGCCGCCCATGCCACCGGAGCTGCCCGCTCCTCTTTATGGATAAAAGTGCAGCAATGTGCTGCCCGCGCAGTCTACTTATGGGCTTGTGGCACTCCTTTGTTTATGCCTTATTGTCATGCCCGGACCACAGGTTTTTTTAGCTTGCAGCCGTGTCCTGCCTGCTCTGCGCAGCGAACTTACATATGGCGGCGGCCCTGTGTTCTATTTGGGGGCACCCATCTGCCCTCCAACACCGGGGCAACTGGCTCCACGTTCGTAATGAGTCTGCAGCCTGAGCTGCATGTGTCCATCACCTTCAGCAGCAGTCCTCTGTCACGCTCCACACGGCTCTCAGTTATCTTGTGTTGTTGGAGCTGCCCGCTCCGCTTTATGAAAACATTTTTGCAGCCTGCGTCTTTTATTTTTTTTTTAAGCAGTTGGGTAGCAGATATGTTTTAATAGTTAGAGCCTGTTGTAAATGTGTGTGCAACTCCATAACATAGTGTTGCTAGTTCACTTTCGAAAGTGGAGGTGGAAAATGTATTCAACATTTTGCCTGAATCTGGGGTCTTAAGAATACATTTGTAAAGAGCGATATTCTGATGCACTAATTTGTGTGGACCTTTCATCATATATTCCTACTTTTACTGTGGAAAAGAGTAGAGGGAAAGAATGTGCTTCTACACTTTTTCCCATATGCCTATTGGGGATCCTTTGGCTTGATACATTTGATATGTTCCTAATGCATCATTAATGGTGGTTTGGAGTACAGTGGGTGAATGGCATACTGGTCTAAAATATTGGCTTCTGTAACAGGATCTACACATTAAAATTGCCCAGTTTCTGGTGACTCTTGAATAGTGTGGGTGGTTTCTTTTAAGTGTTCCTCTATGTTTATATCTTTGTAGTATGAATTGTTTTCTTTTAGATATTGTATGGCTTGTCTAACTTTGCTTAAGGCAACTAGTTGTTGCCACCCTTTTTGTCTTTTGTTGGCACACCATTAATTAGTATATTAAAAGGCTCATCTATTGGCCATTGTAGTCCTAGAGTTTAAACATTTTTGGTTGAAGGTGTATTATGGCTTGAAATGGGTACAATTTATAATGCTCTCGTACATTTTAAGCTGTTGAAGAAATTTTGAAAGTGGGAATATTTCTAAGATATCAGTGATAGCACGTGATTGCATTTGCTGAATGTCAAGCTTTGTGTTGCAGTATGTGCACACTCTTGAGGTGTTAGTTATTTTGTATTTACCTTCTGCTGTTAGATATAAAGCTAATTGGAACCATTGGGGTTCTTCATTGTCTTCTATTTTGTAAGCTAGATCTACTATTTTTGTGCTCTTTTTTTATAAAAAGGTCTGCAGCAACAGACACATATTTGGTCTGGTATTTCAGCAAATTTATTTTGAAACTTAGCTATATCTTTTTGTATGTGTTAATTAGGATGATGGTGTTTATCAGGTTTTCAGTTATGTTTTCTGAAGGTACAGAATTTTCGAAGTCACCTTCAGTTCCCAAGTATTTATGTTGGATGTGCTCTATTTCCTGAAGGAGTTCTTCGGCTGTTCCATATAGGAGAATGTTATTTCCATTTTGCAGTTCTAGAGATAGACTTTTTGCATAGTACAATGGATGCACAAGATTCCGTATAGTGGAATGGTGTGTCGCTAACATTTTGATGTGGTTGAAATTGCTTTTGCACACAGTTCCTAAATGGCAGGCTAATGAATGTCCTTGCAGACCAGTGTGGCTGCGGACATGACAGGAGTCTATGGTTTGCAAGGTATACATTTTACTTTTGTCTTTTAATTTTACATAGTGATTGAGGAATTGCCATACAAATTTAAAGTATTGTTGGCGTACATTAAACATTGAGCTGCATGTCCATTTGTACACTGGACTGTTTATTTGGGTAAAAGGAGCATTTGGTTCAAAGTGTGTTGGGGATTTTTTTTCTATCAGGCTTTCTTTTTCCATAATGGTTTTATTCACCCTTTCATACCCTTGACCACTATTGTCTGTGGCAATTGTTTTTTTTTGTTCTTGTTTATAAGCTTCTTAATCGATGTGTGGTTCTGTGCTGCTTGTGTGCATCCATTCATCACAGAAGTTTGAAAAGATGTCTATATTGACACTGTGCATGTTCAGAAGTACTTGTTGTAATGTATTGATTAATTTAGATTGTGGTTTCATTATGTTTTAAATCTATATTAAACAACGTTCTCTTTAGTAGAAGCGTGCTGTCGATAAGAGCTTGCAGGATTACTCTCCTGAGGTAGTTTTTAAGAAAAGATCATGACTTTTCAGATGTTTTTATAAGATTGTGAAGAACTTTATGGTGGAATATTTTTTGTAGCATCATTTGTTTGGATTGCTTTACCATGACTACATTAACACTGGTAGACAGAGGATTGGGTTTGTTAGTAGGTACGCTTTTCTTTGTACATCATGTTTTACTTTTTGTTTTTGCAAGTGGGGCCTTGCCTTCTTTAGTCGAGGTTGGTTTAGTTTTGTTGAATGAGGTCACTAGCTCTTTTGTTTTAAGGTTTTCTATATATTGTTTTAGAGGTGGATGACTATGTGGTGTACTTTTAGTTTTACCTGCTCTAGTTTTTCTTTCTTTTCTACAGAGTTGCTGTTTAGTAGGCATTTTGTTGTGTCTGTTGGGAAAAGAGAAAGGTTGTATTGGGAAGTTGTGCAATGTATATGCATGTATGGTGTATGGGTGTGTGGGTATGATTGTAGAGATGAATAGAGTACTGTTTGATTAGGAGGTGGTATATTAGGTGTGATTGGAAAGGTTGCGGGAATACAAGTGTACAGAGGTGTGATGGGGTTGCATTAGTCAGGTAGTAAGTGGTAGTGTGGTGGAATCTCTATGGTGATTGTGTTGTTTTGACGAACAGAGTGGGTGTTGCAATTGTGGTGTGTAGATGGGAATAGTAGGAGTGTACATGGTGGAATAAAATGGGCTAGAGTGAAAGAAATGTTGGTTTAAAAAATAGTATTGGGTAATATATATAGTGGCACTGTGTTGCTATAATAACATACATATACCTGGTCCATTAATGTACTTACTTTGTCGGATGCAAAGGTGATTCGTTTTTCGTTTCTTGAATGCAGTCATGTGTTTGTTTCTTGAAATTGTAAAATAAAGTTAGTGGGCATATGTGGTAATGGTGAAGTGCAGTTAGGAAGGAAGGGTTATATTTGTAAAGGAAGGAGGAGTGGTGCGGAAAAACTTAATAAAATTGTTGGATGGTTAGAAATGGTTGCATTAGGAGCATTTTTGAAATTTAAGAAATGTGTATGCACATTTGTAGAAGCTCTGTAACAATTTGTAAACGTGAAGAAAAGTTGATGGAAAAGGTTTGTAGTACACTTTAAATGGTTGTTGGTGTTTATACATTTAATGTGTTATAATCTGTAGGTGTTTATGTAGTCATAGAGTTTATGTTTGCATTATGGAACTTGTAGTTCCACACTTACCGTTATAAACATTGGAGTACAAGTCACCGAATGTAGAGAGACAAGTAGGACTACATAAACAGCTGACGATTGGAATGGGTTCTGTTAGGATGTATGCATGTACAGCTACTGTATTAAACTGGCACACACTGAGCACTAATTACTAATGGTGTACAATTCTGTTTTTTGTACGTTTGCTTTGTTTTATGAAAATGTGACACACTGCTGTTGCAATTGCAGATATGCATTTTTTTACTTTCTTAAAAGGGAACAGCATTACATATGTTTATTTGGAAAACGTGTCACAGTTTCGAATTGTGAAGTTTAATTATGTTTATTACTTTGCATTCTGGGACTTGTAGCTTCAATTTTATAATGGGTGAAGTCAATTGGTACTGACAGAATGCAAAGGAAAAAGAAAGTCTTAAGAAGCACCTAAACATTGGAATGGGCTATGTTGGGATGTAAGCATGTTCTGCCAAGATATTAAACTGTGAGACACTAAGGGGCATTTCAAAATGGTGTACAGGGATATTTTAGGCCTGATTCATGGAATTATTTGCGCTGAAAACGAAGATTTGCACACCTTTCTGCCCGAAAATCCTCATACTTTAAACAGGGATTTTCGGGCAGAAAGGCGCTCAAATCTGCGTTTTCAGCGCAAATAATTCCATGAATCAGTCAGTTTATTTGATGTTCCCTTATTTTATGGAAACGTGACACAGTTCTGCTGTAAATGCACAAATGCATTTTGTAACTTTCAACAAAATGCTTGTAAAAAGAAACATTTTAAAATGCAGAAAATCATAATTGTTTGCTGCTTCATGGGGGCAAGTGATGAATTCTGCACTGCATGGCATTTACTAGAATGGTTAAAAAAGGCAATATGCTTATTGAGAAACTTATTACAGGCTAAGTAAATATATATATATATATAACATGGCCACGGTAGTGGCCATGTAGTTATGGTTCAGTTGGTGTTTCCATAGGAAGAGCACTTTTTGGGCGGCTTATAATTGGGCGGCTTA
The DNA here is from genome assembly GCF_040938575.1 of Ambystoma mexicanum. Taxonomy (NCBI): domain Eukaryota; kingdom Metazoa; phylum Chordata; class Amphibia; order Caudata; family Ambystomatidae; genus Ambystoma; species Ambystoma mexicanum. Next base: position 211,497,410 of record NC_090941.1, read on the forward strand.
TAACTTCGCTCCCCCTGGAGGAATCCTCACCAAACTTTGCAAAGAAAAGTATATGGCCCATTCTGAATTTTCTTGCTAAGTTTGGTGAGGATTCGTCCGGGGGGGGAAAGTTATAAGGGGGGTCCCAAAACTTTTGTTTTTTCCCATAGACATAATATGTCAGTAAAGGAAAAAAAGGGAGAGCCAGCCATGTGATGTCATCAGTGACATCATCAATTACATTTGTGATGTCATCTTTGATGTCCTGGGTGTTAGTGTTAGCAGTGCACGGTGGCGTGAGTTATGGTTGCTTATCTTACCATAACTGCCGAATTTCAGGGGTTTTTCGGTTTAACTTTGAACCATAGCGTCCCTTTAACAAAGTTTTTTCATTGAATTTCATAGGTTTTTATTAGCGCAACTTAACCATAACGTCCCTTTAACAAAGTTTTTTTTACTGAATTTCATAGGTTTTAAGTAGCACAACTTAACCATAAAATCCCTTACTTTATATACATGTAACATAGAACATACTGAACCCCTAGCTAGTGATTTCGATGTCCGTGGACTACCGCCATGTCCGCTGACATATCGAAAATCTAAGCATGGTGAATATAAATTTAAATAGTGTGCCCCATTTCACCTTTGAGGTTGGCTCTGAAAAGAGCCGTTTTTTTGGGGGTTTTTTTGCAGATGCTTGACAGACACCTGTTATTTTGTATTTTTTTCTTACTTTACTCCTAAAATCTTCACATAACCTTCTCCAAAGCAACCCTTACATTCCAAAACAGAATAGCATTTCCCATAAAACATAAGGAAATGCCATCTTCTTTAAAATAAACAGCATTACTGGAATCAATATTCTCATTATTACAGAAGAACATACCAGCTCTAAGCATGAAGCCACACATGCCTCGGTTGATTACACACCTACCATTGTTTTGCTGTGGACAAAAAACTGAACTATTGTCCCATATTGCCCTAGGTACTAATCCATAAAAAAATTACTTTGGCATTTGGAAGGATGTTCATTACGGCTTGAACTAAGTGTTCCAAATCTGCCAACAAACTAGGGGTACTGACATAGCCCAAATGGAAAGCACCATAGTGCAAAACTACCACATGGGGACTGTTCATCCTGCCCATATCTTCACAAACTTGTACAATTCCCTGTACATTGCAATCAGGCACAGTGCTCCAAACCACCTCCACACCTTTAACATCAAAATTCTTTGCAACATGCCTGCATTGAGCATACTGTTGTAAACCATGCACAAACATATCTCCAAGCACCAACACCCTGACTTTCTCCACTTCTGCCACCTTCACTACACACAGTCACTTTGAACAGAAATCCACAACCTCAAAATCTGATTGGCTGATCCCAACAGTCTTCTTTCCATGCTGGATTTGCTGGAAAACCCCGGATGTAAGCACGCCCTGTCCGCGGACCATGTAACTCTTAGACAGCCCTTCTACCATTTCCACTTCACTCTCTGTGCCATTCCCTCATTGGATACAGCTAAGCAGGCACACAATACAGAGAACATAATCGGAACAGCCCCATTTTGTTTATTTTCGAACATTTCAGGACACCGCGAGTGTTCTTAAACACATTCAACTTGCCAGCGAACAATACGGACAACGTCCTCAAAACACCCCCATTTTCTTTATGTACGAACATTTCAGGACACCGCAAGTGTTCTTAGAACACTTTCAGCTTGACAACGAACAATACAGACAACGTCTTCAGGACACCCCCTGCGAACATTCCAGGACCACATGAGTCTTCTTACAACCCTTTCAACTTGACACCGAATCCATTCTGTTTATTTACGAACATTTCAGAAGAGCCGTGTTATCCGCAGACAAATCGAACACAACAAAAGCGTCTAGCACATAAAAAAACAGAACATTGAACCTATCTCATACTCCTCCACCCTCCCCAAACACCCTTACACACCAACACACTCCACTAAATACAATTTTTAATCCATGTTTCACCGCGCTGACCACAGTCGTCCGCGAATGCAAGATGCCGGGTGCCACAGAAAATCTGACACGCTTCACACCCCACGCCGTCCAATCAGCGAACACGTCGCATGTCAGCGGACATCACGCAAGCCGTTCGGCCAATCAGGGCACTGCCTGTGGAGCGAACCGGGAAGTCCGTCCACGGAGCGAACGGAGATATCACTAATATTTTTGCCTTACATTTGGTCATTTAAAAAAAAAACTACTGGACGGATTTAAACCAAATTTTCAAAAGCACGCTTTCGGGATCAAGCCCCCGCTCCTGCCGCAAATTTGGTGGAAATCCGTCCAGCAGTTTGGGCTGTAGGCGTGAGGTTTTTCCCATAATGTCTATGGGAAAAAACAAAAGTTTTGGGACCCCTCCTATAACTTTGCCCCCTCTGGACCAAACCTCTCCAAACTTTGCATCCAGAGTGGGCCATATACTTTTTTTGCAAAGTTTGGTGAGGATTCGTCCAGAGGGAGCGAAGTTACAAGCCACCCAAAAAATGCTCTTCCTTTGGAAACACCAACTTAACCTAACCATAACTACATGGACGCTACTCACCAAACTTTGCAGAAAAATTATATGGGTCACTCTGAATTGTTTTGCAAAGTGAGGTTTGGTCCAGGGGGGGCAAAGTTATAGGGGGGGTCCCAAAACTTCTTCTTTTCTCATAGACTGAATGGGGAAAAAACTTTGCTCACACCTACAACCCAAACCGCTTGATGTATTTTCACCAAATTTGGATCAGGAGCAGTGGCTTGGTCCCGAAAGCGTGCTTTTGCAAATTTGGTGAAAATCCGTCAAGTAGTTTTTTCTAAATTACCAAATAGTAGGTCACAACAAAATAGTGATATCTATGTTTGGTCCGCGGACACATTTCCCTGTTCGCTCCGCGGGCAGTGTCCTGATTGGCCAACCGGCGTGCGTCATGTCTGCGGACATGCAACGTGTTCGCTGATTGGACGGTGAAGAGCGTGGAGCGCATCAGATTTTTTGGGAACGCCCACCATCTTGGATTCGCGGACGTCCGCGGACAGCACGGTGAAACTTGGTGGAAAAATAGTATTTAGTAGAGTGTGTTGGTGTGTAAAACTGTTTGGGGAGGGTGGGGGAGTAAGAGATGGGTTAAATGTTCTATTTTTTTAGGTGGTAGACCCCCCTGTAGTATTTGCTTTGTCCTCGGACAACGCGGATGTCCTTAAATGTTCTGAATAAACGAAATGGGGGTGTTCTGAGGACACTACGCCTGTATGTATTGTTCGCAAGCAAGCTGAAACTATTCTAAGAACACTCGCGGTGTCCTGAAATGTTCGAAAATCAACAAAATGGGTGTGTCCTGAGCAGGCTGTCCGTATTGTTCGCTGGCAAGTTGAAATTGATCTAATAACACATCATGTGTCCTGGGATGTTCGTAAATAAACAAAATGGGGGTGTCGTGAGTGCGCTATACCTGTCTGTACTGTGTCCTAAGAACACACGTGGTGTCCTGAAATGTTCGAAAATAAGCGAAATGGGTGTGTCCTTAGGATGGTATGCCTGTCCATTTTGTTCGCAGGTAAGTTGAAACTGTTCTAATGCACATGCAGTGTCCTGAAATGTTCGTCAATGGACAAAATGTGGGTGTCCAGAGAACACTGTCCGTATTGTTCACTTGCAAGATGAAAGTGTTCTAAGAACACATCACGTGTCCTGGCATATTCATAAATAAACAAAATGGGGGTGTCCTGTGGACGCTATGCCTGTCCATACTGTCTGTAGGCAAGTTTAAACTGTTCTAAGAACACTCATCATGTCCGCGGACATTAAAAGTGCCCATATGGCATAGTTAAAATGTTTGACTCCATGGGTGTGACATGCTGCGGTGGTTGTGGCCAGGGCATAGAGTCTTGGGAGCATGGCCATGCTCCCAAGACTCTATGCCCTCGCCACAACCACCGCAGCATATCACACCCATAGTGGCTTATAACTTTGGGATCCAAGAACAAATTTGTAAGCAACAAAGTTATAAGCCACTATGGGTGTGATATGCTGCGGTGGTTGTGGCCAGGGCATAAAGTCTTGGGTGCATGGACAAGACCAAATTTATAAGCACCAAAGTTATAAGTCACTATGGGTGTGATTTGCTGTGATGGTTGTACTTATTATAATATACTTACTGTTCGGTTTAGTAACTGGAGTACATGTATTTCTTGTTCATTTCTGTGATAAAAGAAAAGGTCATGTTAGTATTGATATTTTGTAACGACTTATAACATTGAATAATCAACATTTCTGTTTTACCCTCATATTTAGTAGATTACAAACCAGTGTACTGTGCAGTTTGCTCAGTTTCTGTGTTTGTTGCTAAAATCATTGGGCCTGTGGGAGAAAAAAAAATCCATGTTGGATTAAAAAAAAAACCTTTTTGTGTTATGCTACAGTCTATTTGTTTGTTTGTTTTCAGTGTTCACTTGTTGTTTCTGGCTAATGCTCAATATATTGGCTTGTTGCAGATTTTTGGAGCAGTTAGATACCTGTTGACATATTCTAACAGTCTATGTTTTATTATATTGAAGTGGTATAGATTTATCTGTTTGGATATTGTAACATTTTGGGGCATTAGATACCAGTTGGGATATTCTAACTGTCTACTTTTTATTATAATGTAGTGGTATTGATTTATCTGTTTGGTTATTGAAAATCGTGGGGTAGTTAGATACCAGTTGGCGTTTTCTAACTATCTATTTTTAGATATAATTTAGTGGTATTCATGTATCTGTTTAGTTGTTGTAGAATCTTGGGGCAGTTAGATATCTGTTGGCATATTCTAACTGTTTATAGTTTTTTTTTATAATTAAGTGGTATTGACTTATCTGTTTGGTTATTGTAAAATCTTGGGGCAGTTAGATATCAGTTGGCGTATTCTAACTATCTATTTTTAGATATAATTTAGTAGTATTCATTTATCTGTTTAGTTGTTGTAGAATCTTGGGGCAGTTATATAGCTGTTGGCATATTGTAACAGTTTATAGTTTTTTAATAGAAGTTTAGTTAATGTTTAAGTACAGTTTAGTTAATACATTTTGGTTTTAAGGAGATTAAATAAGCGTTTGTAAGATTTGCAGGTAATCTCTGCTTTAGAGTAATGATACTATCATTACATATGCAGTATAGTGACCTGCATTGGTTGTGGCTCCTGTGTGGTAGACTATACCTATTGTTGTGAAGGTTTTCTTACCAAGTGATACTTGACCATGTGTGAATCCAATCAGATTGCAGTTGTTTTTGGACTCATCTGCATTGTAACGTAGAAGCATTAGTATTACGTATTTACTATGTGTTTGCATTAGTAAGGAGGAGTGATTATCCGAATTGCAGGTAGTGCATAATCTACCATGGTTTGCATTTTGTCCAAGTTGCTGAAATGGAACAGATTCACAATTAGGTATTGATACATACACAAAGCGCTCATTGGGGATTTGTTCTTGTGTCACATTGTTGCAGAGAGTGCATGTATGTTCCCACATGTATGAAATCTGGAAGATTTCATTTATAGGTATGTTTTTGTTTTACAGTACCTGTAGTAAGTACATTAGAAATTATTGTGGATCTTCCTGTGCGTTTATAGTGAATTTCACCATTCCAGCACAGTAGTCCAATTGTTGTCTTATTCCATAAACACTATACGTGTTGTCAGGATTGTTTGTTGCGTTTTTACAAAGTACTAACATTTTCAAACACAATAGGTCTGTACTGTGTAAGTAAGTGTTGTCAACAATTGGTGGTAATTGAAATAGAATATTTATTGCTACATTTGTGTAGCAACTTACACCAAATACATTTCAAAGTTTAAATGAACCAGGTAGTTCTGTATCTGAGTGCTTTTTTTGGAGTTTGTCTTCCTTCTTTGAAGAAGTACCTGGTTTACTTTCCCTAATAGGTTCTTTTTTGCTCGTGGTATTTGATGAAGTATTAGTTTCTTTTACTCTCTTTGGAGGGTTTGCAGTGACATCCTGTTGCATTTCTGTTTGATTTAGTTTTCTTTTAGAACATTTTACATATTGTGGAACATTATATTTTTTTTAGATGGGGGTATATAGTGAACGAAGTCTATTGTATTCTAAAATGCAAGGAATATTAGCGTTTACTTTACTTGCATCAAAGTTGATTAGAAATAGACCGTCAAGTGTACGTAAGCGTGTTAGTGCTGCGTAGCTCATGCCTCCTATAAAGACCGTCAGGGTAATTCATAGAAATTTGCACAAAAGTGGCGTTCGCGGCTGGCGCACAGTGTCCCCGTGCGATACACTGCGCCAGCTGCGTGCGAAAAAATAATTTTCATCGCACAGCGTATTCATGGATTTTAGCCTCCAAAACCAGCAGTGGCGCAGAGTGGCGCAGCGACCCTGCAGCAGTGCCAGTTACGCCCCAAAGAACGCCCTCACGCAAGGAAAAGCCTTCAAAATTCCCAATTCATCGCAAAGGGCAGCGCTAACCCGGGACCAGTTCACAGGGCTGCCAAACAGCAAACGCCAAGCGTGGAACGTGTATTTCAGTGGTTCTCGGGAAGTTTCACACGCGATTGTCCTGGGTACGTGTACATCAGGGGTGCGCGGGAAGTAACACACGCGATTCCATCAGGGAACATATATTCCAGGGGTGCGTGGGAAGTATCACACGCAAAAACAACAGGGTACGTGCATTTCAGGGGTGCGCGGGAAGTATCACATGCAATTCCATCAGGGTACGTGTATTCCAGGGGTGCGCGGGAAATATCACACGCAAAAGCAGCAGGGTATGTGTATTCCAGGGGTGCGCGGGAAGTATCACATGCAAAAGCAGCAGGGTACGTGTATTTCAGGGGTGCGCGGGAAGTATCACATGCGATTCCATCAGGATACGTGTATTCCAGGGGTGCGCGGGAAGTATCACACGCAAAAGCAGCAGGGTACGTGTATTCCAGGGGTGCGCGGGAAGTATCACACGCAAAAGCAGCAGGGTACGTGTATTTCAGGGGTGCGCGGGAAGTATCACACGCGATTCCATCAGGGTACGTGCATTCCAGGGGTGCGCGGGAAGTATCACACGCAAAAGCAGCAGGGTACATGTATTTCAGGGGTGCGCGGGAAGTATCACACACTATTCCATCAGGGTACGTGTATTCCAGGGGTGCGCAGGGAGCACCACACGTGAATTGCCCGTGTGGGTCCTCCCAGGTGTTCCCTCTACACCCTCCAGGGCCCCTGCAGGAGGCCCACACCACAGGGGACTACCCTGCAAATGTCCCGCAGGCAGCCCATCCACCATGCCCATGCCCCCCAGCCAACCCAAATGTAACCTTGCACTACTGCCCACCAACGCATGTCCCCCTGCACCCCCACCCCCCAGCAGTGCAGGGCACCCTCCACCAGGCCAAACTCATGTCCAACTCATGTCTCCCAGCACCCCCAGCCCCCAGCAGAGCAGGGCACCCTCCAACAGGCCCCCACTCATGTCTCCCATCACCCCCACCCCCCAGCAGTGCAGGGCACCCTCCACCAGGCCCCCACTCATGCCCAACTCATGTCTCCCAGCACCCCCACCCCCCAGCAGTGCAGGGCACCCTCCACCAGGCCCAACTCATGTCCAACTCATGTCTCCCAGCACCCCCACCCCCCAGCAGAGCAGGGCACCCTCCAACAGGCCCCCACTCATGTCTCCCATCACCCCCACCCCCCAGCAGTGCAGGGCACCCTCCACCAGGCCCCCACTCATGCCCAACTCATGTCTCCCAGCACCACCACCCCCCAGCACCACAGGGCACCCTCCACCAGGCCCCCACTCATGTCTCCCAGCGCCCCCACTCCCCAGCATCCATGGGCACCCTCCACCAGGCCCCCACTCATTTCCAACTCATGTCTCCCAGCACACCCACCCGCCAGCAGTGCAGGACACCCTCCACCAGGCCCCCACTCATGTGTCCCAGCACCCCCACCCCCCCAGCATCCAGGGGCACCCTCCACCAGGCCCCCACTCATGTCCAACTCATGTCTCCCAACACCCCCACCCCCTAGCAGTGCAGAGCACCCTCTACCAGGCCCCCACTCATGTCTCCCATCACCCCCACCCCCCATCAGTGCAGGACACTCCACCAGGCCCCCACTCATGTCTCCCAGCACCCCCACCCCCCAGCATCCAGGGGCACCCTCCACCAGGCCTCCACTCATGTCTCCCATTACCCCCATCCACTAGCAGTGCAGGACACCCTCCACCAGGCCCCCACTCATGTCTCCCAGCACCCCCACCCCCAGCATCCAGGGGCACCCTCCACCAGGCTCCCACTCATGTCCCCCTGCACCCCCACCCCCCAGAAGTGCAGGGCACCCTCCACCAGGCCCCCACTCATGTCTCCCATCACCCCAACCCCACAGCAGTGCAGGGCACCCTCCACCAGGCCCACACTCATGTCTCCCATCACCCCCACCCCCCAGCATCCAGGGGCACCCTCCACCAGGCCCCCACTCATGTCCCCCTGCATCTCCACCCCCCATCATCCAGGGGCACCCTCCACCAGGCCCCCACTCATGTCCCCTTGCACTCCCACCCCCCAGCATCCAGGGGCACCCTCCACCAGGCCCCCACTCATGTCCAACTCATGTCTCCCAGCACCCCCACCCCCCAGCAGTGCAGGGCACCCTCCACCAGGACCCCGCTCATGTCCAAATCATGTCTTCCATCACCCCCCAGCAGTGCAGGGCACCCTCCACCAGGCCCCCACTCATGTCCCCCAGCACCACCACCCCCCAGCATCCAGGGGCACCCTCCACCAGGCCCCCACTCATGTCCAACCCATGTCTCCCAGCACCCCCACCCCCCAGCAGTGCAGGACACCCTCCACCAGGCCCCCACTCATGTCTCCCAGCGCCCCCACCCCCCAGCATCCAGGGGCACCCTCCACCAGGCCCCCACTCATGTCAAACTCATGTCTCCCAGCACACCCACCCGCCAGCAGTGCAGGACACCCTCCACCAGGCCCCCACTCATGTGTCCCAGCACCCCCACCCCCCCAGCATCCAGGGGCACCCTCCACCAGGCCCTCACTCATGTCCAACTCATGTCTCCCAACACCCCGACCCCCCAGCAGTGCAGGGCACCCTCTACCAGGCCCCCACTCATGTCTCCCATCACCCCCACCCCCCATCAGTGCAGGACACCCTCCACCAGGCCCCCACTCATGTCTCCCAGCACCCCCACCCCCCAGCATCCAGGGGCACCCTCCACCAGGCCTCCACTCATGTCTCCCATCACCCCCATCCCCTAGCAGTGCAGGACACCCTCCACCAGCCCCCCACTCATGTCTCCCAGCACCCCCACCCCCCAGCATCAAGGGGCACCCTCCACCAGGCTCCCACTCATGTCCCCCTGCACCCCCACCCCCCAGCAGTGCAGGGCACCCTCCACCAGGCCCCCACTCATGTCTCCCATCACCCCCACCCCCCAGCAGGGCACCCTCCACCAGGCCCCCACTCATGTCTCCCATCACCCCCACCCCCCAGCATCCAGGGGAACCCTCCACCAGGCCCCCACTCATGTTCCCCTGCACCCCCACCCCCCAGCATCCAGGGGCACCCTCCACCAGGCCCCCACTCATGTCCAACTCATGTCTCCCAGCACCCCCACCCCCCAGCAGTGCAGGGCACCCTCCACCAGGACCCCACTCATGTCCAAATCATGTCTTCCATCACCCCCCAGCAGTGCAGGGCACCCTCCACCAGGCCCCCACTCATGTCTCCCAGCACCCCCACCCCCCAGCATCCAGGGGCACCCTCCACCAGGCCCCCACTCATGTCCAACTCATGTCTCCCAGCACCCCCACCCACCAGCAGTGCAGGGCACCCACCACCAGGCCCCCACTCATGTCCAACTCATGTCTCCCATCACCCCTACCCCCCAGCAGTGCAGGGCACCCTCCACCAGGCCCCCACTTATGTCTCCCAGCACCCCCCAGCATCCAGGGGCACCCTCCACCAGGCCCCCACTCATGTCCAACTCATGTCTCCCACCACCCCCACCCCCCAGCAGTGCAGGGCACCCTCCACCAGGCCCCCACTCATGTCTCCCATCACCCCCACCCCCCAGCATCCAGGGGCACCCTCCACCAGGCCCCCACTCATGTCCAACCCATGTCTCCCAGCACCCCCACCCCCCAGCAGTGCAGGACACCCTCCACCAGGCCCCCACTCATGTCTCCCAGCGCCCCCACCCCCCAGCATCCAGGGGCACCCTCCACCAGGCCCCCACTCATGTCAAACTCATGTCTCCCAGCACACCCACCCGCCAGCAGTGCAGGACACCCTCCACCAGGCCCCCACTCATGTGTCCCAGCACCCCCACCGCCCCAGCATCCAGGGGCACCCTCCACCAGGCCCTCACTCATGTCCAACTCATGTCTCCCAACACCCCGACCCCCCAGCAGTGCAGGGCACCCTCTACCAGGCCCCCACTCATGTCTCCCATCACCCCCACCCCCCATCAGTGCAGGACACCCTCCACCAGGCCCCCACTCATGTCTCCCAGCACCCCCACCCCCCAGCATCCAGGGGCACCCTCCACCAGGCCTCCACTCATGTCTCCCATCACCCCCATCCCCTAGCAGTGCAGGACACCCTCCACCAGCCCCCCACTCATGTCTCCCAGCACCCCCACCCCCCAGCATCAAGGGGCACCCTCCACCAGGCTCCCACTCATGTCCCCCTGCACCCCCACCCCCCAGCAGTGCAGGGCACCCTCCACCAGGCCCCCACTCATGTCTCCCATCACCCCCACCCCCCAGCAGGGCACCCTCCACCAGGCCCCCACTCATGTCTCCCATCACCCCCACCCCCCAGCATCCAGGGGCACCCTCCACCAGGCCCCCACTCATGTTCCCCTGCACCCCCACCCCCCAGCATCCAGGGGCACCCTCCACCAGGCCCCCACTCATGCCCAACTCATGTCTCCCAGCACCCCCACCCCCCAGCAGTGCAGGGCACCCTCCACCAGGACCCCACTCATGTCCAAATCATGTCTTCCATCACCCCCCAGCAGTGCAGGGCACCCTCCACCAGGCCCCCACTCATGTCTCCCAGCACCCCCACCCCCCAGCATCCAGGGGCACCATCCACCAGGACCCCACTCATGTCCAACTCATGTCTCCCAGCACCCCCACCCACCAGCAGTGCAGGGCACCCTCCACCAAGCCCCCACTCATGTCCAACTCATGTCTCCCATCACCCCTACCCCCCAGCAGTGCAGGGCACCCTCCACCAGGCCCCCACTTATGTCTCCCAGCACCCCCACCCCCCAGCATCCAGGGGCACCCTCCACCAGGCCCCCACTCATGTCCAACTCATGTCTCCCACCACCCCCACCCCCCAGCTTTGCAGGGCACCCTCCACCAGGCCCCCACTCATGTCTCCCATCACCCCCACCCCCCAGCAGTGCAGGGCACCCTCCACCAGGCCCCCACTCATGTCCAACTCATGTCTCCCAGCACACCCACCCGCCAGCAGTGCAGGACACCCTCCACCAGGCCCCCACTCATGTGTCACAGTACCCCCACTCCCCCAGCATCCAGGGGCACCCTCCGCCAGGCCCCCACTCATGTCCAACTCATGTCTCCCATCACCCCCATCCCCTAGCAGTGCAGGACACCCTCCACCAGGCCCCCACTCATGTCTCCCAGCACCCCCACCCCCCACATCCAGGGGCACCCTCCACCAGACTCCCACTCATGTCCCCCTGCACCCCCACCCCCCAGCAGTGCAGGGCACCCTCCACCAGGCCCCCACTCATGTCTCCCATCACCCCCACCCCCCAGCAGTGCAGGGCACCCTCCACCAGGCCCCCACTCATGTCTCCCATCACCCCCACCCCCCAGCATCCAGGGGCACCCTCCACCAGGCCCCCACTCATGTCCCCCTGCACCCCCACCCCCCAGCATCCAGGGGCACCCTCCACCAGGCCCCCACGCATGTCCAACTCATGTCTCCCAGCACCCCCACCCCCCAGCAGTGCAGGGCACCCTCCACCAGGACCCCACTCATGTCCAAATCATGTCTTCCATCACCCCCCAGCAGTGCAGGGCACCCTTCACCAGGCCCCCACTCATGTCTCACAGCACCCCCACCCCCCAGCATCCAGGGGCACCCTCCACCAGGCCCCCATTCATGTCCAACTCATGTCTCCCAGCACCCCCACCCCCCAGCAGTGCAGGGCACCCTCCACCAGGCCCCCACTCATGTACAACTCATGTCTCCCATCACCCCTACCGCCCAACAGGGCAGGGCACCCTCCACCAGGCCCCCACTTATGTCTCCCAGCACCCCATCCCCAGCATCCAGGGGCACCCTCCCAGGCCCCCACTCATGTCCAACTCATCTCTCCCACCACCCCAACCCCCCAGCAGTGCAGGGCACCCTCCACCAGGCCCCCACTCATGTCTCCCATCACCCCCACCCCCCAGCAGTGCAGGGCACCCTCCACCAGGCCCCCACTCATGTCCAACTCATGTCTCCCAGCACCCCCACCCCCCAGCAGTGCAGGGCACCCTCCAACAGGCCCCCACTCATGTCTCCCATCACCCCCACCCCCCAGTAGTGCAGGGCACCCTCCACCAGGCCCCCACTCATGTCTCCCTGCACCTCCACCCCCCAGCATCCAGGGGCACCCTCCACCAGGCCCCCACTCATGTCCAACTCATGTCTCCCATCACCCCCACCCCCCAGCAGTGCAGGGCACCCTCCACCAGGCGCCCACTCATGTCCAACTCATGTCTCCCAGCACCCCCACCCCCCAGCAGTGCAGGGCACCCTCCACCAGGCCCCCACTCATGTCTCCCATCACCCCCACCCCCCAGCATCCAGGGGCACCCTCCACCAGGCCCCCACTCATGTCCCCCTGCACCCATACCCCCAGCATCCAGGGGCACCCTCCACCAGGCCCCCACTCATGTCCCCCTGGACCCCCACCCCAGCATCCAGGGGCACCCTCCACCAGGCCCCCACTCATGTCCAACTCATGTCTCCCAGCACCCCCACCCACCAGCAGTGCAGGGCACCCTCCACCAGGCCCCCACTTATGTCCAACTCATGTCTCCCATCACCCCCACCCCCCAGCAGTGCAGGGCACCCTCCACCAGGCCCCCACTCATGTCTCCCAGCATCCCCACCCCCCAGCATCCAGGGGCACCCTCCACTAGGCCCCCACTCATGTCTCCCATCACCCCCACCCCCCAGCAGTGCAGGGCACTCTCAACCAGGCCCCACTCATGTCTCCCATCACTCCCACCCCCCAGCATCCAGGGGCACCCTCCGCCAGGCCCCCACTCATGTCCCCCTGCAACCCCACCCCCCAGCATCCAGGGGCACCCTCCACCAGGCCCAACTCATGTCCAACTCATGTCTCCCAGCACCCCCACCCCCCAGCAGAGCAGGGCACCCTCCAACAGGCACCCACTCATGTCTCCCATCACCCCCACCCCCCAGCAGTGCAGGGCACCCTCCACCAGGCCCCCACTCATGCCCAACTCATGTCTCCCAGCACCCCCACCCCCCAGCACCACAGGGCACCCTCCACCAGGCCCCCACTCATGTCTCCCAGCGCCCCCACTCCCCAGCATCCATGGGCACCCTCCACCAGGCCCCCACTCATGTCCAACTCATGTCTCCCAGCACACCCACCCGCCAGCAGTGCAGGACACCCTCCACCAGGCCCCCACTCATGTGTCGCAGCACCCCCACCCCCCCAGCATCCAGGGGCACCCTCCACCAGGCCCCCACTCATGTCCAACTCATGTCTCCCAACACCCCCACCCCCCAGCAGTGCAGGGCACCCTCTACCAGGCCCCCACTCATGTCTCCCATCACCCCCACCCCCCATCAGTGCAGGACACCCTCCACCAGGCCCCCACTCATGTCTCCCAGCACCCCCACCCCCCAGCATCCAGGGGCACCCTCCACCAGGCCTCCACTCATGTCTGCCATTACCCCCATCCACTAGCAGTGCAGGACACCCTCCACCAGGCCCCCACTCATGTCTCCCAGCACCCCCACCCCCAGCATCCAGGGGCACCCTCCACCAGGCTCCCACTCATGACCCCCTGCACCCCCACCCCCCAGCAGTGCAGGGCACCCTCCACCAGGCCCCCACTCATGTCTCCCATCACCCCCACCCCCCAGCAGTGCAGGGCACCCTCCACCAGGCCCACACTCATGTCTCCCATCACCCCCACCCCCCAGCATCCAGGGGCACCCTCCACCAGGCCCCCACTCATGTCCCCCTGCACCTCCACCCCCCAGCATCCAGGGGCACCCTCCACCAGGCCCCCACTCATGTCCCCTTGCACCCCCACCCCCCAGCATCCAGGGGCACCCTCCACCAGGCCCCCACTCATGTCCAACTCATGTCTCCCAGCACCCCCACCCCCCAGCAGTGCAGGGCACCCTCCACCAGGACCCCGCTCATGTCCAAACCATGTCTTCCATCACCCCCCAGCAGTGCAGGGCACCCTCCACCAGGCCCCCACTCATGTCCCCCAGCACCCCCACCCCCCAGCATCCAGGGGCACCCTCCACCAGGCCCCCACTCATGTCCAACCCATGTCTCCCAGCACCCCCACCCCCCAGCAGTGCAGGACACCCTCCACCAGGCCCCCACTCATGTCTCCCAGAGCCCCCACCCCCCAGCATCCATGGGCACCCTCCACCAGGCCCCCACTCATGTCAAACTCATGTCTCCCAGCACACCCACCCGCCAGCAGTGCAGGACACCCTCCACCAGGCCCCCACTCATGTGTCCCAGCACCCCCACCCCCCCAGCATCCAGGGGCACCCTCCACCAGGCCCTCACTCATGTCCAACTCATGTCTCCCAACACCCCGACCCCCCAGCAGTGCAGGGCACCCTCTACCAGGCCCCCACTCATGTCTCCCATCACCCCCACCCCCCATCAGTGCAGGACACCCTCCACCAGGCCCCCACTCATGTCTCCCAGCACCCCCACCCCCCAGCATCCAGGGGCACCCTCCACCAGGCCTCCACTCATGTCTCCCATCACCCCCATCCCCTAGCAGTGCAGGACACCCTCCACCAGCCCCCCACTCATGTCTCCCAGCACCCCCACCCCCCAGCATCAAGGGGCACCCTCCACCAGGCTCCCACTCATGTCCCCCTGCACCCCCACCCCCCAGCAGTGCAGGGCACCCTCCACCAGGCCCCCACTCATGTCTCCCATCACCCCCACCCCCCAGCAGGGCACCCTCCACCAGGCCTCCACTCATGTCTCCCATCACCCCCACCCCCCAGCATCCAGGGGCACCCTCCACCAGGCCCCCACTCATGTTCCCCTGCACCCCCACCCCCAGCATCCAGGGGCACCCTCCACCAGGCCCCCACTCATGTCCAACTCATGTCTCCCAGCACCCCCACCCCCCAGCAGTGCAGGGCACCCTCCACCAGGACCCCACTCATGTCCAAATCATGTCTTCCATCACCCCCCAGCAGTGCAGGGCACCCTCCACCAGGCCCCCACTCATGTCTCCCAGCACCCCCACCCCCCAGCATCCAGGGGCACCCTCCACCAGGCCCCCACTCATGTCCAACTCATGTCTCCCAGCACCCCCACCCACCAGCAGTGCAGGGCACCCTCCACCAGGCCCCCACTCATGTCCAACTCATGTCTCCCATCACCCCTACCCCCCAGCAGTGCAGGGCACCCTCCACCAGGCCCCCACTTATGTCTCCCAGCACCCCCACCCCCCAGCATCCAGGGGCACCCTCCACCAGGCCCCCACTCATGTCCAACTCATGTCTCCCACCACCCCCACCCCCCAGCAGTGCAGGGCACCCTCCACCAGGCCCCCACTCATGTCTCCCATCACCCCCACCCCCCAGCATCCAGGGGCACCCTCCACCAGGCCCCCACTCATGTCCAACCCATGTCTCCCAGCACCCCCACCCCCCAGCAGTGCAGGACACCCTCCACCAGGCCCCCACTCATGTCTCCCAGCGCCCCCACCCCCCAGCATCCAGGGGCACCCTCCACCAGGCCCCCACTCATGTCAAACTCATGTCTCCCAGCACACCCACCCGCCAGCAGTGCAGGACACCCTCCACCAGGCCCCCACTCATGTGTCCCAGCACCCCCACCCCCCAGCATCCAGGGGCACCCTCCACCAGGCCCTCACTCATGTCCAACTCATGTCTCCCAACACCCCGACCCCCCAGCAGTGCAGGGCACCCTCTACCAGGCCCCCACTCATGTCTCCCATCACCCCCACCCCCCATCAGTGCAGGACACCCTCCACCAGGCCCCCACTCATGTCTCCCAGCACCCCCACCCCCCAGCATCCAGGGGCACCCTCCACCAGGCCTCCACTCATGTCTCCCATCACCCCCATCCCCTAGCGGTGCAGGACACCCTCCACCAGGCCCCCACTGATGTCTCCCAGCACCCCCACCCCCCAGCATCAAGGGGCACCCTCCTCCAGGCTCCCACTCATGTCCCCCTGCACCCCCACCCCCCAGCAGTGCAGGGCACCCTCCACCAGGCCCCCACTCATGTCTCCCATCACCCCCACCCCCCAGCAGGGCACCCTCCACCAGGCCCCCACTCATGTCTCCCATCACCCCCACCCCCCAGCATCCAGGGGCACCCTCCACCAGGCCCCCACTCATGTTCCCCTGCACCCCCACCCCCCAGCATCCAGGGGCACCCTCCACCAGGCCCCCACTCATGTCCAACTCATGTCTCCCAGCACCCCCACCCCCCAGCAGTGCAGGGCACCCTCCACCAGGACCCCACTCATGTCCAAATCATGTCTTCCATCACCCCCCAGCAGTGCAGGGCACCCTCCACCAGGCCCCCACTCATGTCTCCCAGCACCCCCACCCCCCAGCATCCAGGGGCACCCTCCACCAGGCCCCCACTCATGTCCAACTCATGTCTCCCAGCACCCCCACCCACCAGCAGTGCAGGGCACCCTCCACCAGGCCCCCACTCATGTCCAACTCATGTCTCCCATCACCCCTACCCCCCAGCAGTGCAGGGCACCCTCCACCAGGCCCCCACTCATGTCTCCCAGCACCCCCACCCCCCAGCATCCAGGGGCACCCTCCACCAGGCCCCCACTCATGTCCAACTCATGTCTCCCACCACCCCCACCCCCCAGCTTTGCAGGGCACCCTCCACCAGGCCCCCACTCATGTCTCCCATCACCCCCACCCCCCAGCAGTGCAGGGCACCCTCCACCAGGCCCCCACTCATGTCCAACTCATGTCTCCCAGCACACCCACCCGCCAGCAGTGCAGGACACCCTCCACCAGGCCCCCACTCATGTGTCACAGCACCCCCACTCCCCGAGCATCCAGGGGCACCCTCCACCAGGCCCCCACTCATGTCCAACTCATGTCTCCCATCACCCCCATCCCCTAGCAGTGCAGGACACCCTCCACCAGGCCCCCACTCATGTCTCCCAGCACCCCCACCCCCCACATCCAGGGGCACCCTCCACCAGACTCCCACTCATGTCCCCCTGCACCCCCACCCCCCAGCAGTGCAGGGCACCCTCCACCAGGCCCCCACTCATGTCTCCCATCACCCCCACCCCCCAGCAGTGCAGGGCACCCTCCACCAGGCCCCCACTCATGTCTCCCATCACCCCCACCCCCCAGCATCCAGGGGCACCCTCCACCAGGCCCCCACTCATGTCCCCCTGCACCCCCATCCCCCAGCATCCAGGGGCACCCTCCACCAGGCCCCCACGCATGTCCAACTCATGTCTCCCAGCACCCCCACCCCCCAGCAGTGCAGGGCACCCTCCACCAGGACCCCACTCATGTCCAAATCATGTCTTCCATCACCCCCCAGCAGTGCACGGCACCCTTCACCAGGCCCCCACTCATGTCTCACAGCACCCCCACCCCCCAGCATCCAGGGGCACCCTCCACCAGGCCCCCATTCATGTCCAACTCATGTCTCCCAGCACCCCCACCCCCCAGCAGTGCAGGGCACCCTCCACCAGGCCCCCACTCATGTACAACTCATGTCTCCCATCACCCCTACCCCCCCAACAGGGCAGGGCACCCTCCACCAGGCCCCCACTTATGTCTCCCAGCACCCCACCCCCAGCATCCAGGGGCACCCTCCACCAGGCCCCCACTCATGTCCAACTCATGTCTCCCACCACCCCAACCCCCCAGCAGTGCAGGGCACCCTCCACCAGGCCCCCACTCATGTCTCCCATCACCCCCACCCCCCAGCAGTGCAGGGCACCCTCCACCAGGCCCCCACTCATGTCCAACTCATGTCTCCCAGCACCCCCACCCCCCAGCAGTGCAGGGCACCCTCCAACAGGCCCCCACTCATGTCTCCCATCACCCCCACCCCCCAGCAGTGCAGGGCACCCTCCACCAGGCCCCCACTCATGTCTCCCTGCACCTCCACCCCCCAGCATCCAGGGGCACCCTCCACCAGGCCCCCACTCATGTCCAACTCATGTCTCCCATCACCCCCACCCCCCAGCAGTGCAGGGCACCCTCTACCAGGCGCCCACTCATGTCCAACTCATGTCTCCCAGCACCCCCACCCCCCAGCAGTGCAGGGCACCCTCCACCAGGCCCCCACTCATGTCTCCCATCACCCCCACCCCCCAGCATCCAGGGGCACCCTCCACCAGGCCCCCACTCATGTCCCCCTGCACCCATACCCCCAGCATCCAGGGGCACCCTCCACCAGGCCCCCACTCATGTCCCCCTGCACCCCCACCCCAGCATCCAGGGGCACCCTCCACCAGGCCCCCACTCATGTCCAACTCATGTCTCCCAGCACCCCCACCCACCAGCAGTGCAGGGCACCCTCCACCAGGCCCCCACTTATGTCCAACTCATGTCTCCCATCACCCCCACCCCCCAGCAGTGCAGGGCACCCTCCACCAGGCCCCCACTCATGTCTCCCAGCACCCCCACCCCCCAGCATCCAGGGGCACCCTCCACTAGGCCCCCACTCATGTCTCCCATCACCCCCACCCCCCAGCAGTGCAGGGCACTCTCAACCAGGCCCCACTCATGTCTCCCATCACTCCCACCCCCCAGCATCCAGGGGCACCCTCCGCCAGGCCCCCACTCATGTCCCCCTGCAACCCCACCCCCCAGCATCCAGGGGCAACTTCCACCAGGCCCCCACTCATGTCCAACTCATGTCTCCCATCACCCCCACCCCCCAGCAGTGCAGGGCACCCTCCACAAGGCCCACACTCATGTCCAACGCATGTCTCCCAGCACCCCAATCCCCCAGCAGTGCAGGGCACCCTCCACCAGGCCCCCACTCATGTCTCCCATCACCCCCACCTCCCAGCAGTGCAGGGCACCCTCCACCAGCCCCCCACTCATCTCTACCATCACCCCCACCCCCCAGCATCCAGGGGCACCCTCCACCAGGCCCCCACTCATGTCCACCTGCACCCCCACCCCCCCAGCATCCAGGGGCACCCTCCACCAGGCCCCCACTCATGTCCCCCTGCACCCCCACCCCCCAGCAGTGCAGGGCACCCTCCACTAGGCCCCCACTCATGTCTCCCAGCACCCCCACCCGCCAGCATCTAGGGGCACCCTCCACCAGGCCCCCACTCATGTCTTCCATCACCCCCAGCCCCCGGAAGTGCAGGGCACCCTCCACCAGGCCCCCACTGATGTCTCCCATCACCCCCACCCCCCCAGCATCCAGGGGCAACCTCCACCAGGCCCCCACTCATGTCCCCCTGCACCCCCACCCCCCAGCCTCCAGGGGCACCCTCCACCAGGCCCCCACTCATGTCCAACTCATGTCTCCCAGCACCCCCAACCCCCAGCAGTGCAGGGCACCCTCCACTAGGCCCCCACTCATGTCCAACTCATGTCTCCCATCGCCCCCACCCCCCAGCAGTGCAGGGCACCCTCCACCAGGCCCCCACTCATGTCTCCCAGCACCCCCACCCCCCAGCATCCAGGGGCACCCTCCACCAGGCCCCCACTCATGTCCAACTCATGTCTCCCAGCACTCCCACCCCCAGCAGTGCAGGGCACCCTCCACCAGGCCCCCACTCATGTCTCCCATCACCCCCACCCCCCAGCAGTGCAGGGCACCCTCCACTAGGCCCCCACTCATGTCTCCCAGCACCCCCACCCGGCAGCATCTAGGGGCACCCTCCACCAGGCCCCCACTCATGTCTTCCATCACCCCCACCCCCCAGCAGTGCAGGGCACCCTCCACCAGGCCCCCACTGATGTCTCCCATCACCCCCACCCCCCAGCATCCAGGGGAACCCTCCACCAGGCCCCCACTCATGTCCCCCTGCACCCCCACTCCTCAGCATCCAGGGGCACCCTCCACCAGGCCCCCACTCATGTCCCCCTGCACCCCACCCCCCAGCATCCAGGGTCACCCCCCACCAGGCCCCCACTCATGTCTAACTCATGTCTCCCATCACCCCCACCCCCAGCAGTGCAGGGCACCCTCCACCAGGCCCCCACTCATGTCCAACTCATGTCTCCCAGCACCTCTACCCCCAGCAGTGCAGGGCACCCTCCACCAGGCCCCCACTCATGTCACCCATCACCCCCACCCCCAGCAGTGCAGGGCACCCTCCACCAGGCCCCCACTCATGTCTCCCACCACCCCCACCCCCAGCAGTGCAGGGCAACCTCCACCAGGCCCCCACTCATCTCTCCCATCACCCCCACCCCCCAGGATCCAGGGGCACCCTCCACCAGGCCCCCACTCATGTCCCACTGCACCCTAACCCCACAGCATCCAGGGGCACCCTCCACTAGGCCCCCACTCATGTCCCCCTGCACCCCACCCCCCAGCATCCAGGGGCACCCTCCACCAGGCCCCCATTCATGTCCAAATCATGTCTCCCAGCACCCCAACCCCCCAGCAGTGCAGGGCACCCTCCACCAGGCCCCCACTCATGTCCAACTCATGTCTCCCATCACCCCCACCCCCCAGCAGTGCAGGGCACCCTCCACCAGGCCCCCACTCATGTCTCCCTGCACTCCCAACCCCCAGCAGTGCAGGGCACCCTCCACCAGGCCCCCACTCATGTGTCCCATCACCCCCACCCCCCAGCAGTGCAGGGCACCCTCCACCGGGCCCCCACTCATGTCACCCAGCACCCCCACCCCCCAGCATCCAGGGGCACCATCCACCAGGCCCCCACTCATGGCTCCCATCACCCCCACCCCCCAGCATCCATGGGCACCCTCCACCAGGCCCCCACTCATGTCCAACTCATGTCTCCCATCACCCCCACCCCCCAGCAGTGCAGGGCATCCTACACCAGGCCACAACTCATGTCTCCGAGCACCACCACCCCCCAGCATCCAGGGGCACCCTCCACCAGGCCCCCACTCATGTCCAACTCATGTCTCCCAGCACCCCCACCCCCAGCAGTGCTGGGCACCCTCCACCAGGCCCCCACTCATGTCTCCCATCGCCCCCACCCCCAGCAGTGCAGGGCACCCTCCACCAGGCCCCCACTCATGTCTCCCAGCACCCCCACCCGCCAGCATCCAGGGGCACCCTCCACCAGGCCCCCACTGATGTCTCCCATCACCCCCACCCCCCAGCATCCAGGGGCACCCTCCACCAGGCCCCCACTCATGTCCCCCTGCACCCACACTACCCAGCATCCAGGGTCACCCTCCACCAGGCCTCCACTCATGTCCAACTCATGTCTCCCATCACCCCCACCCCCAGCAGTGCAGGGGACCCTCCACCAGGCCCCCACTCATGCCCAACTCATGTCTCCCAGCACCCCCACCCCCCAGCAGTGCAGGGCACCCTCCACCAGGCCCCCACTCATGTCACCCATCACCCCCACCCCCAGCAGTGCAGGGCACCCTCCACCAGGCCCCCACTCATGTCTCCAATCACCCCCACCCCAAGCAGTGCAGGGCACCCTCCACCAGGCCCCCACTCATGTCTCCCATCACCCCCACCCCCCAGCATCCAGGGGCCCCCTCCACCAGGCCCCCACTCATGTCCCCCTGCACCCTAACCCCCCAGCATCCAAGGGCACCCTCCACCAGGCCCCCACTCATGCCCCCCTGCACCCCCACCCCCAGCATCCAGGGGCACCCTCCACCAGGCCCCCACTCATCTCCAACTCATGTCTCCCAGCACCCCCAACCCCCAGCAGTGCAGGGCACCCTCCACCAGGCCCCCACTCATGTCCAACTCATGTCTCCCATCACCCCCACCCCCCAGCAGTGCAGGGCACCCTCCACCAGGCCCCCACTCATGTCTCCCAGCACCCCCACCCGCCAGCATCCAGGGGCACCCTCCACCAGGCCCCCACTCATGTCTCCCATCACCCCCACCCCCCAGAAGTGCAGGGCACCATCCATCAGGCCCCCACTGATGTCTCCCATCACCCCCACCCCCCAGCATCCAGGGGCACCCTCCACCAGGCCCCCACTCATGTCCCCCCACCCCCCCACTTCCCAGCATCCAGGGGCACCCTCCACCAGGCCTCCACTCATGTCCAACTCATGTCTCCCATCACCCCCACCCCCAGCAGTGCAGGGAACCCTCCACCAGGCCCCCACTCATGTCCAACTCTTGTCTCCCAGCACCCCCACCCCCCAGCAGTGCAGGGCACCCTCCACCAGGCCCCCACTCATGTCACCCATCACCCCCACCCCCAGCAGTGCAGGGCACCCTCCACCAGGCCCCCACTCATGTCTCCCATCACCCCCACCCCAAGCAGTGCAGGGCACCCTCCACCAGGCCCCCACTCATGTCTCCCATCACCCCCACCCCCCAGCATCCAGTGGCACCCTCCACCAGGCCCCCACTCATGTCCCCCTGCACCCTAACCCCCCAGCATCCAGGGGCACCCTCCACCAGGCCCCCACTCATGTCCCCCTGCACCCCCACTCCCCAGCATCCAGGGGCACTTTCCAACAGGCACCCATTCATCTCCAACTCATGTCTCCCAGCACCCCCACCCCCCAGCAGTGCAGGGCACCCTCCACCAGGCCCCCACTCATGTCCAACTCATGTCTCCCATCACCCCCACCCCCCAGCAGTGCAGGGCATCCTCCACCAGGCCACAACTCATGTCTCCGAGCACCACCACCCCCCAGCATCCAGGGGCACCCTCCACCAGGCCCCCACTCATGTCCAACTCATGTCTCCCAGCACCCCCACCCCCAGCAGTGCTGGGCACCCTCCACCAGGCCCCCACTCATGTCTCCCATCACCCCCACCCCCAGCAGTGCAGGGCACCCTCCACCAGGCCCCCACTCATGTCTCCCAGCACCCCCACCCACCAGCATCCAGGGGCACCCTCCACCAGGCCCCCACTGATGTCTCCCATCACCCCCACCCCCCAGCATCCAGGGGCACCCTCCACCAGCCCCCCACTCATGTCCCCCTGCACCCACACTCCCCGGCATCCAGGGTTACCCTCCACCAGGCCTCCACTCATGTCCAACTCATGTCTCCCATCACCCCCACCCCCAGCAGTGCAGGGGACCCTCCACCAGGCCCCCACTCATGCCCAACTCATGTCTCCCAGCACCCCCACCCCCCAGCAGTGAAGGGCACCCTCCACCAGGCCCCCACTCATGTCACCCATCACCCCCACCCCCAGCAGTGCAGGGCACCCTCCACCAGGCCCCCACTCATGTCTCCAATCACCCCCACCCCAAGCAGTGCAGGGCACCCTCCACCAGGCCCCCACTCATGTCTCCCATCACCCCCCCCCCAGCATCCAGGGGCACCCTCCACCAGGCCCCCACTCATGTCCCCCTGCACCCTAACCCCCCAGCATCCAAGGGCACCCTCCACCAGGCCCCCACTCATGCCCCCCTGCACCCCCACCCCCAGCATCCAGGGGCACCCTCCACCAGGCCCCCACTCATTTCCAACTCATGTCTCCCAGCACCCCCAACCCCCAGCAGTGCAGGGCACCCTCCACCAGGCCCCCACTCATGTCCAACTCATGTCTCCCATCACCCCCACCCCCCAGCAGTGCAGGGCACCCTCCACCAGGCCCCCACTCATGTCTCCCAGGACCCCCACCCGCCAGCATCCAGGGGCACCCTCCACCAGGCCCCCAATCATGTCTCCCATCACCCCCACCCCCCAGCAGTGCAGGGCACCATCCATCAGGCCCCCACTGATGTCTCCCATCACCCCCACCCCCCAGCATCCAGGGGCACCCTCCACCAGGCCCCCACTCATGTCCCCCTGCCCCCCCACTCCCCAGCATCCAGGGGCACCCTCCACCAGGCCTCCACTCATGTCCAACTCATGTCTCCCATCACCCCCACCCCCAGCAGTGCAGGGAACCCTCCACCAGGCCCCCACTCATGTCCAACTCATGTCTCCCAGCACCCCCACAACCCAGCAGTGCAGGGCACCCTCCACCAGGCCCCCACTCATGTCACCCATCACCCCCACCCGCAGCAGTGCAGGGCACCCTCCACCAGGCCCCCACTCATGTCTCCC
Organism: Ambystoma mexicanum; assembly: GCF_040938575.1. Lineage (NCBI taxonomy): Eukaryota > Metazoa > Chordata > Amphibia > Caudata > Ambystomatidae > Ambystoma > Ambystoma mexicanum. Next base: position 211,521,900 of record NC_090941.1, read on the forward strand.
ATCACCCCCACCCCAAGCAGTGCAGGGCACCCTCCACCAGGCCCCCACTCATGTCTCCCATCACCCCCACCCCCCAGCATCCAGTGGCACCCTCCACCAGGCCCCCACTCATGTCCCCCTGCACCCTAACCCCCCAGCATCCAGGGGCACCCTCCACCAGGCCCCCACTCAAGTCCCCCTGCACCCCCACTCCCCAGCATCCAGGGGCACTTTCCAACAGGCACCGATTCATCTCCAACTCATGTCTCCCAGCACCCCCACCCCCCAGCAGTGCAGGGCACCCTCCACCAGGCCCCCACTCATGTCCAACTCATGTCTCCCATCACCCCCACCCCCCAGCAGTGCAGGGCACCCTCCACCAGGCCCCCATTCATGTCTCCCAGCACCCCCACCCACCAGCATCCAGGGGCACCCTCCACCAGGCCCCCACTCATGTCCAACTCATGTCTCCCAGCACCCCCAACCCCCAGCAGTGCAGGGCACCCTCCACCAGGCCCCCACTCATGACTCCCATCACCCCCACCCCCCAGCAGTGCAGGGCACCCTCCACCAGGCCCCCACTCATGTCTCCCAGCACCCCCACCCGCCAGCATCCAGGGGCACCCTCCACCAGGCCCCCACTGATGTCTCCCATCACCCCCACCCCCCAGCATCCAGGGTCACCCTCCACCAGGCCTCCACTCATGTCCAACTCATGTCTCCCAGCACCCCCACCCCCCAGCAGCGCAGGGGACCTTCCACCAGGCCCCCACTCATGCTCAACTCATGTCTCCCAGCACCCCCACCCCCCAGCAGTGCAGGGCACCCTCCACCAGGCCCCCACTCATGTCACCCATCACCCCCAGCAGTGCAGGGCACCCTCCACCAGGCCCCCACTCATGTCTCCCATCACCCCCACCCCAAGCAGTGCAGGGCACCCTCCACCAGGCCCCCACTCATGTCTCCCATCACCCCCACCCCCCAGCATCCAGGGGCACCCTCCACCAGGCCCCCACTCATGTCCCCCTGCACCCTAACCCCCCAGCATCCAAGGGCACCCTCCACCAGGCCCCCACTCATGTCCCCCTGCACCCCCACCCCCCAGCATCCAGGGGCACCCTCCACCAGGCCCCCACTCATCTCCAACTCATGTCTCCCATCACCCCCACCCCCCAGCATTGCAGGACACCCTCCACCAGGCCCCCACTCATGTCTCCCAGCACCCCCACCCGCCAGCATCCAGGGGCACCCTCCACCAGGCCCCCACTCATGTCTCCCATCACCCCCACCCCCCAGTAGTGCAGAGCACCCTCCACCAGGCCCCCACTGATGTCTCCCATCACCCCCACCCCCCAGCATCCAGGGGCACCCTCCACCATGCCCCCACTCATGTCCCCCTGCCCCCCACTCCCCAGCATCCAGGGGCACCCTCCACCAGCCCCCCACTCATATCCCCCTGCACCCCCACCCCCCAGCATCCAGGGTCACCCTCCACCAGGCCTCCACTCATGTCCAACTCATGTCTCCCATCACCCCCACCCCCAGCAGTGCAGGGAACCCTCCACCAGGCCCCCACTCATGTCCAACTCATGTCTCCCAGCACCCCCACCCCCTAGCAGTGCAGGGCACCCTCCACCAGGCCCCCACTCATGTCACCCATCACCCCCACCCCCAGCAGTGCAGGGCACCCTCCACCAGGTCCCCACTCATGTCTCCCATCACCCCCACCCCAAGCAGTGCAGGGCACCCTCCACCGGGCCCCCACTCATGTCTCCCATCACCCCCACGCCCAAGCATCCAGTGGCACCCTCCACCAGGCCCCCACTCATGTCCCCCTGCACCCTAACCCCCCAGCATCCAGGGGCACCCTCCACCAGGCCCCCACTCATGTCCCCCTGCACCCCCACCCCCCAGCATCCAGGGGCACCCTCCAACAGGCCCCCACTCATCTCCAACTCATGTCTCCCAGCACCCCCACCCCCCAGCAGTGCAGGGCACCCTCCACCAGGCCCCCATTCATGTCTCCCAGCACCCCCACCCACCAGCATCCAGAGGCACCCTCCACCAGGCCCCCACTCATGTCCAACTCATGTCTCCCAGCACCCCCAACCCCCAGCAGTGCAGGGCACCCTCCACAAGGCCCCCACTCATGACTCCCATCACCCCCACCCCCCAGCAGTGCAGGTCACCATCCACCAGGCCCCCACTCATGTCTCCTAGCACCCCCACCCCCCAGCATCCAGGGGCACCCTCCAACAGGCCCCCACTCATCTCCAACTCATGTCTCCCAGCACCCCCACCCCCCAGCAGTGCAGGGCACCCTCCACCAGGCCCCCACTCATGTCCAACTCATGTCTCCCATCACCCCCACCCCCCAGCTGTGCAGGGCACCCTCCACCAGGCCCCCATTCATGTCTCCCAGCACCCCCACCCACCAGCATCCAGAGGCACCCTCCACCAGGCCCCCACTCATGTCCAACTCATGTCTCCCAACACCCCCAACCCCCAGCAGTGCAGGGCACCCTCCACCAGGCCCCCACTCATGACTCCCATCGTGCCCACCCCCCAGCAGTGCAGGTCACCATCCACCAGGCCCCCACTCATGTCTCCTAGCACCCCCACCCCCCCAGCATCCAGGGGCACCATCCACCAGGCTCCCACTCATGTCTCCCATCACCCCCACCCCCCAGCAGTGCAGGGCACCCTCCACCAGGCCCCCACTCATGTATCCCATCACCCCCACCCCCCAGCATCCAGGGGCACCCTCCACCAGGCCCCCACTCATGTCCTCCTGCACCCCCACCCCCCAGCATCCCTGGACACCCTCCACCAGGCCCCCACTCATGTCCAACACAGGTCTCCCATCACCCCCACCCCCCAGCAGTACAGGGCACCCTCCACCAGGCCCCTACTCATGACTCCCATCACCCCCGCCCCCCAGCAGTGCAGGGCACCCTCCACCAGGCCCCCACTCATGTCTCTCATCACCCCCACTTCCCAGCAGTGCAGGGCACCCTCCACCAGGCCCCCACTCATGTCTCCCATCACCCCCACCCCCCAGCAGTGCAGCGCACCCTCCACCAGGCCCCCACACATGTCTCCCATCACCCCCACCCCCAAGCAGTGGAGGGCACCCTCCACCAGGCCCCCACTCATGTCTCCCAGGACCCCCACCCCCCAGCATACAGGGGCACCCTCCACCAGGCCCCCACACATGTCCCCCAGCCAACACGTCATCACAATCCAGATCCCAGACTCCTATGCCCACCCAAATCACACCCCACCACCTCAGTCCAAACACCCAACCAAGCTTTACATCCATTCAAAATCGAAATACCCATTACATGATAGATAACAAATAAGCAGTATGCGCATGAGTACAAGTCTGTCAGACCCACACAATGGCAACACATAACTGTGAAAACCCACATTGTGGCAGGCATGAAACCAATGAGAGAAGTCCACACATTGAAGTAAGAAACAAAAATGTATTACAGTGTAAATGAAGTGAATGAAATCAAAAGAAACAATAATGCCAACAATTATCAAAATGCTGCATGTCCACCAAAACAATAAATAATGAAAATGGGAATCCAAAATAACCGTAATTAAATTGTGTCCAAAGTCACCGTCCAACAAAGCAAATCCAAAGGGAAAGTAAAGTGAAAATCCATTGCTCCATGGTGAAAAAATAATAAAAGATGAAGGCCACAAATCCACTGTCAAACCATGTACAAAGAGCAAGTCCAGGGTCCATGATCCCAACTATTTAAATGAAACCTACAATAAATCCCACCTAACTAATAACTATATACAAAAAAGTGGGGCATAGTCCAAGTGCCCCAAATTAAAAAAAATAAATAAAACCTAACTAACACTAATTAACTATATACAATGGCAGCGGGCTAGTCCAACGGCTCACTTCTTGATGTTGCGGGCCAGGGCATCATCGAACTCCTGCTCAATGTCCCGGAGGTGGTCCTGTTCCATGGCCCAGAGGGTCCGCAGGGATGACAACATGTTCTCCTCCAACTCCCTGCGGATTGCCTCGAGGCACTCGGCCCGCCTCAGGGCCCTCCGCATGGAGTTCTCCGCCCTGACCATCGTGAGCCGTGCCTCTTCTGCCCGCTGCCACTCCGCATCTATGGCATGGCCCAACTGCTGCCACACGGAAGACACTTCCCGTCCTGGGTCCTCCTGCCCTCCGGCCGATGCCTGCCCCTCCGATGTTGAAGGCCCCGAGCCATCGTGGCTCCCACCTACAGCCTCCTGCTGCTGCTGCTGTCCATGTGCCCTGTCCGATGGTGCCTGCACATCCTCCTCCAGCTGGGGTGCAGTTGTTGATGTGGCCACCCCTGCTGGACATCCGACTCCCGACTGTGGCAGGAATCTGTTGTCCACCAGCCTGGCCGCACGGTCAGAGGCAGCTCCACAGGGCACCCAGGTGATACATGGGTGGGAAGATGGCATGGAGGACGACTGGGGCATAGGGGGTTCCGTTGAGGGGGTCGGAACAAGGTCCAGGAAACGGACGAATCCGGCCATGGTGAGCTGTCCCAGTGGGTCAACGCGGTCAATGAGCCATGCGAGAAGACGTGCAGTCTCATCATGGAAAGACTGCAGGTCAGCTCGCATGGCCCGTTGACGCAACGCCACCCCACCCTGGACAGGCTCAACCTGTTGCAGGATACCCACATCCGCAGGGAGAGGAAGGCCAGTTGGTGTAAGCCAATCCCCTCCCTGAGAACGGGTCTGGAGGTAGGCATCACTGCTGGTGCAAGATGACCAGGAGCAGGGACAGGATTGCACACAGGCACCTCCGCGGTGGCCTGTGCTGCCACCTGTCCCTGGGCCTGCACTGCACCACTAGCACCAATGGAATCCCCACCTCCAGACCCTGCCTCTGTTGCTTGCACGGCCTCCTCCTCCACCAAACCCCCCACCAACCTGGATGACTCCGTGCCATCTTCCTCCGTTGGGCCCTGTGGGGTCCCAGCTGCCCCTTCTGATGCTGAGCAGTCCAACTCCAACCTCCGCCTCCTGGACCTCCCCTTGGCAGCTGCGGCCTCAGACGCGGCACCAGACTCCTCACTCCCCGACAAGATCACAAACTGGGAGGGGAGCCGGGTCTTGGGTCTCCGGCTGGTGGTGCGACCCCTGCCGCTGTGCTCCACAGCACCTTCTCCGCCCTCTTCATCAGTTGACGCTGCAGACAGGGAGAAATAAAACACAGGCATCAGGGCACTGTATAATGGACTCATAAACACATGACAGTTGTACATGAGTGGCATTCCAAACCTCAGACATGCCATCACAATCCCCAACACACATGTCATTTCAACTTGCACACATGAGCTATACCACAGCCATATCGCAACAGCCAGCACCATCCATAAACATACAACAGCATGAGCAGCCAAAGGTGAGGCAGACATCACATGTGACACAGGGAGTGCACTACACATGCACACACACCACCACCCTTGAATGCATGTGTACACCTCCGCCAACTGTCGCAGTGTTCAGATCAGCATCCAAGTCACACCTGCCAATCATTCTTCCACACACTTTGCCATGCAAGCCTACCCACACAAGCACCATCCATGTGTCACACATGAGAGCCCTCACATGTGTCAGCCTCACGGCCCTGTACCCCCCATACTTGGCCACATAAAACAACATGTGCAACCTGCACACTCCTGCCACACCACCACATGCACAGCTTACAATCAGTATGCATGTACACTTACCGCTCGACTCCAGACTGGTCTAGCTCTCAAGGACCTGGATGTGGAGCGCTGGGGATATGCGTTTCAGGACCCTCATCTGATCTTCCGACAAGTGGCCCCGGCGCCCCTTAGCATCCGTTGCTTTCAGGAGGCGCCAGGCCTTCTTGAAGGTCCTGGACCTGAAGTCCTCCCAGTGCTTCTTCACATGATGGAATAGTCGGACTGCCACCCCCTCCGCGTTGATGGCAGTCACAATGTCCATCCAGATCTGAGTCCGTCCTTCCTTGTCGGTGTGCAACCTTCCAAAGAGGGCATCATACTGCCCCAGGACATGCTCCACCAGGACACCAACTTTGGTGGCAGTGAAGCTGGTGCCCCTCTGCCTCCCTGGCCGGGGGTTGCCACTGGTGCCAGATGTTGCAGTGCCCGACATGGCAACCCCACAGGCAGGAGTGGGTGGGCAACTGGGTCCTGGGGATGGGCTGTGGAGCGATGGTATCCCAGTCGGGAGTCTTCGGTTCCAGCAGGGGTGGTCACAGCAATAGCACCCCTGGCTGATGTGCAGGCAGCAAATGGCAGGACCCACACAATGGCAACACATGACTGTGAAAACCCACATTGTGGCAGGCATGAAACCAATGAGAGAAGTCCACACATTGAAGTAAGAAACAAAAATGTATTACAGTGTAAATGAAGTGAATGAAATCAAAAGAAACAATAATGCCAACAATTATCAAAATGCTGCATGTCCACCAAAATAATAAATAATGAAAATGGGAATCCAAAATAACCGTAATTAAATTGTGTCCAAAGTCACCGTCCAACAAAGCAAATCCAAAGGGAAAGTAAAGTGAAAATCCATTGCTCCATGGTGAAAAAATAATAAAAGATAAAGGCCACAAATCCACTGTCAAACCATGTACAAAGAGCAAGTCCAGGGTCCATGATCCCAACTATTTAAATGAAACCTACAATAAATCCCACCTAACTAATAACTATATACAAAAAAGTGGGGCATAGTCCAAGTGCCCCAAATTAAAAAAAATAAATAAAACCTAACTAACACTAATTAACTATATACAATGGCAGCGGGCTAGTCCAACGGCTCACTTCTTGATGTTGCGGGCCAGGGCATCATCGAACTCCTGCTCAATGTCCCGGAGGTGGTCCTGTTCCATGGCCCAGAGGGTCCGCAGGGACGACAACATGTTCTCCTCCAACTCCCTGCGGATTGCCTCGAGGCACTCGGCCCGCCTCAGGGCCCTCCGCATGGAGTTCTCCGCCCTGACCATCGTGAGCAGTGCCTCTTCTGCCCGCTGCCACTCCGCATCTATGGCATGGCCCAACTGCTGCCACACGGAAGACACTTCCCGTCCTGGGTCCTCCTGCCCTCCGGCCGATGCCTGCCCCTCCGATGTTGAAGGCCCCGAGCCATCGTGGCTCCCACCTACAGCCTCCTGCTGCTGCTGCTGTCCATGTGCCCTGTCCGATGGTGCCTGCACATCCTCCTCCAGCTGGGGTGCAGTTGTTGATGTGGCCACCCCTGCTGGACATCCGACTCCCGACTGTGGCAGGAATCTGTTGTCCACCAGCCTGGCCGCACGGTCAGAGGCAGCTCCACAGGGCACCCAGGTGATACATGGGTGGGAAGATGGCATGGAGGACGACTGGGGCATAGGGGGTTCCGTTGAGGAGGGGGTCGGAACAAGGTCCAGGAAACGGACGAATCCGGCCATGGTGAGCTGTCCCAGTGGGTCAACACGGTCAATGAGCCATGCGAGAAGACGTGCAGTCTCATCATGGAAAGACTGCAGGTCAGCTCGCATGGCCCGTTGACGCAACGCCACCCCACCCTGGACAGGCTCAACCTGTTGCAGGATAGCCACATCCGCAGGGAGAGGAAGGCCAGTTGGTGTAAGCCAATCCCCTCCCTGAGAACGGGTCTGGAGGTAGGCATCACTGCTGGTGCAAGATGACCAGGAGCAGGGACATGATTGCACACAGGCACCTCCGCGGTGGCCTGTGCTGCCACCTGTCCCTGGGCCTGCACTGCACCACTAGCACCAATGGAATCCCCACCTCCAGACCCTGCCTCTGTTGCTTGCACGGCCTCCTCCTCCACCAAACCCCCCACCAACCTGGATGATTCCGTGCCATCTTCCTCCGTTGGGCCCTGTGGGGTCCCAGCTGCCCCTTCTGATGCTGAGCAGTCCAACTCCAACCTCCGCCTCCTGGACCTCCCCTTGGCAGCTGCGGCCTCAGACGCGGCACCAGACTTCTCACTCCCCGACAAGATCACAAACTGGGAGGGGAGCCGGGTCTTGCGTCTCCGGCTGGTGGTGCGACCCCTGCCGCTGTGCTCCACAGCACCTTCTCCGCCCTCTTCATCAGTTGACGCTGCAGACAGGGAGAAATAAAACACAGGCATCAGGGCACTGTATAATGGACTCATAAACACATGACAGTTGTACATGAGTGGCATTCCAAACCTCAGACATGCCATCACAATCCCCAACACACATGTCATTTCAACTTGCACACATGAGCTATACCACAGCCATATCGCAACAGCCAGCACCATCCATAAACATACAACAGCATGAGCAGCCAAAGGTGAGGCAGACATCACATGTGACACAGGGAGTGCACTACACATGCACACACACCACCACCCTTGAATGCATGTGTACACCTCCGCCAACTGTCGCAGTGTTCAGATCAGCATCCAAGTCACACCTGCCAATCATTCTTCCACACACTTTGCCATGCAAGCCTACCCACACAAGCACCATCCATGTGTCACACATGAGAGCCCTCACATGTGTCAGCCTCACGGCCCTGTACCCCCCCATACTTGGCCACATAAAACAACATGTGCAACCTGCACACTCCTGCCACACCACCACATGCACAGCTTACAATCAGTATGCATGTACACTTACCGCTCGACTCCAGACTGGTCTAGCTCTCAAGGACCTGGATGTGGAGCGCTGGGGATATGCGTTTCAGGACCCTCATCTGATCTTCCGACAAGTGGCCCCGGCGCCCCTTAGCATCCGTTGCTTTCAGGAGGCGCCAGGCCTTCTTGAAGGTCCTGGACCTGAAGTCCTCCCAGTGCTTCTTCACATGATGGAATAGTCGGACTGCCACCCCCTCCGCATTGATGGCAGTCACGATGTCCATCCAGATCTGAGTCCGTCCTTCCTTGTCGGTGTGCAACCTTCCAAAGAGGGCATCATACTGCCCCAGGACATGCTCCACCAGGACACCAACTTTGGTGGCAGTGAAGCTGGTGCCCCTCTGCCTCCCTGGCCGGGGGTTGCCACTGGTGCCAGATGTTGCAGTGCCCGACATGGCAACCCCACAGGCAGGAGTGGGTGGGCAACTGGGTCCTGGGGATGGGCTGTGGAGCGATGGTATCCCAGTCGGGAGTCTTCGGTTCCAGCAGGGGTGGTCACAGCAATAGCACCCCTGGCTGATGTGCAGGCAGCAAATGGCAGGACACGTGGGCAGCAGGCAGTCAGGCAGCAGCAGATGGCAGGTGGGAGCGTGCTCAGGGCTGTGGGGGGCAGTAATTCAGCCTTCTGGGCAGGAGCGTGGGCTTCCGTGTGCTTACGCTTGGCCAGCTTGATACGGAGTGATTTGGCACGTGAAAATCCAGCATGTCTGCGTGTAATTCGAGAAAAGGTCCTTAGCGCGTGAGCACACGTACGTTAATTCATTGGCCCAAAGGCCCCCAGGTGCATCTATGACGTCACGCGCATTGCCGTAGAGAATGGCGCGTGTAAAAAAAAAATACACCTCCGAGTGTCAAAGTGTGTAATTGGTGGAAATGGCCTCAGCGCGTTGCGCGTCTGTGACGTGTGTATAAAAGGTATGTGTAGAACGCCATTTCCTTGTACGTGCTTTTCATGGAGAGCAAATGGGTGAAATCTGTACTTCTTGTCGGTTCACACGCGATTTACTTCACGGCGTTTCAAGTTCATACTCCCTGTTACCTCTGACAGCTTTTTCTCTTTTCCTCTTTTTCCTGGGCCTGTTTCCTCAAACAGCGTTCCTTTCTACTGTTGTCCTGTCTCCTCAGACAGCGTACAATTCTTCTTTTGGCGGGGGTGTTGCCAACACGCACACGCGTGTCTTTTTCACACTTTTTTTCCTGGCAGACGGTGAGTCGCGCACGTATTTAACATCTGTGCTTGCCCCCTGTGTTGCGTACCCCTTCAGAGGTCATTCTGGGCTGCGTGTGACATGCATACGTTCATTCTTGTGTTTCTGGGGGCAACAGCGTAGTTGCGGTTTATTTTTCCACACACGTGGTCTAGGAGGGGTTGCGTGCACCTTACTTCCCTTTTTTGGGGTGCCTGTGCGTTGCGTGACCCGTCATCTTTCCCCAGGGGTGACATACAGCCTTGCTAGAGCACTAGGGTTTGATTGCCATCTGGTACCCAACCCCTTTGACCCCCAATTGCCCAGGACAATAGTTCACAGCGACTCCCATACGCACAATAACATCAGTGCCATGGCTGGGAGGCGAACAAGCCGTAAGGGTGGCAAAGGTGGCCGAGCCCCAAGTGATGGCCGTGGTGGATCCGGTAGGGGACGTGGCCGTGACTTGCAGGGTGCCCCTAGCCCCCCATGTGTGGAGGAGCAGTCAGGGACACCCATGCCCCCCCCGCCCCTGGTTGAGGGTAACGTGGCTAACACCATCCATGCTCAGCCCTTGTTGGACCAGCCCACTGTGGAACCAGATCTGGCACAGGGTGACTCCATGGCTGACTTCCAGGTCAGCAGGTCTAGGCCACGTGCGCCGGTGCAGGTTGGTGTCATCAGGCCACATGGATCAGGGGCAACTAGGTCATCTGCTGCCCCGCGTAGGCAGGCTGGGGAGGCTGCAGAGGCAGCTGCGGCTCTATCCACCCCACCTCTCACACACCCAGCCAGGACAGTGTCGGTCCTAGTCCATCCTGCTGACATTCCCCCTGACACCATCACACTTGAGCTAATGCCTGCACCAACTCCCATGCTGAGTGTGCAATCCCACACTCCTAGTACAGAGTCCACCAGGGCTCCTGCCCCTAGTGTCCAGAGCGGAGTAGGACACTCAGGATCCCCACCACCTTCCAAGCGGAAGAGGAAAGGTGCTCGTCCAGTAGAGGCTGATGCCACAGACACGGCTACACAGTCCGGCCCGTCAAGTAAGCCCAGCTTCAATGAGGCCGAACTGAATGCACTTGTAGAGTATGTGTCCGCACATGACCGCAAAATGGTGATTGTTGCAGGATCCAAGACCACACCTGCACAACGTCTGGCACACTGGCAGGCCATCGCGGACATCATAAGTGCCCTTGGAATCGTGAGGCGCACAGCTACTGAATACTACAAGCGCTGGAATGACCTGAAGCGCAGGCAAAGAATAAACTGGCCTCAAGTCATGCCGCTACTCTAGTGACTGGAGGTGGGTCTCCAGCAGAAGACATAGATCTCACTCCACATGAGCATGTTGCTGGGACCTACATCATGGAGGAACAGATCCAAGGCGTGGGAGAACTGGCAGATTACGAGGCATTGTCCGGTGAGTGCACATGCATGTGTGTGTCATCCATGTGCATGGTGTGTGTGTGAGGGCTTCTGTTTGGGTGCCAGGTGAGGGTGTGTGTGCCTGAGTGGTTTGGGTCACCCATGCGCCTCATCCAATACATTCTGCGCACCAGCATTTGGGTATAGCAGTATCCCTTCTGCCAACAGTAGACATCTAGCCCAACACCACGCCAGTTGCCCTTGAAGTGTCATCTTGCCACAATATTGTTGCTTATTTTTCTCTGTTTATTCAGGCAGATTGTTTGCATTCCACCACTTTTACTAGGCATTTGTCAGTCCTAGTGTCACATTTCTGACATGGCTATCGTACAGTGGACTGACTTTGTTTCCTGGATATCATTTGTTTAGACATGTCACTGTGCTATAGGACCATTTTGGACTGGCAGCTCCAGGTTAAACATTTGAACCATTTCAATGAAAAAATCAATTTCATGAGCAAACTAGACTGAATGAACAATTGGTGCCCTCCTCTCCCTCTTCACTTTATGGCTGGGGTAAATGCCATCCGTGTGATGGCATGATGTGTATTTGACCTGCCAATCACAGGCCAATGTGTGATGCCACTGCTAGGCAGCATGCAGTAAATGTGTTCATCTTCCATCTTGGTGTCATCAATGTGTGCCATCTGCCTCCCCTTCACACGCAGTGACAGTGCATGCATGGGAGGGTTTTAGTCATGTGGGACACGTGTCAATCAAGTACTGTTTCTGTAGCTTCTCAGCCCTAATTGTGAGCCATAGTGCTAATGCCTCTTTCCATTTCTTTTCTTTTATGTCTTTGCCGGGGATGACGCACTTGATACTGCTGGGGTTGTGCAGATGGTGCAGACCCAGGAGGGGCCTCACTCAGTGCCGACCGACCACCAGTGAGGGACGTGGTGTGGTGGTGGGTGAGAACCCACAACTGCTGTAGGTCGTGCTCTCAAGGGGTGCCTCTGGGTGCACCTCCCCCGAGCTGTATTCAGGTGTCGATTCGGATGATGAGACCTATGTGCCGTCGCAGGTGAGTGTTCCTGGGAGGGATTCTGTTCTGTCCAACCAACCTGCACCAGGGTTAGAACCCTCAATGGGGATGTCAGTGTTGGCAGGTACGCCTTTGGTGGTTACGGATGCAGGGTCACACTCCGCAACATCTGATCCTGTTCCTGGGCCAGCAGATCTGAGGGGGAATTCAGTCCTGCAGCCCCAGGCAGTGGCGGCACAGCAAGGCGCAGTTTGCCTTGCCCCAGACAGGTGTGGTGCCCGCCGACGTGGTGGCCGTACGCCACCTGGCAATACCGCATGGGAGCAATCCATATACGGTATGGCAACCCAACAGGCAGCATCGTCAGAGATGATGGCTCAGGCCATGGATAGGGTGGCCAGTTCGATTGTCCCCCCCGAAAGGCTGATGGAGCGACTACAGCAGGCAACAGACTCCATCTGCCAGTCACACAGGGAGGACATGTTGGCGTCCGACAGGGACAGGCGGGCGGCACTGGCGACTCTGCGGGAAGCCATTTCCATGGAGTCCCAGGGCCACAGGGAAGCCCTGAGGGTGGAACTCCGTCACCTCAGGATGACTCTTGTTCAGCTTGAAGCTTCAACAAACACAAGGACAGAACAGCAGCTGGAGCGTCTCACACGTACGCTCTCAGCTGAGATGCAGGCAACTCGTGAGGAGGTCCGGTCATCCCGTGAGTTATTGCATGGGGACCTCCGCACGATTATCCTCCAGAACCAGACCTTCCAGACCCGCATGCTTGCTGCCATGGAGGACCAGACTAGGGCTTTGCGTGGGCTGCCTTCCATAGTGCCACTACCTCCTGATGCAGCTGCAGAGGGTGAGGAGTGCGACAGCAGCGATTCTCCCACAATAGGGTAGCCGTGCAGGCCATGAGCACACGGAGGTGTTTTTTTTTCTCGCAAGATCCACACAGGTGGGTTTTGGTGTGCACCCTGTCCTCGGACCTCCTGGGTGGCCTCCCCCGCCCCCTGTGCCCATTAATGGCCATTTTTTTTTTTTAATTTTTTTTTTTATTTTCTTTTTAAACTTTTGACTTTTTGGACAGTGTGTTGCCTTGTGTGGCTCCCGTGGGCATACGCTGTATTGTGGCTGGGCACATGCAGGCTTGTCATGAATTTGGGTCAGATGCTTGGGTTTGTGTGACACACACCCCTCCTGCTTCCCGTTTCCATGGGCTTGCAAAGGGTGTGCCCAAGTGACATTGACGTACACAGTGACGTTGGACTTCCATTTGATGTGTGGGCAGTCTGTAGTCAATACTGTGTATACATTCCTAGTGCATATTGTTGTTGTATTGTACACTGCATGCTGTATTGATATGTGCCTCTGCATACATCTCATCCTCCTAATTTGCAGGTCCATTTCTCATGTCTTCACAAGGCGGTCTACTTTGGAACTGGAGACCATGTTGTAAGCAGTGCACCTACACTTTTGCGTGGCGCTAACACTGTAAACGTGGGAGTGTTCGAAGTGCTGGCATTATCAAGTAGTGAGGCTACCAATTTTTTAAGTCTGTACTGTCATGTTTAAGGTAGGTTGGAGGTGGTGTAGGTGATTGGTATTCTTGGTAAGTATTTGGTAATGTGTGTTGTAGCTCCTGCATTACTGTTAACATTTCATGTGTGGCCAGTTTCCATTAGGGACACTGTAGTTGGTGACACTTGGGGCATGTTGTGGGGATTCATTTGTTTGCTCTCACATTGCATGACATGCCATGGTGTGTTGTGTGGCCATACCGGGGAGGGGTTGGGTGACATGGCACTGTTCTCATGTAGTATTTTGCAAGTGGGTATTCATTTCTGCTGCATGGAAGTGTGTCTTTTGATGGCACTGCATTGGTGGTGTTTGTGTAGGTAGGGATGCACACATTGTGACACTTACACATGAACAATGTCAGGCTGCTATGGTTCTGACAGTTGACTGTCCCTTTGTTCGTCATAATTGTCAGGTCGAGTCATCATTGATTATCAGATGGTATGTGCCAGGGCTGTGTGCAATCCACAGGGGTGTGATTTCTATGTGAAGTAATTAGCCATCAGCTGCGTACGGGCTGCCTCACCCCGTGCCCTTTCCCCTCCCATGCGCAGCGGGCGTACATGTGGTTGGGGATGTGGGGGCACCACCATGTCCACAGCCAGGCCCCGGCGTGTTGCAACATTGTGCAGGACACATGCTGCCACTATGATCCTGCACACTACTGGGGGCGCATATAACAGCTGCCCGGCAGAATGGTCAAGGGAGCAAAAGCGTGACTTGAGCACTCCGAATGTGCGCTCCACTATGCCCCGGGTTGCAATATGGGCTGTGTTGTATCTTACCTTGGGAGGCGTGATGGGGTTCCGAATTGGCGTCATCATGTGGGTGCTCAGAGGATAGGCACTGTCCCCTGGTGAGGAGGTGATGGGTATCATTAGTGGGGTAGTGACATGACTTTGCATCTGACATGCATGCATGTGCACTGTCATTCATACTCACCAAGCAGCCATGTATCGCCATGCCGCCCAGCTTCTAGGTCCCGGCTTAGGGTAGACATTCGGTAAATGAAGCTGTCGTGGGTGGACCCTGGATAGTTGGCATATACTGAGGTGATGATTCCCTTGGCATTACATACTACCTGCATGTTGATGGAATGCCAGTGCTTGTGGTTCCTATAGATGTGCTCAGATGCCCTGGGGGGACGTAGGGCCACATGGGTGCAGTCAATGGCACCTAGCACTTTGGGGAATTGTGCCACACCGTAGAAATCCAGGGCGGCAGCCTGCCTTTCTGCAGGTGTCCTGGGAAGGGATATGTGCCTGCGGACTGATGGGCTTGCAGTGATGATGTTCAAGACCTGGTGTAGGCAGCGTGACACCCCACCCACTATGGCACTTGTCCACTGAAATGATCCAGTGGCCAAGAAGTGCAGTACATTAAGGACCTTCTCCGGGGGCTGTGTGCTTGGGAGCACAGGGTGGGTGATGTGAGGTCATCCTCCCACTCACTAACCAGGTCCAGTATTATGTGAGGTGGAAACATGTACCTCCCATACACCTGGTCATCAGGCATCCTAAAAAGGCTGGTTCTGGGAGTGAAAATTCGGGCCCTCTCTATCCTCCTCCTCCTCCTTTGGTAACCCACGGCCACTGCTGCTAGGAACGGTATATTCATCCTCGCGTCTGAGCTTGTTTGTTGTTTGCGCGCACTTTTATGCTGCGCGGGTCGACATACGCCTGCTTCCTGCTGGCATGCGTGTTTCCGGATTAGCACGTTTTTTGTGCGCATGCCTTATCCCCATTCAATTCCATGGATACGTGTTGTTGGCGAGCGTGTAAAACTTCCCGCGTACCCCTGTAATACACGTACCCAAGCAAATCGCGTGTGAGAATTCCCGCGCACCCCTGTAATACACGTACCCAAGCAAATCGTGTGTGAGAATTCCCGCGCACCCCTGTAATACACGTACCCAAGCAAATTGCGTGTGACAATTCCTGCGCACCCCTGTAATACACGTACCCAAGCAAATCGCGTGTGAGAATTCCCGCACACCCCTGTAATACACGTACCCAAGAAAATCGCTTGTGAGAATTCCCGCGCACCCCTGTAATACACGTACCCAAGCAAAATCGCGTGTGAGAATTCCCACGCACCCCTGTAATACACATACCGAAGCAAATCGCGTGTAAAAATTCCCGCCACCCCTGTAATACACGTACCCAAGCAAATTGCGTGTGAGTATTCCCGTGCACCCTGTAATACACGTACCCTAGCAAATCGCGTGTGAGAATTCCCGCACACCCCTATAATACACGTACACAAGCAAATCGCCTGTACGCGCACTTTCATCCAATTACACGCAATTATGCTCTGACGTGCAGTGTTTCCACGTGTGCTCTGTCATCACGTGCTATGAGGGAAACAACCGCGTGCGACACGTCACAGACGCGCTTACGCGCTGAGGGCCTTTGTTCCAATGGAATCGCGTATGCATGCTGACGCGCTTACGCGCTAAGGCCCTTTCCTCAAAATTTCATGTTGACGTGCAGGATTTTCACGTGTCGATTCACTCCGTATCAAGCTGGCCACGCGTAAGCTCACGGAAGACCACGCTCCTGCCCAGAAGGCCGAATTACTGCCCCCCAGAGCCCGGAGCAGCCTCCCACGAGACATCTGCTGCTGCCTGCCTGCCTGCTGCCACCGTGCCCTGCCATTTTGTGCCTGCACATCTGCCATCTGCAGGGGTCCAGTTGCTGTGTCCACCCCTGCTGGAACAGAAGACTCCCGACTGCTATACCAATGCTCCACAGCCCAGCCCCAGGACCCAGTTGCCCACCCACTCCTGCCTCTGGGGTTGCCATGTCGGGCACTGCAACATCTGGCACCAGTGGCAACCCCCGGCCAGAGAGTCAGAGGGGCACCAGCTTCACTGCCACCGAAGTTGGTGTCCTGGTGAAGCAAGTCCTGGGGCAGTATGATGCCCTCTTCAGATCATCACACGCCAACAAGGAAGGATGGGACAGGATCTGGGACGACTTGGTGGTTGCCATCAACGCGGAGCGGGTGGCAACCCGCAACATCCAGAAAGTCAAGAAGCGCTGGGAGGACTTGAGGTCCAGGACCCTCTTGAAGGCCCGGCGCCTCGTGGAGGGGGTCCGGGGCCGCTTGAGTACCATCCAGGTGAGGGTCCTGGAACGTGTAGACCCAGAGCTCCACGCCCAGATCCTTGCGAGGCAGACCCGTCTGGAGTTGAGCGGTAAGTGGGCAAGCATTGCTGTGTGAGACAGGGCATGTTGCAGTGTGCTGGTTGTCTGATGCTTGCCTGTATTGCTGACATGGGCCATGTACGCATGTATGTGTGCAGGGACATCATGGTCATGCATGTGAGACCAGTAATGTGTGAACCACACGGTTGGTGCATGTGTTTAAATGCATCATGGGGAGCCCTATGCGGATTGGACGCATGAGAGCATGCCAGTCTCTGTTCCTGGACATGGGTGGGGGTGAGGGATGGGTGCTGATGCCATCTACATGTATGGTATCCATATCTGTGTGTCTGACCTGCGTGTCTGTGACTTGTGAATGCCATGGATGCATGACACATGTATGTGACAATGTACAGATTCACAGATGCTTGTATCCACTGTGTCTGGGGTGTACAAGGCCAGATGGATGAAATTACGTTGATGTGTGTGCATGTGATAGGCATGACTCATGATGCATGTGAGTTCCATAACAACATTGTATGTTTGGAGAGTCCCTTGGACATGTATGCAAATGTCCATAGCATGTGCCATGCCTGTTACTGCGTGTGTTTTGCCTGCACTGACCCATGTGTTGAGGAGGGACATGATGGAAGTGATCTTTGACAGTGCCACTCATCTGCTATTGCTTCCTGTCTAGGGGATCATTGTACAGTACCCTGATGCTTGTGTTCTATGTCTCCCTCTACACAGCGGCAAGTGAAGAAGAGGGCGGAGATGGCGCTGTGGAGCAAAGCGGCGGGGATGCCCCCACGGCTGCAGCGGAAGAGGTGGGTGAGCCCCCACAGGGGCTTGCAATGGCGGAAGACGTGGTGGAGCCATCCAGGTTGGTGGTTTCCACAGAGGAGGAGTAGGCCGCTACTGAGGCGCACATGGGGCCTGGTGGGGGCATCCCTGCTGGTGCAAGTGGTGCAGACCAGGGGCAGGAGGCAGCACAGGTCACCGCGGAGGGGCCTGTGCATCTCACTGTCCCTGACACTGTGACTGCACCACCATGCACCAGCAGGGATGCCCCATCCGAGGCCCGTCCACAGGTAGGGGGGATGTCCATGTCATCTGACTCCCCTCTACCTTCGGACGAGGGGACCCGTGGCCGTATGGAGAAGGTCCTGATTGGTGTCGCGTTGTGCACTGGTGTCATTTGTGATGACGCACATGCTTCCCGGGAGGAGCTTGCACGTCATCACGAAGAGCACCGTGCCAACATGGCCCAGTTGGGATCGGCCGTGGTCGGGGGTTTCATACATGTGTCGACAAATCTGGCGGCCCTCTCCTCCTCTGTGGAGGCTATACGCCAGACGTTCTCCATGCCTTCTTCCAGCCCAGATGCCACCAGGGCCCCCTCTGGACCTGCCCTGACCAACGCAGCCAGCTTGGTGGGGATCCCATCCCTGCCACAGTCGGGAGTCGGAGGTCCACAGGGGTGGACACCACAGCAACTGGACCCCAGCAGATGGAGGATGTGCCGGCATCATTGGGCAGGGCACATGCACGACGGCGTCGGTGGATTCCATCAGCCTGGATGCCGTCGTGCTGGCAGAGGCAGTTGCGTCGGAGGCAGCAGCGGAGTCAACGTGGGAGGCCTCATGGCTCGGGGCAATCTACATCGGAGGGGCAGGCATCGGCCGGAGGGCATGAGGATCCAGGACGGGAAGTGTCTTCCGTGTGGCAGCGTTTCGGCCAGCAGATAGGTGCGGAGCGGCGGCGGGCGGAAGAGGCACGGCTCACGATGGTCAGGGCGGAGTACTCCATGCGGAGGGCCCTGAGGCAGGCCGAGTGCCTCGAGGGAATCCGCATGGAGTTGGAGGAGGACATGTCGGCGTCCATGCGGACCCTCGGGGCCATGGAACAGGACCGCCTACGGGACATCGAACAGGAGTTCGATGATGCCCTGGCCCGGGACACCACGGAGTGAGCCGCTGGACTAGCCCGCCGCCTTTGTACATAGTTAATTAGTGTTAGGTTTTATTTCTTTTTTTCAATTTGGAGCGCTTGGACTATGCCCCACTTTTTTGTATATAGTTATTAGTTAGGTAGGTTTTATTGTAGGTTTCATTTGCATTGTTGGGATCATGGTCCCTGGATTTGCTCTTTGTACATAGTTTGACAGTGGATTGGTGGCCTTCATCTTTTATTATTTTTTTCACCATGGAGCAATGGATTTTCACTTTACTTTCCCTCTGCATTTGCTTTGTTGGACAGTGACTTTGGACACAATTTCTTTACGGTTATTTTGGAGTCCCATTTTCGTTATTTAATATTTTTGTGGACATGCTGCTTTTTGATATTTGTTGCCATTATTGTTTGTTTATATTTCATTCACTTCATTTACACTGTAATACATTTTTTTTCTTACTTCAATGTGTGGACTTCTCTCATTGGTTTCATGCCTGTCAGAATGTGGGTTTTCACGGTCATGTGTTGCCATTGCGTGGGTCTGACGGACTTGTACTAATGCGCATACTGCTTATTTGTTATCTATCATGTAATGGGTATTTCCATTTTGAATGGATGTAA
Organism: Ambystoma mexicanum; assembly: GCF_040938575.1. Classification (NCBI taxonomy): domain Eukaryota; kingdom Metazoa; phylum Chordata; class Amphibia; order Caudata; family Ambystomatidae; genus Ambystoma; species Ambystoma mexicanum. The sequence continues at coordinate 211,541,467 of NC_090941.1, forward strand.
AGCTTGGTTTGGTGTTTGGACTGGGGTGGCATGGGGTGGGATTTGGGTGGGCATAGGAGCCTGGGATCTGGATTGTGATGACGTGTTGGCTGGGGGACATGAGTGGGGGCCTGGTGGAGGGTGCCCCTGACTGCTGGGGGGTGGGGGTGCTGGGAGACATGAGTTGGACATGAGTGGGGGCCTGGTGGAGGGTGCCCCTGTCTGCTGGGGGGTGGGGGTGCTGGGAGACATGAGTTGGACATGAGTGGGGGCCTGGTGGAGGTTGCCCCTGGCTGCTGGGGGGTGGGGTTGCAGGGGGACATGAGTGGGGGCCTGGTGGAGAGTGCCCCTGACTGCTTGGGTGTGGGGGTGCAGGGGGACATGAGTTGGACATGAGTGGGGGACTGGTGGAGGCTGCCCCTGACTGCTGGGGGGTGGGGGTGCAGGGAGACATGTGTGGGGGCCTGGTGGAGGGTGCCCCTGACTGCAGGGGGGTGGGGGTGGTGGGAGACATGAGTTGGACATGAGTGGGGGCCTGGTGGAGGGGCCCTGCACTGCTGGGGGGTGGGGGTGCAGGGGGTCATGAGTGGGGGCCTGGTGTAGAGTGCCCTGCACTGCTTGGGGGTGGGGGTACAGGGGACATGAGTGGGGGCCTGGTGGAGGGTGCCCCCAACTGCTGGGGGGGTGCGGGTGCGGGGGACATGAGTGGGGGCCTGGTGGAGGGTGCCCCTGGATGCTGGGGCGTGGGGGTGATGGGAGACATGAGTGGGGGCCTGGTGGAGGGTGCCCCTGACTGCTGGGGGGTGGAGGTGCAGGAGGACATGAGTTGGACATGAGTGGGGGCCTGGTGGAGGGTGCCATTGACTGCTGGGGGGTGGGGGTGCTGGGAGACATGAGTTGGACATGAGTGGGGGCCTTGTGGAGGGTGCCCCTGGCTGCTGGGGGAGCAGTGGGACATGAGTGGGGGCCTGGTGGAGGGTGCCCCTGACTGCTGGGGGTGCAGGGGGACATGAGTTGGACATGAGTGGGGGCCTGGTGGAGGCTGCCCCTGACTGCTGGGGGGTGGGGGTGCAGGGAGACATGTGTGGGGGCCTGGTGGAGGGTGCCCCTGACTTCTGGGGGGTGGGGGCGGTGGGAGACATGAGTTTGACATGAGTGGGGGCCTGGTGGAGGCTGCCCCTGGATGCTGGGCGGTGGGGGTGCAGAGGGACATCAGTGGGGGCCTGGTGGAGGGTGCCCCTGGCTGCTGGTGGGTGGGGGTGCAGGGGGACATGAGTGGGGGCCTGGTGGAGGGTGCCCCTGACTGCTGGGGGGTGGGGGTGCTGGGAGACATGAGTTGGACATGAGTGGGGGCCTGGTGGAGGGTGCCCCTGTCTGCTGGGGGGTGGGGGTGCTGGGAGACATGAGTTGGACATGAGTGGGGGCCTGGTGGAGGTTGCCCCTGGCTGCTGGGGGGTGGGGTTGCAGGGGGACATGAGTGGGGGCCTGGTGGAGAGTGCCCCTGACTGCTTGGGTGTGGGGGTGCAGGGGGACATGAGTTGGACATGAGTGGGGGACTGGTGGAGGCTGCCCCTGACTGCTGGGGGGTGGGGGTGCAGGGAGACATGTGTGGGGGCCTGGTGGAGGGTGCCCCTGACTGCAGGGGGGTGGGGGTGGTGGGAGACATGAGTTGGACATGAGTGGGGGCCTGGTGGAGGGGCCCTGCACTGCTGGGGGGTGGGGGTGCAGGGGGTCATGAGTGGGGGCCTGGTGTAGAGTGCCCTGCACTGCTTGGGGGTGGGGGTACAGGGGACATGAGTGGGGGCCTGGTGGAGGGTGCCCCCAACTGCTGGGGGGGTGCGGGTGCGGGGGGACATGAGTGGGGGCCTGGTGGAGGGTGCCCCTGGATGCTGGGGGGTGGGGGTGATGGGAGACATGAGTGGGGGCCTGGTGGAGGGTGCCCCTGACTGCTGGGGGGTGGAGGTGCAGGAGGACATGAGTTGGACATGAGTGGGGGCCTGGTGGAGGGTGCCATTGACTGCTGGGGGGTGGGGGTGCTGGGAGACATGAGTTGGACATGAGTGGGGGCCTTGTGGAGGGTGCCCCTGGCTGCTGGGGGAGCAGTGGGACATGAGTGGGGGCCTGGTGGAGGGTGCCCCTGACTGCTGGGGGTGCAGGGGGACATGAGTTGGACATGAGTGGGGGCCTGGTGGAGGCTGCCCCTGACTGCTGGGGGGTGGGGGTGCAGGGAGACATGTGTGGGGGCCTGGTGGAGGGTGCCCCTGACTTCTGGGGGGTGGGGGCGGTGGGAGACATGAGTTTGACATGAGTGGGGGCCTGGTGGAGGCTGCCCCTGGATGCTGGGCGGTGGGGGTGCAGAGGGACATCAGTGGGGGCCTGGTGGAGGGTGCCCCTGGCTGCTGGTGGGTGGGGGTGCAGGGGGACATGAGTGAGGGCCTGGTGGAGGGTGCCCCTGGCTGCTAGGGGGTGGTGGTGCAGGGGGACATGAATGGGGACCTGATGGAGGGTGCCCTGCACTGCTGGGGGGTGGGGTGATGGGAGACATGTGTGGTGGCCTGGTGGAGGGTGCCCCTGACTGCTGGGGGGTGGGGTGCAGGGGGACATGAGTTGGACATGAGTGGGGGCCTGGTGGAGAATGCCCCTGCCTGCTGGGGGGTGGGGGTGCTGGGAGACATGAGTTGGACATGAATGGGGGCCTGGTGGAGGGTGCCCCTGGCTGCTGGGGGGTGGGGGTGCAGGGGGACATGAGTGGGGGCCTGGTGGAGGGTGCCCCTGGCTTCTGGTGGGTGGGGGTGAAGGGGACATGAGTGGGGGACTGGTGGGGGGTGCCCGTGACTGCTGGGGGGTGGGGGTGCAGGGGGACATGAGTTGGACATGAGTGGGGGCCTGGTGGAGGCTGCCCCTGACTGCTGGGGGGTGGGGGTGCAGGGAGACATGTGTGGGGGCCTGGTGGAGGGTGCCCCTGACTGCTGGGGGGTGGGGGGGTGGGAGACATGTGTGGGGGCCTGGTGGAGGGTGCCCCTGGCTGCTGGTGGGTGGGGGTGGTGGGAGACATGTGTGGGGGCCTGGTGGAGGGTGCCGTGCACTGCTGGGGGGTGGGGGTGCAGGGGGACATGAGTTGGACATGAGTGGGGGCCTAGTGGAGGGTGCCCCTGGCTGCTGGGGGGTGGGGGTGTAGGGGGACATGAGTGGGGGCCTGGTGGAGGGTGCCCCTGGCTGCTGGGGGGTGGGGGTGCAGGGAGCCATGTGTGGGGGCCTGGTGGAGGATGCCCTGCACTGCTGGGGGGTGGTGTGGTGGGAGACATGTGTGGGGGCCTGGTGGAGGGTGGGCCTGACTGCTGGGGGGTGGTGGGAGACATGTGTGGGGGCCTGGTGGAGGGTGCCCCTGGCTGCTGGTGGGTGGGGTTGGTGGGAGACATGTGTGGGGGCCTGGTGGAGGGCGCCCTGCACTACTGGGGGATGGGGGTGCAGGGGGACATGAGTTGGACATGTGTGGGGGCCTGGTGGAGGGTGCCCCTGGCTGCTGAGGGGTGGGGGTGCAGGGGGACATGAGTGGGGGCCTGGTGGAGGGTGCCCCTGGCTGCTGGGGGGTTGGGGTGCAGGGGGACATGAGTTGGACATGAGTGGGGGCCTGGTGGAGGGTGCCCCTGACTGCTGGGGGGTGGGGGTGCAGGGGGACATGAGTGGGGGCCTGGTGGAGGGTGCCCCTGCCTGCTGGTGGGTGGGGGTGCAAGGGGACATGAGTGGGGGCCTGGTGGAGGGTGCCCCTGGCTGCTGGTGGGTGAGGGTGGTGGGAGACATGTGTGGGGGCCTGGTGGAGGGTGCCTTGCACTGCTGGGGGGTGGGGGTGCAGGGGGACATGAGTTGGACATGAGTGGGGGCCTAGTGGAGGGTGCCCCTGGCTGCTGGGGGGTGGGGGTGTAGGGGGACATGAGTGGGGGCCTGGTGGAGGGTGCCCCTGGCTGCTGGGGGGTGGGGGTGCAGGGAGCCATGTGTGGGGGCCTGGTGGAGGATGCCCTGCACTGCTGGGGGGTGGTGTGGTGGGAGACATGTGTGGGGGCCTGGTGGAGGGTGGGCCTGACTGCTGGGGGGTGGGGATGGTGGGAGACATGTGTGGGGGCCTGGTGGAGGGTGCCACTGGATGCTGGTGGGTGGGGGTGCAGGGAGACATGAGTGGGGGCCTGGTGAAAAGTGCCCCTGGCTGCTGATGGGTGGGGGTGCTGGGAGACATGAGTTGGACATGAGTGGGGGCCTGGTGGAGGGTGCCACTGGATTCTGGGGGTTGGGGGTGCAGGGGGACATGCGTTGGTGATCAGTAGTGCAAGGTGACATGTGGGTTGGCTGGGGGGCATGGCCATGGTGGATGGGCTGCCTGCGGGACATGAGCAGGGGTGCAGGGTTGTCCCCTGTGGTGTGGGCTGCCTGCAGGGGCCCTGGAGGGTGTAGAGGGAACACCTGGGAGGACCCACACGGTCAATTCACGTGTAGTACTACCCGGCACCCCCGAAATACACGTACCCTGCTGAAATCGCATGTGGAACTTCCCACGCACCCCGGAATAGACGTAACCTGCAGGATTAGCTTGTGGAACTTCCTGCGCACCCCGGAATCCACGTACCCTGCAGAATTAGCGTGTGGAACTTCACACGCACCCCGGAATACACGTACCCTGCAGAATTAGCGTGGGGAACTTCCTGAGCACCCCGGAATACACATACCCAGGCCAATCGCGTGTGGGACTTCACGCGCACCCCGGAATACACGGACCCAGGCAATTTGCGTGTGGGACTTCCCGCGCACCCCGGAATACACGGACCCAGGCAATTTGCGTGTGGAATTTCCCACGCACACCGGAATACACGTATCCAGCCATTCGCGTGTGGGACTTCCCGTGCACCCGGAATACACGTACCCAGGCAAATCACGTGTGGGACTTTCAGCGCACCCCAGAATACACGTACCCAGGCAAATTGCGTGTGGGACTTTCCGCGCAGCACAGAATACATGCACACATTATTTTTCACACAGCGGGTGTCCGTGTTTGTCACGTACCCCTTTGCACGTCATTTGTCTTAGAGGGCCACAGTATGTGACATTCATAATAGCTGTGTATCAGTGCTTTTTGCTGGCGCACATTTTGGCGCACATTTATTTCAGGGGCAGGGACACTACCGCCTGCTTTCTTGTGGCGGACGTGTTTGGGCCTGTGCGCTGGTTTGACCGTGCGCTGGTTTGCCCTATTGGATTCCATGAATACGTGTTGTAGGCGAGCGTGTGGGCGTTCCATGCACTTGCCTCCTGTACTTCCCCTGTGACGCCCACATTTTGACGAGTTGTTCCCCATTCCGAGTGTTACGCCCCGTGTTCCACCTACTTTTGTTGTGTGCGCCGCGCTATGTGCGATTTCGCTGTGGCCGTGGTGCATGCCGTTAGATATCCTGTGCGCCGGCGTGCGCCGCGCACTTTTTCAGCACACATCCGATATTTTTCTCGCGCACGGCCTTCCATGAATCGATGTGTGCTGGTTTCCCTGCAATTTTCGCACTTGCACTGCGATTTTCGCACTTTTACTGCGAATCGCACGTTTTGGCACATCTGCGCGGGAATTTTCGGTGCACATTTAATTCCATGAATCGACACCTGTGTTACCAATGTCTATCAATGCTTTGTCTAGGTTAAGACCTTGTGATTTATGAATGGTGACTACATATGCAAGAGTTAGAGAAAATTGTTCTCTGCGTACATACATGTCTTTGAAGAGAAGGAATCGAGCTGTTGAGCGTCCTATCCTTTTCACTTCTGAAAGTTTGTCAAAGAGAATATTGACAAACTGAATGTTGTTGTCACGTGGGTATGTTTGAAAGCCAACAACTGTACCAAGTGCTCCATTAACTAGTCCTTGATCCACATCAAGGTTATGTTTAAGCATTACTCTGCAATTTAAGGATAATTTTTATATTTTTTCCAATCCAGCTGCGTTGGAGATTGAATTTTCTAACCTATTTAGTCTTGTTGTGGCTTGTTCACACATGGGTAGTGTCATACCATGTATGTCTAGTTTGTCTGTGGCGCTAATTTCAATTATTGGTTGCATTTCTTTTTTTAACATTGTTTCATTGAATTTGAAACCACTTGCAAGAGTTGGCATTAAGGCCATACAATTGACATTTTGTGGGCTAATTGTTCCATAACATCCGTAGCACATGCATTATCGCCATAAAGTGCATGAATGTGCAGGGTTTTCAATATTGCTTGTGCTACTTGAGATAGTATACCAAGTCTAATACTTTTTAAAATGTTGGCATAAGTGAGATCTGCAGATTGCTACATGTTTTCTGTTAATTCTCTGTATTGGAAATGTTGTCCAAAGGTTGACATTTACAATGCTGCCAACAGTTTTACGGCAGAGTTTGTGTGCTAAGGTTTTAAAAATAGGCTCACCTTTCACTGGTGTCAATTGAAGAAGATCTCAAAAAACAATAATGTGTTTTCCTCAAAAGAGCTCTTCGTATTTTTTTGAGTACTTCTTGTAATCGGAGGTGAATCAAAGCCAACATTAGGTTGCTCACTTCATCTATTAGTAGCATTTTCATTTGTTTTAATACTCTGCGTAGTTCCATTGCAGCTTCTGTAGAAAGTTTGTAATAGTCTAATCTGTTTTGGTGTTCTACTGGCAGGAGTAGTAATCAGTGTAAAGAGACACCGCCTATGTTGTAGGCAGCTAAACCTGTGGAGGCAGTGACAACAGCTGACAGTTTGTTGTTTGTCAATTGTTGAAGGAATTTACTGATGATTTTGATTAAGAATGTTTTGCCAGAACCAGCTTCACCACTGACATACAGTAGTATAGGTTTGTAATTTTGGCAGGTGCATTCTTTGTTTTCATGTTGTACACCATGTGCAATTTCTTTTTTTACTTCTTCAAAAATGCTATGTTGCTCATTGTTTAGTTCTGATTGAGTATAGTTAAGTCTTCTTTGTCTTCATACTGACACATGGTGTTCTCTACTTCTGTCATAGCTAATTCTGCCTTATTTGTAATTAATGGCTCTCCCAGTGGTTCTTGGCTTCCTGTTACAGAAGGTTGACTACTGTCAGGAGTGTCCTTATCTAGTTGGGCTGGAGTTCTTCTTCATGTTGCTGTTCATAGTGCAACATTGTTTTGTACTGTGTACAGTTTACATCAGTTATAGTGCTTTCATTTGCTTTGAAAGAGTCTTCATAGGATTCATAGTTATCTAGTATTTCTTCTTCTTTTCTCCATGGTTTAAAGAGTTGTAGTCGGGACATGTAATATAGTTCTTTATGTTGAGGAGTCTTTAATGACAATTTGATATGATTCATTGCATTTGGTTGGTGAGTTTTACTAAGCTGCCTTCACAATTTGTCACTTTGTATTTATCTTTTTTTTCATCAGGTTTTATATTATTTTTGTATGTGAAGTTTTGGGCTATGTGGTATAGACACATGCTTTCCAAAGTGTTACGTCTGTTTGGGTAGTATGTGTCCAGTAAATTGTTTTTTAAAATGTATTGGCTGTTCGGATCATGTTTGGCTATTGTTTATATATGTTCGTATGATTTTATAACTCTTTTTCTAGATTTAGCAGAAACCAAGACATAGCCATACTATATTTTCAGATTTTCCATACAAAGCAGTACTAGTTAAACGATCTACTGCTTCATAGGAGCCACATTTTCTATGGGAGAGCATTTTTATGCCCAAGCTGTATAATTTCGTAGACAGTGTTTTGTCTGATGACAGGTCATTCCAGAGGTCTTGGAGCTCTGTTTTTTCTGCTTTGGTTAAGTATGCTGTAACATATCGTGCAACTGCAGTGGAATTGTCTGCAATGTACTGCACATCTATGTTTGCATTATATAAGTGGGCAATGATAGCATAGTAATCATTGATATATTTTTCTTCTTCTGTTCTTTTTATGTAATATGTATTTTTAGGTGATTTACCTGTAACACTATGTCTAACTGAAGACATGAAGTTGTTCACTTGACCTGTTTTTGTAACCGGTCTAGGGAAACCAAAGCGGCATTTGGTGTAGTATTTCCCTTTGTTTTTGTATTTGCATTGACAATATTTGCCACATTTGTGTCTTTGAAATTGTAAAATTTGTGCATGAAGATCACTATTTGTTGCTTCTGATGGAATTTCACAAGTGACATATTTTTCAATAAACTGTAAAACAGTGGCATCACTGTCTTGACCAAATTTAGGAGCATCTTTAATCCATAAAAGCATGTGGATATGTGGTGCTCCTCTGGCTTGGTATTCCTTTCTCCAAAAGAAGTGTTGCACTTTTCCGAGGGGAGGAACAGTTTTATTACAAATGAAGTGTAGCATAGCAATGAAGCTATGGTGAAAATATTTTGAAACATTAACAAGATCTAGAGAACAAAGTTCTCCAGGTGTTAGTATATCTATGTTTGTTTTGATTGATATGCGTAGGAAATCATGTAAATCTTCCCATGCATATTTTGCACAACTTAATGTAACAAACCAAGTGGGTGGGCCAAGGTTTCTTATCATGCAATGTACATCTCCATGACGTCGAAACCAGTACTCTTTAGTACCACACATGTTTGCTAATAGATTTGTAATATTTGAATGTAAAATCTCATCTTTTTGTTGCACTTTTTGTAATAATTGTGTAGCTGACATATTTTGAAAGTGGGATCCTGATTTTAATGTGTGTGCAACTCCCAAACATAAAGTTGCTAGTTCACTTTCAAAGAGTAGGTGGAATATGTATTCCACATTTTGTCTAAATCTCAGATCTTCAGAATTGTAACTATAACCTACTGAACCAACCCAACTTTGGTGAGGCCTAAAATAGGTCTTGCTGTAAGCCAACAACACAAAAAATGTAACAGTCTGACAGCAGTTCCTACCTTATCTTCACCAAGACAGATGAAAGGAGGGATTGCACTGAATCCTGAAGAGAGAGGGAATCCCCCTGGAACTCTCTGTGCGGTCAGCGCTAGAAGGCTATCCCCCAGAGAGAGTCCCAGGGAAAACCTTGAGCGGGAGGAAACCCTGTGCTGAGCTGCTAGGGAGCGTGGGTAAATGCCCTCCTTCTCTCGGAAACAGTTGGTATTATTCTTGCTTTCCGGTCTCTGGAGTAGCTGCGTTTTCTATTTTGCCCAGCTGTGGATATGTTAAAGAACAGAAATTAGCTTAAAGAACAGCCAAGAATATGGATAGCAGATACTATAGAAAGCTCCCCGCCCCTTACCGAAAATGCCCAAAGGACTGGAAATTCAATAGCAGAGGCAGAAGAGGAAGTTTGTATTCACTGAGCCTTCTAATACGAAAATAACCTAAGGTTGCAAAGTCGTCTGCTAACAGAAATATCAAATACTAGCTATTAAAATAGAAAAAGCCTTTCCACCTGAAAAGGGTGAAAGCCGAGCCACCTTGCCAGAGTAAGAAGGATTCTGAATAGGGTTCTGAAGGGGATTCTGGGAATGGTAGTTCCCGTGGTGTAGATAAGAGCTCCCAAGACCAATGCTGCTTCCTGAATGGAGAGGAAAAAACCACAGAGCTTGTCAAAATCTTAGCCGGCAGCAGAACAAAGAGAAACACTAATGCGATTACCGGAATACTGAAAAACGGGGCTTGACAACAAAACTGATGGAGCCGAACCGATGGCGGGAGGTAAGAGGCCCCAGATGAAGGCACATGTTCCTAAAGAAAATCAGAAAGAGGAGTGAAAAATTATGAAAGATGAAAGGATTCAAGTCAGAGCAGAAACTGGTAGGAAAATACGGAATTGCCCTGAAGCGTACTCACGGAGCGTCTCGCAACCTCTAGTAGAGTAGTGACGTGACGTGCAGTCCTTTTTCCCCTCTTTTAATGTATTGACATCTCTCGTTGTGGGCGTGGTGGCGTTCTCCTGACATCCTACTGCTTCCGGTGAAAACGTAGAGAACGTGTTTACAAATAGACCGGCAACGCCTCTTACAGCCTGAGCCGTCGTAGACAAGGTAAAGTCCCGATTGCCACACACATCGCGTGAAGTAATGGAGGAAACCATTACAAAAATACATCCGTAATGAGCGGTATTCTGATGATGTTATTTGAATAGGTCTATCATCGTACCTTCCTCCTTTACCAGAAGGAAAGAGTAGAGGAAAAGCACGTTAACAGAGTTAATTATTCTGGGCTCCCAAACTAAACTTTCGAAACTCGACTCCAACTATAAATCCTTCATTATTGACAGAAATGACATTAAAGTGGCCAATGTCACCAAAACTCTAGGAATCTACCTAGATTCCACACTGTCCCTCGTTCGACAAACTAATGCAGTTGTCTCTGCTTCCTCTTACACCTGCAAATTGATCACAGCCTGCAGACCATTCCTGACTCCGGATAACTGCCTGACCCTCGCGAGAACCCTCATCCTGTCCAAAATCGACTATTGTAACGCCCTCTACCTTTGGACCAGCCAAAGAAATCTGGACAAACTCCAGGTCACGCAAAACAACGCCATAAGGGCAGCACTCAACATTCCTAGACGAACCCACATCTCCAATTTTAGACGCAACATTCAATGGTTACCTATTTCCCATCGCATATCACTCAAATCACTTGCGCTCACACACAAGGCTCAGAACAATGCAGCTCCTGCTTACTTAGTATCACGCTTCTCGCAACACACAGCCATTAGACCATTGAGATCCGCCCAGATCCACACACTGGACATCCCCAGATTCAAACTACGCTCGGCGGGAGGGTCGAGTTTTCCTGTCCTTGCTGCCAAGCTCTGGAACTCACTTCCTAATGCCCTAAGGAACACCCCGCACTGCCTCGAATTTAAAGCCAAAGCTAAACTTTGGCTACGTGAACAAGATATCTCACTTTCCACCACTGCATCCTGCAGCGGCTAGTGTTTGTTTCTGCACGGCGTCTGCACTTTGTCACTCCGGCTCTTACATCTGCCTAACGCGTTTAGGTTCGCCTGCCTGGCGATTCTACTGTATTCTAAACGGATCTAACGTATACTTTCTTGCTACTTGCAATTTCTCACAGCTTGTACCCTTCTCCTGTAACCGGGTGCTGCTACTTTGCTGTTAATATCTATGTTAATATCACCTGTAACAGTATACTGTATCACCCCTGCTGTAACCTGTAACCTCCTTTCTGTAACTTGTAACTTCCTCCTAAACATGCGCCCGCAAGCCTCTGGGCAAGGTGCGCAATATAAATATAAATAAATAAATATAAATAAATAAATACAAATACACGTGCTTCTATACTTTTTCCCATATGCTGATTGGTGATCCTTTTGTTTGACGCATTTGGTACATTTCTAGTGCATCTTCTACGGTGTCATTAGAGTGCAATGGGTGAATTGTTTAATGTATTGGATATTGTAGCAGGATTCAGGAGCTCAAATTGACCAGCTTCTTGTGTCTCTTGAATTATTTCAGTGGTATCCTTCAAGTTTTATTCAATATTAATTTCTTTGTAGTATTCATTATTGTCTTGTAGATATTGCAAGGCTTGTCTAACTTTATGTAAATCTACGAGTTGTTGCCAATTTTTTTTTACTTTTGTATGTACACCATTTACTAAGATAATTAAAGATTGCTCCATTGGATTTTGCACTTCTAGACTGTGCACATTTTGTTTTAGATCTAATGGTAAATACACTACTTTTCCACGAATACCTTTCTCCAATTCAGAGGGAGGTAATGTTGCTGTTTTTGGTTGAAGGCGTATTATTGCTTGAAAGGGGTGTACTGTTTGATTTATGATGCTCTCATAAAAATTGAGGTATTATAGGGGTTTTGGTAGTGGAAATAATTCCAAATTATTTGTGATAGCACGTGAAGGAGTTTGGTTGTTGTCAAGTTTTGTAGTGCAGTAACTGCAAAGTATTAAGGGGTCCGTTATTTCGTATTCGTTTTCTGCTATAAGGTAGAGAGCTAATTCAAACCATTTAGAATCTTCATTGTCTTCTATTTTGTATGTTAGATGTACACTTTTTGTGTTACTTTTATAAAAAGTTCTACGGCAATAATACACACACATGGTTTTGTACTTCAGCAGATGTACCTTTACATTTCAGTATTTTTTTTTTGTATGTGTGTAGTAGAAGGTTGCCATGCATAGAATTGTTGCTAATTTGCTTTAAAGCTATTTCATTCTGTAAGTGGCTTTCACTTCCAAAATATTTTTTCTGGATATAGTCGATTTCTTCAAGTAGGTCTTTTAGAAGAATGTTATTTAAATTGGCTAGTGCTAAAGCAGGACTTTTAGCATAGTACAGTTTATATACTAGATTTCTTATAGTTGAATGGTGTGTTGATATCATTTTGATATAAATGAAGGTGGTTTTACAAGTTTGTCCTGAAATGCAAGCCGATGAATGTCCTTGTAGTCCTGTGTACTTGCACACTGGACAGGTATCCATATTTTGCAGTGGTTTAATTTTTATTTTGTCTTTGCCTTTCACATATTGATTGAGGAATTGGCGTAAAGACTTGAAAGATTTTTTGGGAATGTTACACATTGACGTGCATGGCCATTTGTATACTAGACGTTCTGATTCAGTTGAATGGAGAGGTAATTCTAAGTTTTCTGGGGATATTTTTGTAAGCAGTATTTCTTGTTCAATTATGGTATTATTAACTTTTTCATAACGTTGTCCACTGCTATGTATGGCAATTGTATTTGTTTGCTTTTGTTTGTATGCTTCTTCATTAAAATATGGTTCTGTGCTTGTAGTGTGACTCCACTCACCTCCACAGATACTTAACTTATTTCTGTTGACATTTCATTTATTGAGAAGTCTTTTTTGTAATTCAGTGATTAGTTGTGTTAGTGGTTTCATTGCGTTTAACACTAAAATAAATAACTTTCTTTTGAGAAGGATTTCACTTTCTATCAACGCTTCTAAGATTAATTTCCTGCGATAGGTTTTAAGGGTTGTGCCTGATTTCTCTCCTGTTTTTATAAGATTTTGAAGGACTCTGTGATGGAACATTTTTGCTAAAATACTTTTTTTGGTATGCTTACGTGCACTGTATCAAGATTTATAGGAGCAGTTTTATCTGTAGTGGTAGCTGAATTTTTGTTAATTGTTTTCTGGTTCGTGTTACATTTTGATAGAGCAGGCAAAGTTACTGTACTTGAAGCTTGTTTTGTTTCGCTAAATGACTGTATTAGCTGTTTTGTTTGAACTCTTTTTACAAATTCTGCTAGAGATGGATGCTTATTTTGGACACTTCTATTTTCATTTGCTCTGCTTCTGCGTTGCTTTCTATGGACTTGATTTTTGGTAGGCATTCTTTAGGGTCTGTTGAAAAAAATAAAGAAGGTTTGGGTTGGGGTATCTGCAATGTATGTGTGCTGTGTGCATGAGTGTCTGAGTAAGATGATAAAGATGTATGTAATGGTGTGTGATTGTGCATTGAGCAACTACAACTAGTTGGGATGGGTATTCTTGAATGTATATGCTACTAAACTGGGGTTCAGATGACAGTAGAAAGTAAGCGAGTGGGGTGGAGAAGTACACATAGTAAATCTAATGGTATACAATTAAAACAGTTGTTTGTTCTATAATATCAAAATTCTAGGGGCTGAGTTGGGTCATTTGTGTGCCGCCGAAAAATAGGAATTTGTGCGCCATTCTGCCTGTAAATCCCTGTTTAAGAAATGGGGATTTGTGGACAGAATGGTACACAATCTCTATTTTTAGGCACAGAAATAGCATGAATTAACCTTACAGTGTGTTTGAGTAATAGCACAAATATAATGGTGGTATTCAACTTTCTTTTTTTCTGGAATGAGCAGGTTTCTTCTTAGTTGTTCTTTGTACTTCAAATTCGGCTGCTTCTTTTCGGGAGAATTGTCTTCCCTGCAATTGTAAAGGAAACAAATTATTCATTGTGTTTGTATATAGCACTGTTTTTAATTTAGACATTGTTTTTTTTAATTGACATTGACCCTCAGCGCCTTCCGCAAAACCATGAAAACTATCTTATTCACATAAGATGTGTCACACCAGTTGAATACATATCATATGTTCTTAATGCATAAACTGTATTGTAATGACTAACTGTACCAACCAAAATATCAGTTCTATGCCTTGTGGAATTCATAATGTACCACTGAATGCCACTATTCTTGTAACTAAGCTCTTGCAAGTAACAGCGCCTCAATGCCATGGGCTGCTTGCACGCTATATAAATAAAAATAAATACATAATTACATACATGTTTATGTTTTTGTACAAGTATTGCTGTTTGAGATTTAAACATACTGTGTGACTGCAATTTTGTTTGACTATGTGAACTCTTTATATTGTACTTTAAATATGTTAGTTCAACATGCTTTGCAAATGTGTGTGTAAAAATAAATTACATCGCAGATAGGTTTGGAAGAGACAGTTGATTATAGGAGATGGGAAAAGTGACAGTAAGTTCATTTTATAGTTTATACAAGCTAAAAGTCAGTTAATCTGTTTATATGAATGTATACGAATTGTACATGTACCATACAGAAAATATGCATACCTGTAGTTTGTGTTTATGCATATGGATATGCATGCACCTGCAAGTAGAAATCTTGGAGACTTGTACATTATTTCTTGCAGAAGGTGCTTTCCAATGATATGACACTTGTACTCAGAATGATTAACAGTACATTTGAAGTGCTGATCTATGATGATGCAGTTAGATGTAGAGGTCTTGGATGTGATTGATGGATGGTCGTGTGACTGCTTAGCTATATCCAATGAGGGAATGGCACAGAAAGTGAAATGGAAATGGTAGAAGGACTTTCCATGTTACGATATGTCCGCGGACATGGTGGTAGTCCGCAGAAACTGCGTGTTACATCCAGGGATTTTGGGGTGGGGAGGCATGCAAATGAGAATGAGCAGAGCAAGGGATTGGTCAGTAAAGTTTAGTGGGTGTGTTGTGCCAGGAGAGAGTTTGTCAGATACTCTTTTTCCTGAGAGAAGAACAGATAGCTATGGCTGTGTGTTTCAGAAAACAGATTGTTTGGATTTTGGGAGACTCATGGATACATTGGTTGAAGGTGCATGCAGAAAGCTGTGGAGTAGCTGTAGATCTTGGATTCCCACATGTGGAAGTGCACTGGCATGGAGTATGTGGAATGAAGTGGTTGGACTTGCTACCTCTCTGTGCTACTTTGGAGACAGAGCATCATCCAGACATAATTGTAATTCATTGTGGAGGGAACAGTTTAGGACATGTGTCTGGAAATTCTTTGCAATTTGCAATGAAAGAAGTACTTGGGAAGGTCATGGACATGTTTCCAAATTCTCAAGTAATTTTTTCACGGATTGCACAGAGACAAATGTGGCTGCGTTCTTCTTCATTTGGTCCACAAATGGAGAAAGCAAGGTGCAATGTCAATAAGGCTGTTTGTGCTTTTCTAGGAGATGTTGGCATGTCCTTTTCTCAATGAAAATATTATGTTTCGTAGCACATACATGTTTTGCAGAGATGGAGTCCATTTTACTTATGCTGGCAATCAGATTTTTCTGAGAAATGCACAAAATGCATAGCAACCTTTTGTGGAATTACAGCATCCATTTTGTAGTAGGTGTTGAGCATTTCAAGTTTTTCAAACACAAACACCACCAAAAGGCTCTTTTCAGAGCCAACACTTCCTCCCAGTCAAAACTGCAATGGTTATGATAGGGCAGCATCCCAAAATTTTAGATGTTCGCGGACTGTCCTTGGACTTCTAAAAAATACACTACGCCCTGCTTCATTTATTTTGACTTCTAATTTTAAATTGTGAAAGACGGCTCTGAAAAGAGCCTTTTTTATTTATTTTTTTAATATTTCTTTTGTTTTTTTACACACGACACACTAGGAGAGGAGAGAAAAGAAGGGTAAGGGGGACACCAATCACGGGGATAAGAAAGGGTGGGTGGAGAGAGGAAGATGTAGAGTGGGCCTTACTTAGGGAGTGAGCAGGTCTTCCCATGCTCTGAGACCAGAGTCTCAAAAGCACTTCGATGTCTCTCCCCCCTGCAGAGTACTGCATCACAGTACATACACACAACTGTGACCCTCAAAAGGTAAGGGTCATCAGCATTGTGAATGGCCTGTGAGGCAGCTGGAGGAATATGCTGTCCCACAGGAGTGTTCCTTGTGGTGACAGGATTGGAAACAGAGTATGTAGTGGAGGAAGTCAACCTACGACGCTCCTCACAAGGTACAAACTTGTGAACGGCCCCCGCGTGGAACGACTTTAGGTGTCACTTCATAGTAGTCGTACCAAAGCTGTACGAAACAGGCCTCCCGCGACTCAGTACTGTTTTGCACTGGTTGCAAGTGACTTGGTTCGCACGCGCCTTAGGTGCGTTACCATGAATGGTA
Source organism: Ambystoma mexicanum (assembly GCF_040938575.1). Lineage (NCBI taxonomy): Eukaryota > Metazoa > Chordata > Amphibia > Caudata > Ambystomatidae > Ambystoma > Ambystoma mexicanum. The sequence goes on from NC_090941.1 coordinate 211,557,825, forward strand.
AATAACCGCCACACCCAAGACTCACGGCGAGTGCTGGTAGTAGGGACTTCCATTACCTCATTCGCGTCATCCTCTTCATCCTCCTCTGCATCCTCACTCCTGTTCCCCACTTCAGGCCCTTGTGGAGGCTGGTGGTGGTGGAGGGGGTGGGGGTGGTGCTGATGCAGATGTAGCACCAGGTGGCAGTACTGCAGCCATGGATGCCATCAGGTTTCAGATAAAAATCTGGAAAGTTGGCAGCAAAATACACTGTGTTCTGTAAGATATCAAGAAACACAATGATGATGAGCTCTAGGGTGTGGCCTTTTATAGGGGTGCTTGTGCGCGGTTCGCGGACACACACACTTTCCGCAATCAGATCAAACACCAAAAAAAGGTTCAAAAAGTCCCAAAAAGTATGTAGAAACTCAGGATTACTGTCTGAGACTTGTGCAATGGTGATTTATCATTGAAAAATATTGTGGATTGCCTGAAAAGGTTGTTTTAAATTGTTCAGGAACACGAACAGTGTCCGCAGTCAGAACACACGCTCAGTGTGGGTGCGGTCACCTGATAGTTTTGTGAACATGTGTGCAAAGGGAACCGGTGTCCGCAGGACACCAAATGCACGTGAACTGTTTTGCGCATGTGCGTTGGTGTTCTACGGACACTGTTCGGGTCCTGAAACTAATTAAAAGTGCAAAACGAACAGTTACGAACAGGCGTTTGTTCTTAGAACAGTTTCAATCCGCTTGCGAAAAATACGGACAGCGTCCTCAGGACACCCCCATTTTGATTATTTACGAACATTTCAGGATATTGCTTGTTTTCTTAGAACAGTTTCAGCTCGCCTGTGAACAATACGGACAGTGTCCTCAGGACACCCCCATTTTGTTTATTTACGAACATTTCAGGATATTGCCTGTGTTCTTAGAACAGTTTCAACTCGCCTGTGAACAATACAGACAGCGTGCTCAGGACACCCCCATTTTGTTTATTTACGAACTTTTCAGGACACCGCGTGTGTTACTTTAATTACAGACATCTCGGACACTCAATGTGTCATTAGAACAGATTGGACTTGTTTGCAAACATTACAAACAGGCATAATGTTCTTAGAACATCTCCATGTTGGTTAATTGAGGATATTCCGGACATCTCGTGTGTTCTTAGATTAGTTTCAACTTGCTAGAGAACAGTACTGACAGGTATAGTGTTCTTAGGACACCTCCATTTTCGTTTCTTAATAGACATTCCGGACATCTGCGCTGTCCGCAGACATCTGAACTGCTTTAAAAAAATGTTAAAAAATGAATTAGGAGACAATATAATAATTTTACTTTATTAAATTTATGACAGAGAAGGTGAAGCAGAAACTGAGAAACACAGGAGAATTGGGGATTTCAATAGGATTCATATGAGGTGAAGAAGGGATGGAAGTCTCATCAAAACGTTTTGGTTCATGGAAAGGGTTTGGGGGTAATTGACTGGGATATGGTAAGGGGGGACAGGTGCATGTGGGACAATGGTATCTAGTTTTTTGTTTCAAGTGATCCTCCACAAAGTGTTTTAAGTTGTTGAAATTTGCCATGAGTAGGTCAATTTTTTCTTCCATGTGCTGGAGAGTCTTATCCAATATTTCTTTTTGTTTACTATTTTCAATATTTGTATGGTCTGTACAGAAAGAAATGTATATGTTAAATGTATATAAAATAATATTTATTCATTGGTTTATATAGTAAAGTGTCCACCATTAGGTTTACTATCTTCAGACATTTCCTCACGTGGGAAATGCTCCTCTAGCCACTCCAGAGTACTAGGCATTTCTGTGAGAAAAAAAAATAATATCACTTTTTTTGTATCTAATACAGAAAGTTTAGAAATATATGAGTAAAATGCAGTACACTTACTAGCTTCTGGTAAGGTCTGTTCTTACTGGTCTGTAGATCTGCTGTTGCTCTTAGTTGTGGAGTTTCTGTGAGGTAATCATGTTGGAAGCCTATCTTTCTTCTTTTGGTATATTCCATTTTAGAACATATTGTATTTAAATGAATGGTTAATGTGTTATATATATGGGTTACACTTCTTATTTATTACTACATATAATGTGTTTGTGTGCTGGTTTGTGAATTTATACAATGTTCATATGTTATGATATAACAATTGAACATACCCCCCAGACTTTTTGGGTAGTGTTGCTGTTGTCCGCATATGTCCACGGACATTAGAAGAGTTTGCGGACATCAAATTCAGTTGAGGGTGTTCAGCATGTTCCATGTTACATGTACATTAAGTCAGAGATATTATTGTTAAGTTGTGCTACTAAAAACTCATGAATTTCAGTAAAAAAAAAAAACTTTGTTAAAGGGACATTATGGTTAAGTTGCAACACTAAAAACCGATGAAAATGACAATATGAATATAAGTAACATGAAAAGATTTTGAAGGTTACACTTCCATGAGCCATGGTGCAGACAATGGCTACATTTGCACTTGAGTTCCTTCATATACACTAGAAAAGTGTGTAATACTATGGTGTGTATAGCAATTCATTCCTCCATGACATACTTCTCTCATGATGGTTCTTTCCAATACACCTTTGACCCCTGTATCTGGGCCAGCCCCTGGTCAATATAGGGAAGAGGCCATCGGGGCATGTGGATACGTTTGTTCAGCTCCCTAAGGTCTGTGGAAACGCTCCATTGGCCATTCGGTGTTAAAACCCCCAGTACTGGATTATTAAAGATAGTGTGGACGGGAGGAATTATCCTACAAGACTCTCGTTTTTTTATGATTTCGGTCAGGGACTCCATAGACGCAAGCGGCAAGCGACATTGCTTCACTCACGAATACAGCATTCATTCCAGGGTCTATGGGAATTGAGGTAGTATGTATCTCGGTGCAACCACAGTCGTACGGGTCCACAGCAAAGATATCTTTAAAATATAAAAACACCTGTTTCAACTATTGCTTTTGTTCCTCAGTCTCACAGGCATCAATCAGGTTGACCCACTCTTCAACCATCTGTCTGATGCCTGAAAAGACTTTGGGTTTTGCGATCTCAGCGGCCTCCTCCAGCTGTGTAGAGATGTCTCTGGTTAAGGTGTTGACCTGGACAGAGGGTTTCAGGTAGGAGAGGCAGTCATTGTGGACCTGGAATATCACCTCATCCTTTCTGATGTCGCAGGTCACCTCTTCCCCCCCATAAGGACACGAAGAGTACACCAGGAGATTCCCCCTTGCTGAGTGAAGATCCTTTCTGGCAGTATGTCATTGTCACAGTCATAGCAGTCATTGGGGATTGGCCTATAAGTTCATTTCCTAAATCCATGGAAAAATGCTGGTCATCAACTGCCATTCCAACAATGGTGCCTGCACCCAGAGTGATACTCCTAGGGTTGCTGTTATCCACCACTATGGGAATGCTGTTGTTGTTAGGCAACGTTTGTATGCAGTACCCTCTGGGAACACTACACACAACTATGACTACAGTTGTAAGCAAACCAGCCTTTGGTATAAGTCTGTGCTACACAGATTTGGCAGCATGTTTGAGCAGCCAGGCTTATCTCAAGAGGGGAATGTGAGCAGTAATGATGTTACACAGAGGTCTACAATCACTGGTGTTCAAATAAACTCTTGCGCTCAAGGTTTATTTGATAAATACTTATTTATGTATTTATCTGTCAGTTATAAAACATTCATTAGAAGGAGGCAATTATATAATAACACACAAATATACTTCAATACTATTTAAGAATACTTTTCAAGAGGAGTAAATGGCAAAGGTTATTAGAACATGAAAGGTTATAATTATTCTTAGACAGTGCAGATAATTTGAGTTCAGCAGAAGGGTCAATTCAATTCAATAGGCTAGGCCAAAGTCAATGGGCTAAAGTCTTGGATAGGATAAAGCGGTTCAAGTAGATAAACCGAAAAGTCTCTGCACAAGTTCTTGGAAGTAGTTTGTAAAAAGGAGAATCATATGTTGGGTCACAAGCTGATTAGGCCTTCGAGTTGCAAAAGTTTCAAGCACTTTCACTGTGAGAGGTAAGTTCTCTCAGTCTTATTTTACAGTACCTTCCAATGAAGAAAAAGAGGCAGCTGATGACTTCTGTTCCTAGCAGTTGCTGCAGAACTCGCTGTTCCTGCGCCTCAGTCGTGGGGAGAAGAGGGAGGATGTCGGGGGACACCTCACTGCACTTGGACTGGTCAAAAGCTTGCAACTGGCAAACTTCAATTTCAGTGGCTGTTTTGCATTTCAGTTACCACACTGGTAAAAACGCTGGTTCTGGCTGTCAAGGTGGACTCTACTTGCTTTTGAGGTCCCAAACTCAACTGAGAGTAGTCAGGCTTGGTCGGGCCGACGTTGTGGGACTCCGGAGGATCTTCCAAACATTTTCGGCCGGTTTACAAGTAACGCACACAATCTGGTGTCCCTCTCCCTGGCTCTACGGTTTCCTTTAGCACTCTGCGGAAATGCAACAAGCTCTGAGATAGGTGTCCAGGTGGCTTACTTGGGAGTTGATTGGTCCTACCAACTCAAAGGGAGAAGTCACCCTTTGCAGGTCTTCTCTGTCGATGTGAACTTGGTGATTGTGACATGCAGCAGGGCTTCACTGGGCAAACCAACGGTCCATGAGTTGCAGCAGCCGTCCTCTTCAAGCTACTCTTTGGTTCCTTCGTTCCAGTGGTCAACTCTGCCTTCCAAGCCAAGAGACTCACCTTTTATTCAGTTCTTTCCCATTCATTCCAGCTGAGCTGCCACTCACCCAGCAGGGTGGCTGCCCTTGCCGGACAGTCAGCCAACCAATCCTCACAGCGTGCATTCAGTTCTCTCAGGAGACTAAGCACAGGGAGTTTTGGGCACCTCCCTCACTTCCTGCCTACCCCAGACACTCTGGAGCCAGAGGCGGTCTTCACTCCTGAAGCCTGCCAAAGGCGAATGAACAAAGAGACCAAACCTGGTTTGGCGCACAGAGAAAAACTCTAGAACGACCTTTCCACCAAGAAATGGTGAAAAAAGAAGACCGAGACCTGTGAAAGTGCTCACTCCCCACTTTACTCTGAATAAAGGACACATCCCATTAGGGAATGTGACCAAGAGATTGGTTTTACGATTCAGCAAAGGTTTATATAAGATTCAGCATCCAGAGAACGAACTCTGCTGCCTTGAGAATGCTCTGGCAAACAATACAGATACAATATATTTTAAAGGGTTACAGTGTCATTGGTGACGATTTCTATACAGGCTACAAGTTTCATTTTGATTGCTTAGGGTATGTAAGGGCCGGCTCCACGGATTGGCTGATGACTTGGCGGGAGGTTGAACATCACGTGGTTCATCTGGGCCGGTCCGTGCGAGATGAAGGTTGGGTCAGGTCCGGAGAGATGGCTGGTTCTGGCTAACTAATCTACACACGTATTCTAGACATACAGTAAATAATGATCATGACTACACCTTTGAAATTTTTAAGAGAGACCTCTAAATTGTACACCTGTGTTTGCATTATCTTACTTTAGGTCACTGGCGAGGTAAAGGGTGTGGGGGTCTTGTCCCTCAGGTAACCTGTGGGGTGCGGGATTGATAGCTGTCAGGTCTGGCACATCAGAGCGGGAGGGGGTGGAGTGACACATGTTAGTTTAGGACAGAATATATTGTGACAGGAGTAGAATTTTATTGGGGGCACTCTAGGGTGGTCAGCAAGGAAGGGTCACACTTCTGTTAAATCAAAAGAATAGTTATGAGAGGGGCATGAGGTTGAACAGTCAGTAATTCTCCAACAGTGGGGGTGAGAGGTGCAGGAGCAGGTTTGTTGAGATGGATGAACTACAAGTCATGGTTCGGCCTGTCACACACAGGACAGTGATCTCAGACGAAGAATGACATGAATACACTGTTTGTTTGCAACATCTTGTCTCAAGGAATCCGTGAGAAAGGGACTTGGGAGGCACAGGCACAGGAGGAAAAATGTGGGGGCTGTCAGTGCTCGCTGTGTGTGGTGCTGCTGAGGGGAGAGGAGACTTTGCAATAGCAGAATGCAGCCTAGTCCAAAAATGGAATCAAGGATACACAATGCAATAGCCCCACCTCTGCTTATGCCCGGGCCTTGTCCACTGAGGCCGCAGAAGGGCAAGGAAAGCATCCCTCCACTAGTGCAAGAGCAGGTGGTTCCTTTTGCGTAGAGTGTATGGGGGGCTCAACCGACCTCCTACTTCCTTACACCTGTTTTAACAAAGGAAGACTCAATTTTGAAAAACACGGCTCCCGCAATTTAACATTACCGGAGCTACAAATAGTTCATAGTCAGGAAAAATCATGGTACTTCATTGTAAAACCACTGCCACCAGCCATTCAGAGAGGAAAGGGTAACATTTGACTGTTACATGAGTATCTAGACATAGGGGATACTAGGTAACCCCTCCAGCACTCTATTGTAAGATAGGGTGTGCTGGGTCTAGAAATTTAAACGACTAGTAAAGTCAATTTCACTTTACTTACGCTGGGAAACAGTAGTTTAACCCAGAGAAGGTATTTAAACCTTGGGAAATCTGAAAGACTTCCCTGTCCCACTGCACTGAAGGTGCAGTGTGACACAATTGAAAAAGATGATGCTTATGGACTTGGTTAGACCATAACCAAAGAAAACAAACACAGAAAACAATTTGAATTGAAAAGTTCAAAGTCCCAAAGTTCAGCAAAAGAGCTGGAGGGCTCTAAGGTGGGATGAATTGGCACATTCTTGAGAATTCTCCCTAACAGTTGTCTTATACATTAACTAATGGTGTTGTGTTTAACCCCAACCCCTGCTGTTGAAGATGGGCATTGAGGTGTACATAGGCATCTGGATTTTGTAGTTTCTGTCCTTTCTTAATTTTAAAGTTAAGTGGGAATTGTCGGGTCCATCCTGGGATGGTGACATCCTCTCCAATTTGAACTTCAACCGCATATGGCAGCAATTGAGCTGACTGAAATGCCTTTTTCAGAATCAGCAAAGCCCATAGGGTTGCTCCCCAGTCGGGACCAGGCCTTGTAATTTATAAGGTCCAAATTAATTGCAAACCGATTGAGAATGTCACTGCCTAAATAAAATGCAGGATGGCCATCTCAGACAACCCAACATTTATGCTCTATGCTTTTATCACCTATAGAAATTTTGAGCATACACCTGCTAGGCAGGAGATGTTTGATATTGGGAGTTTCCAAACCCATTTCCCATTTATCAATTTAAATTTGTGAATGACTGGATCTTTTGGGAGTTTCCTGAACAATGCTTTGCTGATGAAGCTTTTTACATTATTCAGGAACACTCTGGTGAGAACATGCTCCCTCCCCTCATTTAACTGAATAGGGAGGAACAGCTGTTCTCTCATTTTCTGATGGTCCGCCAAGCTTTGAGCTGGTTTTCCATCACTTTTGACTACAGGATTTGGATTTTCAGATTGGGGATTGGCATAAAATGTCAAGGTATTTCCTTCCAGTGTGGAACGCCACTTGAAACAGGAAGGTTGTTTTTCAAGAATGGAGTTCACATCACTAGTTTGTTGTCCTATAGCAATTACTGTAATGTCAGGTATTTGATTATTTTGGAAATTAAACTCAATTTGATCAGATTTTTGTTCAACCATGTGGCTTGTGCCATTTAAACTGACATAGTTGACGATTTGTTTTATTTTTATTGGCCGGTTAGTCTGAGTCCAGAGGACCTTGTTCACACAGTCTATTAGAGGAAACAACCTCCAAAGCAGGTCATTTCCTAACAGACATGGAGTTCCCTCTGGAGACACAACTTTAATCAGGTGTTTCACCTTATGTGGCCCAATTTTAATTTCCAGATCGGCAGTCCCCTCAACGGGAATTTCATTCCCGGCAAATTTATGGAGTTGTCCAGGAAGAGGGGTAAGAGGGATCTGGTTCTCTCCCCCTTTCCTGAATTTAGCTGCTCAAGAGAGTGACTTGGGATCCAGTGTCCACCAGTGCTAAAAATGCACATTGCCCTTGCACCCAGATGGGGGCATAGAACCTACCCTCTTTCTCCTCCAATGGGCAAAGGAAATGGGCATTTTGAGCAAGCTGGATGGTTAATGTCTTTATTTTGTACTTTGGCAAAGTGGGGTTTTGGACAGTTTTCTGTGTCGGAGTCTGTGAATCTGAAAAATAAATATTGACATTCTTATAGTTGGGCTCTCCCCCCCTTCTTGGAGACAACCACTAGAATACATTTCGGGAATTTGAGAATCCCCTTTTTCATCTTGTTCTGTGCTGTCCCCCCCTTCTTGGAGACAGTCACTAGAACCAGTTTGTGGGGAGGATCACTTGTGACCATTACGTTCTCTGGATAACAATTCTGGGGTTCAGGGATGGGTGATTCTGAATCAGCCCCCACACCTACCCAGTCTGGGTTCTCGTCTCTTGGGACCCATTTGTCTTTGGGGGGAATTCCCATGTCCTTGAAGGAGAAGAATTTCTTCCCAGAAAAAGATTCTTCCCCTTCAACCTGGAAGACACTGACTTCCTCCACAAAATGAGCCTTTTTGGTTTCTTAGTTTCTCCTACCCACCCTCTCTTCACTCGGTTGCAGATTTTTGGAAGCAAGAGATTTTAGTTCCTGTTCCAGGGTGTCTAGGGGCTTTTCACTGGGGAGGAAGGAAGCGTCCTCTAGGGATTTGCATCCCCCTTCCTCCCGTGCCTCTTCCCCTGGAACCGGTGGGTTGTCGGGGTTCTCTCCCTGTCATTGTTCCAGTGTGCCAGACCCTTGGTTTGAGGGATTCTGAGCCGCCATGTTCATCTGAGGGTTCTGCTGATCCCTGACCATGCAACTTAGATCCAGAGTGAGGTTCTGGACCTGACGCTCCAGTTTGGACACCCACTCTGGTTGGTACGGGGGTCTTGGATCAAATCTAGGTTGTTCTCGGGAAGGGTAACTATCCCTTCTCCCGGGGTACCCTGGATACTGGGGATTCCATTGTTAGACCCTCCACCCTTGGCTTCCCCTCTCCCGGATTGAGTGGTATGGACTCCTGAAAGGGTGGAGAGAAAAGAGGGCTCTGCTGCATGTTGTGGTTTGGAAGGTACCAGGGAAGAAACTTAACCCAGGATTTAGACGATTACTGCCCTACTGAGGGAAGTTAGGAGGGAAGTTTCCTGTGGCATTACTCACCTGATTGGTTTCCCCCCTTGGGCTGGGGGAATCCACACATACCCCAAGATAGGTCTATTGCCCTTATACCTGGGACTGATGTAATTAGCAGAGTTAGAGGTCACATTGGTGGGGTTTCCTACCTGACTATCACTTGCTGCTGATTGCTCAGAAGGTCTCCTTTGCCTCTGATTTGGCTGGTTTTGGGAAGGTGTGTTTTTAGGCCCCCCCATTTCTAGGTCCAAAATGGGGGCAAAGTTCACCTCCGCCACCTTGGCAGCTGTGGGGGTGTTGGTTGGTTTGGGGTTTTTGGTTTGGCTTTTGTTTTCTACATGTTTTTGTACCTTGTAGAACTGGGTAGCCTGCTCTATTACCCAGTCCAGGGTCCTGTTATCATGAAAATCTCTTACCAGCTGTGTCATAATATATTTTGGGAGTGCATGAAAATAGGTGTTTATAAATTCCCTACTATTCGTACGCACCCGCCTAGTGGTTTGCGCAAATGCTTATTTTAGCTCCTACACAAATTCTCTTTGGGCCTTACCCTCTGCAAACTGCAGATTGTGGCCGCCTTGCGGGCCTCCAGGGGGTTTCTGTGTGTGGAGAAGTGCTTCAAGATGGCGGCCTTATAGATGGACCACCTTGAATGATTTTGGTCTTCCAGCCCAGCAAAGAAGCTGGAGTACTCTGGAGAGAGCGTTCATTTGGCAAATTCTATGCAATTCTGTTTTTTTTTAATGTCAAAAGAGGTAATTGTCTGTTCATATAGCTCCAGATGATCCCGGACAGAATATTTGGTAATTTTGTGATATAAGGTCATGACATTTCTAATAGCTTTAATCTGTTTAATGGAGTGTTTCACCACAGCTCTCTTTTGTTTATTGGCCTTCTTTTACCATATCACCTGAGTCATTTCGCCCTCAGACTCAGAGCTGCTCCTATTTGAGGTCCCTTCTTTATCTTCTAGGCACCCCCTGATTCTTTGAGCTTGGGAGTCACTCTCAGAATTGTGGTGCCTAGTTTAATGTCCCCTGTGGTGCCTTGCACTCTCTGGGCCACTCCCTTTGGACTCCCTCTTTTGCACAGGAGAGTAGTCTTCTGACTCCTCCCTGCTTCCGGAGTCGGTGGAGAATCCTCCCCACTGCCCTGATTGGGTGGAGGGTTTTAGAATACTCTTTTGGGGCCCCAATTCATGCTTTTTTTCTGCAAATTCGTACCAAATGGTACCTGTGTAGGTGATGGTTCTGCAGGTCTAGCTCCCTGATTTTCTCCTCATAGGAGCTTTCCTGGTCAGATCCCTCTGCAATGCAATTTTTTAACTGGAACAGCGATGCTCATCCATCAGTCTCTGATGGAAGCTGTCCAATCAGGTCATTTATACTAGGCCTATTGAAGTCTCCTGAATTTAGGCAAAGGCTATCAAGGCTTGAATTACCTCTATTACCTTCCGTTGTGCTGATACCTGGCTCTGGAGTCCCCTGTTCTCATCGCAGGGGGCCTCATTGTCTTTGTGTGCTGCCTGTATTGCCTGGGAACACTGAGACCATTGTTGGTGCTGGTGATACATCTCTTGACTTTGCACAGTTTTGGCACAGGTGGTCTCTTCTAGATCCCCTTCTACTTGTCCTGTGTGCCCCATTATATTTTCATATTCAGTTTTTAAGTCAGTCAGTTCCTGGAGGTCTAACTCTCTTATCTGTAGGTCTGTTTTTAAGATGCACACTTCATGGTATAGGGCATCCTTTCCCTGATACAGGGTTCCTATTTGTTCAGTCATTTAATCTCTGTGTTGTTTTATAGTGCCTAACTTCTGGTGCTCTTGATCAAATTCTGTTTGAAAGTAGAGTTCTTTAATAATTAATGTATTACTTTCCTCTTCCAATTTCTTCATCTGATTTAATTGTCATGATGCCTACCCCCGGAGCACCAGGCCAGGCCCAGCACCCCCGGAAGCAGGCATCATGCCCTCGGGTAAAAGCCCAGCGGCCCCTTATAGGGGCTCTTTGGACTCAGTCCTGGCGCCTTTCGCGCCAGGCTCATGTTGGACATCAGTCCTGGCGCCATAGGCGCCAGGCTCATAAAGGGAGGTGTTTTGTGCACTTACCTGATGCAGACCATGCTGCACGCTTCAGGCCTCCCTGAGACCTGAAAGGGACTATTTTTTCATAGGGACTATTTTTTCACTCGGGCGTGGCCAGGGAAGGATACATACCTAGTTGGGGAAGGATACATACCTGAGAGTTCTTTGGCGGCTATTTAAGCCACGCCCAGACAGCAGCTCATGCTTCGTGTTGTTCTGCTGCCTGCAGCTTAACGCTCACCGTGTCTGCTCCTGCTCCTGGACTCCAGCGACGCCCGCCTCAAACCTGGAAGACCTGCAAGGAAGGAAGAGAAGAGAAAAGTGAAAACCAAGGACTATTTCAAACTTCTTACCTGCATCCGGAATCTTCTCGCCAGCATCCCTGAAGAAAGACTTCCATTTAAAAGCATTGCGTTGCTCACTGCAGCGCCACGCTTCACTCACCTGTCCTCGAGACATCTCCCGGCTCCATCGCGGCTGTCAGCATCGGACGCCACATCTCTGCACCTAGGGGAGAGAGGAAGAAACAAAAGGTGAGCAGAAGGAACACAGAAGGAAAGCCTGATTAACAGCCATAATACTTACCGGCTTTTCTTCCACATTTCGGGTCGGCGCCGCCCCGTTGGCAGGTACCGTACCCCGGCCCCTATGGAGAAAGGACAAGAGACATTTCTGGGGAATGATAAGGACATTTAGAGGGATCGCCCTCATCATTACTCACCTCGGCAGTTTAACCCCTTGATGCATCGCCTTCATTCTGCACCTGAAATAAAGGACAGATCACAGGTTAGAAAGACAACATAAAGGGGGCCTCACTTGAACTTTGAACTTTCATACTTACGGCGCATCGCTCAGGAAAGTCAAGTGGATTTTGCCAGCGCCATTCTGAAAACCAAAGAAGTAACTGGACGAACACGCGCCCCTGCACCAGAAGCAGGATGGAGAGTTCATCCTTCCAAACCATAAGGTGAGCTTCAACCGGAGTTTGGAGGAAGTTAGAGAGGAACGAAGGGGGAAGGGGGAAAGAGGGGAGCTAGCACACTATTCTGCAGACTGTTAATCCCCTTTCTCATCTGCAGAAGGATATTCCTACGGGCCAGGCAATCACGATTTGGAGGTCCTGTCCAATCGGTGTTCCGGGTCCTGCGCATCACGCTAGAAGAGGCCACAGCAATCTAGACTAGACCAGCGCCCCCGTGGGAACCAGGTGAGCGTTACAGAACGCGAAACCTTCCTACAAATTCCAACCCAGGCGCTATGGAAACTTCCGAAACTGACCAGTTGGCCCAATTACTGGGGGAATTACGGGCCAAAGTACACGCCGCTCATCAAGAGACTAGTGCCCTCAGGAGGGAAGTGATTGTAATAAAGGATAGAGCTGATGACCTGGCTAGACAGCTTTTGCAAGGTCAAGCTGGACAAACTCCTTTACCCGGTTCCGGGGGGAACCCCACTCCTGTGGTTTCCAGTAACCCGGTGCAGATTAATCTACCTGGAAACATGCCGCTGGCCCCACCTGAACGCTTTGCTGGGGACCCCAAACGATTCGCCGTATTCATGAATCAGTGTCGTTTGCACTTCCTATGCAGACCTGGGGCCTTCCCTAATGATCAGACCAAGGTAGCCTTTGTGTTGTCATATCTCAGCGGCTGTGCTGCCGATTGGTCAGTCCCACTGGTAACTCAAGATGACCCGATTCTTCGTGATTTTCAAGGATTTCAAACAAGCATGGAAAGGTTATTTGCTCAACACTCCCAGGGACAGGCTCTGGATGACGAACTTCTATCTCTGCGACAGGGCAATCAAGACCTTCTATCCTACATTGCAACCTTCAATAGACTAATTGTGGAAACTGGTTGGCCAGAGGATAAAAGAATCACGTTATTCTATCGAGGTCTACGGTGAGAACTTAAAGATGTCCTGGCACAAGTTGTAAATCCGCCCCAAGAATGCACTGAATATATAGACTTAGTGGTCCAATTGGATCACAGGCTGCAAAACAGAAAAGCAGATCGGTCCAAGTTTGAAACCCAGGTGTTGGCCAAGACCCACACTAACCCCAAGGGGGCTGATGCCTCGGAGCCTATGCAAATCGGAGGCGTTAAAGGACCCCTAACTCAAAAAGAACGGGAAAGAAGACGACAGATGCAATTATGCCTTTATTGTGGGTCCTCTGGACACTTTCTACGAGATTGCCCGGTTAAGCCGCCCAAGAAGGTGGTAGGAGCCGCTGATAAAATCCATGGAAACTCTGTATCGGGAAACGACCACGCCCGGCAAGCGTAGGGGTCTGCTTGCCGAGCTTGAAAACTAACTCTCAGACCTCGCATTTCATTGTGCCAATGGTCCTCGTAGATCCGGAACAGCCTAAACGGTTGCATGCTATAAAGGCATAAATCGATAGCGGGGCTATAGGAAACTATGTGGATCGAGAATTGGTCTCTAGGATAAACCTCCCTCTGCGTCCTAAAACCAACAAAGATGTCATCACCACAGTAGATGGAACCGAAATTGCCTCTGGACCGGTAACACATTCCACAGCTGAGGTGACACTTGTAGGTCCGGATGGCCATCGGGAGGCAGTTGTGTTTGATGTAATCAAGGCTCCACAGTTTCAGCTTATTCTCGGAATCCCTTGGTTAGAGACACATAATCCTCAAATTGATTGGCGAGCGAAGAGAATAACCTTCCCGGATTGTGCACAAACCTGCTACCCAGAAAATCCAAAGATTAATCTAGCATCAGTAACCTCTGTCCCCGTGCAACTACCTCCAGAGTACCAAGACTTTCAGGACGTCTTCCAAAAGGAACAGGCCAACACGTTACCTCCCCACAGATCATACGATTGCCAAATCGATCTGGTGCCCGGTGCACAACCCCCTTGTAGCAGGATGTACGCCCTTACTGAACCAGAGAATCTGCATTTGAGACAATATTTAGATCAATACCTTGCCAATGGTTTCATTCGCCCGTCAAAGTCCCCGGCATCCTCAGCTTTGTTCTTCGTGCCTAAAAAAGAAGGCGACCTTAGAACTTGTATCGATTACCGCGCATTGAACCAGATAACTGTTAAAAATCGTTACCCTCTGCCTCTGATCCCTGAACTCCTTGACCAGGTGAAGGACGCTTGCGTATACACCAAGTTAGATCTCCGGGGAGCTTATCATCTGGTACGAGTAAAAGAAGGCGACGAATGGAAAACGGCCTTCCGTACAAAATATGGACTATTCGAATACCAGGTGATGCCTTTCGGGTTGTGCAACGCGCCTGAAGCCTTCCAATTCTTCATGAACGATGTCCTTCGGGAACTCATCGATGTCTGTGTTGTCGTGTATATCGATGACATTCTTGTGTACTCCTCTTCGGAATCTGATCACAGAAAGCATGTCAGGGCCGTCCTAGAGAAACTGCGCCAGCACAAACTGTTTGCCAAGCTGGAAAAATGTGTTTTCCATACCACCGAGGTTGAGTTTCTCGGATTCATCCTGACACCGAAAGGGGTCCGAATGGATTCTCCGAAAGTGGATGCCATCCTCAAATGGCCATCATCTAGTTCGGTGAAAGGTGTCCAAAGCATGCTTGGTTTTGCCAACTTTTATCGCAGGTTTATCCCGGAGTTTTCACGTGTGGTGCAACCCATCACTGCACTCTTGCGAAAAAATAAACGTTTTGAATGGACCGAGGAAGCCAAACAGGCCTTTCAGGAGTTGAAAGCTAAGTTCACGTCCGCACCTATTTTGAAGCACCCGCGTCCAGATCTCCCATATATAGTCGAAACCGACGCGTCCAGCTTAGCCATGGGAGCTGTCCTGTCTCAGAGAGACCCTGAAACCAACCAACTGCACCTCGTAGCATTTTGGTCCAGAAAGTTCTCGCCGCTGGAGATAAATTATGCGATCACCGATAAGGAACTATTAGCCATTAAGTCCGCCTTCAAGGCTTGGCGGCATTATCTCCTCGGCGCCCGGCATACTATCACCGTGATCACTGATCACCGAAATTTACAATATTTAAAAACTGCCAAGGCTCAATCGTCTCGACAGCTCCAATGGGCTTTGTTCTTTGCTGAGTTCGATTTTGTAATCACCTACCGCCCCGGCTATAAGAATGGTAAGGCGGACGCTCTATCCCGAATTGGAATGGAAGAAATAGACACAAACTCAGAACCTGTGCCGATAATTCCCGAACAAAGAATTTTGGGGATAACCACTTTACAAACCCTTGAAGACATTCAAGCACGAGTGAAACAATTCCTGGACTCTTCAGCCTTGCAGGATTGGATAAAAAGGGTGTTTAACTTTTCAGTCAAGGATGGCTTACCTTACTTCCAAGGACGCTTATTTTTGCCAGAAAAGGAATTGCAAGAACTGGTTATTTCCCATCATCATGATACCCTGATGGAAGGACATCCTGGCATTGCCAAAACAGAGGAAAAGGTTAAACGACAATTCTGGTGGCCTTCCTGGCGAAAGGATATTAAATCTTTCGTGATGTCCTGTGGAGTTTGTGCCCAAAACAAAGGTCAAAAGACAAGCCCCGCCGGTCTTCTTCAGCCCTTAGACATTCCACCAGCACCTTGGCACACCCTGTCACTAGATTTTATCACGGACCTGCCCTCTTGTAATGGTTACAATACTATTCTGGTTGTGGTGGATTTATTTTCCAAAATGGCCCACTTTATTCCGTTGAAAGGATTACCTTCAGCCTTTGTTCTTGCCAAAGAATTCCTCGAAAATATCATCCGTTTGCATGGATTCCCGTCCATACTAGTCTCCGATCGGGGAAGCCAGTTTATTTCTCATTTTTGGAAAAAGTGTTGTCAACTGGCACAAATCGACATATGACTCTCGACCAGCCACCACCCACAGACCGATGGTCAGATGGAGAGAACGAACCATACCCTTGAACAATATCTACGATGTATGTTGCACCAATCGGAGGGTAATTGGAAGGACATTTTATGGGTGGCAGAATATGCATACAATAACTCGATACACTCTGGAACTGGTCAGAGCCCCTTTTATACCCTATATGGACATCACCCTCGTACTTCAGACTTGGACTCACCTCTGAGCTTTGAAATGCCCGCAGTGGACCATTTGCATTCTACGATTACTCAAGCCTTCAAGGATGCAACTGCACATTTGCAACATGCGAAAGGGAAATGCAAAAAGAATGCGGTTCTGCATCGAAGAGAGGCGCCTCCATACCAAATAGGGGATCAAGTATGGTTGGCTACCAAACACCTATCACTCAAGGGGCCTCGAACTTTTAATCCAAGGTATTTAGGCCCTTACTCGATCAAAGCTATAATCAACCCAGTGGCAGTCAAGCTCTATCTACCAGCTAACATGCGGATTCACCCCGTTTTTCATGTGTCACTTTTGAAACCAGTGCACCCAGGAACCAGATTAACAAAGCCACCAGAACCGATTCAGATCGATGGGGAGCCTGAATTCGAGGTGAAGAACATTTTGGATTCTAAGATCTCAAAATCAAAACTTTTCTATCTAATTGATTGGAAAGGGTACAGGCCTCAGGAAAGGTCTTGGGAACCCAGTGATCACGTACATGCACCTCGGCTGGTAAAAAGGTTCCATCGGAATTTCCCAAACAAACCGAAACCTCCAGAAGGAATGACCTTGGGAGGGGCCTTGGGGGGGAGTGCTGTCATGATGCCTACCCCCGGAGCACCAGGCCAGGCCCAGCACCCCCGGAAGCAGGCATCATGCCCTCGGGTAAAAGCCCAGCGGCCCCTTATAGGGGCTCTTTGGACTCAGTTCTGGCGCCTTTGGCGCCAGGCTCATGTTGGACATCAGTCCTGGCGCCATAGGCGCCAGGCTCATAAAGGGAGGTGTTTTGTGCACTTACCTGATGCAGACCATGCTGCACGCTTCAGGCCTCCCTGAGACCTGAAAGGGACTATTTTTTCATATGGACTATTTTTTCACTCGGGCGTGGCCATACCTAGTTGGGGAAGGATACATATCTGGGACTTCTTTGGAGGCTATTTAAGCCACGCCCAGACAGCAGCTCATGCTTCGTGTTGTTCTGCTGCCTGCAGCTTAACGCTCACCGTGTCTGCTCCTGCTCCTGGACTCCAGCCACGCCCGCCTCGAACCTGGAAGACCTGCAAGGAAGGAAGAGAAGAGAAAAGTGAAAACCAAGGACTATTTCAAACTTCTTACCTGCATCCGGAATCTTCTCGCCAGCATCCCTGAAGAAAGACTTCCATTTAAAAGCATTGCGTTGCTCGCTGCAGCGCCACGCTTCACTCACCTGTCCTCGAGACATCTCCCGGCTCCATCGCGGCTGTCAGCATCGGACGCCACATCTCTGCACCTAGGGGAGAGAGGAAGAAACCAAAGGTGAGCAGAAGGAACACAGAAGGAAAGCCTGATTAACAGCCATAATACTTACCGGCTTTTCTTCCACATTTCGGGTAGGCGCCGCCCCGTTGGCAGGTACCGTACCCCGGCCCCTATGGGGAAAGGACAAGAGACATTTCTGGGGAATGATAAGGACATTTAGAGGGATCTCCCTCATCACTACTCACCTCGGCAGTTTAACCCCTCGACGCATCGCCTTCATTCTGCACCTGAAATAAAGGACAGATCACAGGTTAGAAAGACAACATAAAGGGGGCCTCACTTGAACTTTGAACTTTCATACTTACGGCGCATCGCTCAGGAAAGTCAAGTGGATTTTGCCAGCGCCATTCTGAAAACCAGTGAAGTAACTGGACGAACACGCGCCCCTGCACCAGAAGCAGGATGGAGAGTTCATCCTTCCAAACCATAAGGTGAGCTTCAACCGAGGTTTGGAGGAAGTTAGAGAGGAACGAAGGGGGAAGGGGAAAGGGGGGAGCTAGCACACTATTCTGCAGACTGTTAATCCCCTTTCTCATCTGCAGAAGGATATTCCTACGGGCCAGGCAAGCACGATTTGGAGGTCCTGTCCAATCGGTGTTCCGGGTCCTGCGCATCACGCTAGAAGAGGCCACAGCAATCCAGACTAGACCAGTGCCCCCCTGGGAACCAGGTGAGCGTTACATTAATAAAGTGGTTATCTGCTCTGAGCAAGCACTATTATATGTCACATGTTGTTTTAATTTTAGTTGACTCTCTTTCAGAGAATCATCCTTTTCCTGACACTCCTCATTTAATGAATCTAATTGGGCCTCTTGCTCTGAATTATGTTGTTGTTGTACAGCCAACTCTTCTTTGAGCTGCTTAATGTGATTTTCAAAATCTACCTCAGAATTTTGTATCTTTTGCAATTTCTCTCCTACCTGTTCTAATTCACTCTGGATTTGGTTTAGGAGCTCAGACTAGTTTTGCGCAAGGGTTATAGCTTCTTGATATTTTTCCACTATAAGCATCATATGGAGGTATATGTAGGCAGTGAGTCAGACCATTTGAAGATGCTCTTCTTTAATATTCGGAGTCAATGCTTCGATGTAACAGGCCGCAATCCTGCCACACATCCATGTTCACGGAGGTGACCTGTTGCATCATGTTGGCTAGCTAGGCTCCCTGATCTTGCTCTGCCCAATCCCCTCTAATGAATAGTAGATAGAAATGTTCATCTCAACGGTGCTCATTATGAAAAGTGATCTTCCTTAATTAAATTATTTATATAAGGACAAATACATACTCTATTTTTGTCTAGTACAGGGTTACTTTTATGTTATTTTTACACGCAGGACTGATACTTAGGGTCTAAGTTTTGGGATGGCACTTTTACAGTGTAGCACAATTTTCTAACAACAAAAAAAGTATCACTACCTTTTCTGGGTTAGCCTGCTGTGTTAAGCTGTCATGGGTGGAAACTTATCTCAATCCCGGTAAATGAGGCCCTATTGTGTAATGGAATTTATGACACAACACACTCCAGACCAGGACCCTTTCCACTGGCAAGGGATGTGGCG
Source organism: Ambystoma mexicanum (assembly GCF_040938575.1). NCBI lineage: Eukaryota > Metazoa > Chordata > Amphibia > Caudata > Ambystomatidae > Ambystoma > Ambystoma mexicanum. Next base: position 211,576,951 of record NC_090941.1, read on the forward strand.
CACAATAAAAACATTTTAACTTTATTTATTTCAGATTCTCCTTTGAGAAGGCACCAAACGCGTCTCACACCCCCCTTGACATACACCCCGTGTCGCAATGGACCATGAACCAGGACGGTGTGTAATAATGAAATATTTATTCATTTTTAAACTCAAATGCAAAATCAAACAAATCAAATGTAGGGCAGTGTGGTGATGATATACAGCAACATATTATAATACACTTAATTTAACTTTCTGAAATCAGATACATCAATGTAAATATGAATGGAAGCAAGATCACTTTTTGTCATACGCATAGATAGCACTTGTGTTAGGTACTCCCCCTACAACACTTCCCCCCAACACCTGCTGACTAAATTATGTGTGGGTGGAAAGGAGTGGCAAGGAGTCACAAATGAGAGGGAAGAATGAAATTTTAAAGTTGATCTACCACCACAGAAAGGGAGGCCAAAACTAAATGAAAACCTTTAAATAGGAGCAATATGGCACTCTGAGTTCACTGGATAATTAGAGATCAGTTTACATGTGCGGTAGGAAAGATAGATGGGAATTTGTGTGGCTGTACTAAAGAGGCAAGGTAGCTTACAAGCTCCAGGGCAAGGTACTAAAGCTAAATTAATAAAAGTGAGAAAATTGGCTTTGGGAAGGAAAATAATGCAGCAAAATAACACATGGCAGAATTGCAATTTCTTATTTTTCACAGTTTTTAAAAAAGCAAACAGCTAAGGAAATGAGCTTAATAATTAAAATTGGAAATTGTTTTTTCGGATGGGAAACAAAGGCACATAACAGATAGGATACTGAAGTGAAGGGAAGACTCTTATGGAGTAACAGTTTGGGTTACAGTATAGGAAATGAAAATCGGATTTTACAATTAAAGCAATCACACGGGCAAAAATCGGTTCTGTGAACAAATGATTTGTTCTACTGAGACTGTATTTTAGTGGCTAGATTATTAAAGAAAGGCACTGCACGCAAGGAGTTTCATTTGCAATTTAAACCAATCTGCACCGCGTTCCTCCCAATAGGGTAATTCATGTAATTATTTCAAAAGGATACTAAGGACTTACACAGAGAACTAAAATGATTTGAAAACGATTACACTAACACATATATACTACACAGATTCTTCTAAGGACTGGATAAACAGCGGATGCTGACAATTTAGGAAATGACTAGGGTTCTTAGGGGATTTTTATAGAATTTCGACAGAATGCATGGTAACAGAGCGGTGTATGCAGATTCTTGGTACTGGGGAGGTTGATACTTACAAAATACACTTGAGTTGGGAAGTTTGGACAGCTAACCGGGTCTCTGGATAGTGGCTGGGCTCTCCTTTATGGGAAAGCTGGACAACAGGCTTCTGGTCACTGTGACAAGTGGGATGCATCAGCAGGGCAAAGGGGTCAAGTTGCTGGATTCTCCAAAGGTATTTTGCAGCCTTTCCTCCTGAATTATTGGGATGGATCTGGTTCTGGATAGGTGGTTCTGAATAGGAGGTTCTGGATAGGTGGTTCTGAATAGTTTGTTCTGCCGGATCTAGATCAGCAACATCTGGACCTGATTCTGGATTCTTGGAGTCTTGCAGGGTGAATTCTGAATGTTGAATCCCCCTATGCCTCCCTGCCTAGCTCTTATATAGGCAGAATGACATCAGAGAATTTACAATGTGGCCAGAAATAATCTGGACCTACCTCATGACTAGGGTAGATCAGGGTATTCATGTCGCCATCTTCCACTGAGCTGATTGGATTGAAGTAAGTGACCTCCTTTTAGGTGTATGCATTTATGACTCCTTTTGTCCCACAGGCCTAATTTTTCACAAAAAGGAGTTATGGAATACAGCTTTATATGTACAATTGTCAGCATTATACAAATCAGATAGGCAGATCCCATATTTCACAAGGAATATGCCTGTTTTAAACACCAAGTCTGTGCAATGCTGCTTCGCTCTTTGGGCTCCATTCCGCAGTTTTCCAGGAGAAACCTTTTATTTAAAATTCTACAAAAGGTTCCTTATATGCATAAACGTGTCTGCCATATTTTCTCCAACTTTAATATCTGTGCCATTTACGCTTTCCCCAGAAATACCTATTTACTGCCATTCATGGCAGTAAGACACACATAGGGCCTCATTACGACCCAGGCGTTAAGGGTTAACGCCGTCGTTAACCCTTAATGCCTATTCTGATTTTAACGGCTGCTCTTAGCAGCCGTTAAAATCCATGGCGCTAACCTGCCATGATGCTAATTACGCCACCGTAATTTACGGTGGCATAATTAGCGCCTTCCCCACTCCCATTATGCCCTATGGGGCAAAAATGGGAATGGGCAAGGGAAAATGGGAAATGGGGATTTACCGCCCCACTCACCTTGGAATGGGGCGGTAAATCCGCCATCCACCATGGTGTAAACATAGTTTACACCATGGTGGTAAAGTTGGCGCAATTAGCACCTGGGTCGTAATGACCCCCATAGTCTTCTTTTGCTTGTCCAAAAATTACATTTAAACTGTCATAATCTCACATTACTGCCTATTCAGGTTATTGAAATAAATGTCTTAATGTAAAAAGTTTGTTCAGGTCTCTGGATGGCATTTGTCACTGTACGGGCGGTCCTTCAAATCTCCACAGCCAGCCTGCCACCTCTGTGTCAGTCTGACCAACAGGGTTACCATAGGGCCCCTTGATCCTAGGCTTTTGAAGCTGAGGATGGGTGTCAAAGGAATTCACACTTCTTTGTGACAGTGCTTGTTCCCCTTGGTCCATTGTCCTTTGCTGTAGAAATTCCGGCAAGTCTGACAAGGTCACAAATTTCCACACCTTGGCCCTTTCATATTTGTAAATGGGCTACCTTTCCCATGGGGGTTGGTATCTTTGAAGTGCCTGCCTTGCGAAACTGGTTCTGCTGTTTTCAAACATCTTTTCTTTTTCTCTCTTTCTACCACAGAAACCAAGTCTTTTTGTAAATAAATATAATAAATTTAAAGCACCCCAGCCCACACATATAATATTGTTTGTGTGCAAGTATTGGGAGGATTTCACATTTAGATTTCAAAAGAGCAGTTTTCTTGCTTTTGCGAAAACGGATTTACACGTGTTCGTTTTCTACATGTTGATTTCACAAGATGCAGTTTTCCTTGCATTTGCTTTCTGGAGGCTTTTTATAGCTCTGGTCAGTTTCTGTACACAGGAATATGCTTGAAAAATGGTTTCTTGTTTAATTGACATATAGCAAGAGAGAGAGAGATTTCTTTTGAAGTACTTTGCGTGGGTTAATTTGTTTCCAAAGTGAATCCTAGCCGTGCGGACTGAAATGAAATTCCCTGCTCTTCACAGACTTTATTTGATAAAACAATGCTGTTCTGGGAGGGATGGCCTCATTTGATGATGTTCAACATGAAATAGATGGACATGGCTTTGTGTTACTCGAACAAAACTATGTGATGTTTAAAATGCAAGTAGCACCAATGTGAGGTTGTTTTAAATACAGGACATTTTCTTGTGCAGCTTTCAGTTTTTGAGATGCCAGACCAGCAGCGCAGAGCCTTTCTGCCTTTAAGATATTTTCCTTGGGTTCACATGAAGAAAACAAAATGCAGCCATTCTTGGGGTGGCTATGTTCAATCTCACCCCATATGTGCTTGGCAGACAAAAGCACAGCCATTATTTTGGTAAGTGCTAAAATGCAGTTTTGTGATGCATGGGATTTCTGTTGGGGCTGATAAATATACCCCACAGTATGTGTAGTAACAAAACACACACAAAGAAAATTGTATGATTCACATGCTCTAATGGCTTCCCTTCCATGGTTACAAAGCCTTAATAATAAGTACTGGTTGCTTCCAAAGCTCACACAGCCCTGAATCATGAAGGGAGGTCTTAATAAGTCCTGCCAGTGATAGGCACCTTCTAACTTGCAAGCTCATCATGTGGACTGTGGCGTCATGATAAATAGATGGATAGATAGATAGATAGATAGATAGATAGATAGATAGATAGATAGATAGATAGATAGATAGATAGATAGATAGATAGATAGATAGATAGATAGATAGATAGACAAGGTCTGCACCATAACCATAGCCAACACAACACCGGTTTCATAGAGGCAATATGACCTATGGGGCATAAATCAACTTCAAAGTGCATTGATAAATTCGGGGTCCCCTGGGATAACATAAGACTATCCTTAAGAAATGCATTCTCAACTCTATCCAGTACACCAGAGTTCACATTTCCCCAGAGTTCTGCCCCCAAAAGAGCAAACGGAACTGCTTGATTCTGGTACACTTCCACAGCTGGAGCAATAGCTCCCCTTCCATTCCAGTTAAAGAACCCCTGAACAACACCACTATATTTTGATAGTGTGGAACAGGATGTATCTAACTGAGCTGCCCAGAACCCACTCCCCTGAAAACGGGTGTCTAAATAGTTATAGAACTTGAACTGTTCAAGTCTACAACTTTCTACCCTAATAGGAATTATTTTTTGTTTCACCAACCTGTGCTTGAAAGTCATAGTTTTAGATTTGTCGATATTTACAATCAAATTTAACTCTCCATATTGACTAGTGAACGACACCAGCGTGGCTCTAAGCCACTGTGGGGAAGTGGACAGTAATATGGTATAATCTGCAAAAGTAGGGCTGAGATAAGCTCTGCAATAAAAATACAAAACAAAAGCAGAGCGAGGACACACCCCTGTCTCACCTCCTTGGTGACATTAAATTGGGGTGCAACCTCACCCGCTAGCCCAAAACGAACAACTGCCTTGTTATTATTGTATAGCGATTGAATAGATGCCATAAGGCAATGCAGCATTTCCCTCTTAACTAAAACCCGCCAGAGCAGATTCCAAGGTACACCATCAAATGTCATCTTTAGATCAACAAAGAAGGAATATAATTTAACTTTGTAAGGAGAGTGTACTCCTGGATGATCATATAGACGCCGAACCATTGATCTACCGTGCCTTTCCCTTTTTCGAAGCCTGCCTGTAGGGGGCTAATAATATTACTATCTTTAGCCCATGCCTGCACATGCTTTAAGATGAATTTAGCAAAAGGTTTGCCAGGGCTATCTAAAAGTGAAATGGGCCTATAATTTCCAGGTTGATCTTGCCCTTCCTTTTTGTATCTAGGGACGATTATGGCATGCTGCTACAACTCCGTTACACAGTTCGAATCAATACATGCCGAAAACAACTTCCAAAATACTGGTCCCCAGATGGATAGTTCAACCTTAAACAGGTCAATGGCTACACGATGAGGGCCTGAGGTCTTTAGAGCCCTAATAGCGGAGATAACCTCATCAATCCCTACGATCAATCGTCCCTCTCAAGTATAGCATTTAACTCATATAGAGTTGCCAATTCCTCTTCTCCACCATATAATCTAGAGAAATTATTCTGCCAAACATCAGAAGTAATGTTGCACTGAAAAACGTTCTTCCTTTAACCTCCACACCTGAAACTAATTTCCAAAATATAGAGCTTGACCTTGATGCCCCACCTTTACTCAAGTCTTGATAAGAGTGTTTTGTTTTGTTTTGTTTTGATATGATCTTTCTCTGCTTCCTTAGTGGTCTGCTTTTTCCTTTTAACTTGGTTCTTTCATGTTATTATTGTTCTAAATTCAAAGTAATTGTGTTTTGTTTTACAAGCTTAAGGTTTTCAAGTGTAAAACCAAATTCTGAAGAAAAAAAAAAAGGTAGAGCTGTCCCCTCATTAAATGCTTCTGGTAGGCATCCACATTTTTGTTTTTTAAAAACACATATTTTTTAGATTGAATTACCCTTTTATACCACGCTCTGTTTTTTGCACAACAATGTTTAATCCACCACAAAAACCATGGATAGACTATCAAGTACAGTTTGCCTGGCAGACTTACATTCCTGATCATACCATGCTACGTTAAGAGTAGCTTCTTCACAGTGCGACTAGAGAAAGTACCAGGCAGGAAAATTGCAGCACCTCTTTCTCAAACTCATCGCGGATCGCCTAGCCTTGGCTATCTTCTGTACAAATCCATTCAATATGAGGTAAACAGCTTCCTAGAGATCAGTGGCGTAACACAAAATGTGGGGTCCCCCCCAAGTTGGCAACAAATCACGAGTCATGCCACAATGTGGGACGGCCTAGATTATCACGCTTGCACAAGACCCACAAATGTGCTGCTGAAGGGGTATGCCGCACACTGTACTAGGATAAAGATATAAGTATGTGTTTTAATACAATATGCAGCACACTTCCTGAGATAAATTGGCTAAAAAGACAGCAGGTTTGCAATTGTTTTATAGAATAACACCAATTCAATACATGCAAGTCACCAACAGTGCACAGGAACATTAATACTTTGTTATTAAAATGCCATGCCACATTGAAAACATATCCCACTGGCTGCACAATATGGACCAGTGTAGACACATAATAAAATTACAGTAAAGCATTCCAGGCCACATTTAGACATACTTAGACTGGTTGCATCAAGATGTCAGTCGAAGCAATAACACTCATCAAGAAGAGAGCACACATTCAAGCCCGGGTCTCTGTGCCCTATAACCAAATGACCAAACTCTATCAAATCTGCAAGGAACTGGTCAATCCTGTCACAGTCTTTACCTCTCCTGTTCCCTCCCAGGCCCTCTGTGTGAATCTGGCCTCTCACCTCTCAGCTAAAACTCAGGACATCCTGTCCTCTATCTCCTTTTCCTCTCCCTCTCCCTCACCCTCTCCTGGACCTCCTTTGCCCATCTCTACTTCTCCTCCTCCGTTCTCCTCTTTCTCTCTGACAACACCTGACAATGTTTCTAGACAACTCCAATCTATGAAAGTGTCATCCAAACAGGTGCTCCACTGCTCCTCCAGGACCATCAAGGACCATATTGACACCCTCGCTCCAGCCTTGGCCAATTTCTGTTATTCCTCTTTCGTCACTGGTATGTTCCCCTCTTCCCTTAACCACTCCCTTGTGCACCCACTCCTCAAGAAGCCGTCTGCCGATCCTACCTGTCCGGCAAACTATCGCCCAATCTCCATCAACCCTTTTCTGGGAGTACTCTTTGAAAGCTGGCCATCTCCCCGCTTACTCTCCACACTGAACCTGGTGGTTGTCTCCAGGACCATCAGTCTGGCTTCAGAGCTGCCAGAGGCATGGAAACTGCTCTCCTGAACACCTGTGAAGATCTGCTCTCTAACCTTGATTCCAGCATTCCTTCTGTCCTAATCCTCCTTGATCTTTCCTCTACTTTTGACATAGTGAACCACGCCATCCTGATCAATTGACTACGTGAGAACCTGGGAATCACGGATCAGACCCTGGAGTGGCTGACTTCCTTTCTCTTGGACTGCGCCTCCCAGGTCAAACTTTGTCCCTTTCTCTCTGCCACCTCTCTCTCTTCCTGTGGTGTCCCCCAGGGCTCTATCCTCTCACCCTGGTTTTTCAACCTCTACTTGGCCCCTTTGACCCACCTGATCTCTACCTTCTCCTGTAACTTTCAGTGTTATGCGGATGAAACTCAGCTTTGCTTCAGGCTCTTATCCTCTCTCGTTCATTCCTGACTGCCTATCCATGATTCAGGATTGGTGCGACTGCAAAGATCTCTGCCTTAATGCCATTAAGACGGAGATCCTTCACTTTGGGACCCTTGCCCCTTCTTTCCCTCTCTCACTCTGGCCTCCCACCTTGGTCCCTCTTCCTTCGCCTTCCTGCAAGGCAAAAAACCTTGGTGTCATCTTCGACTCCACTATCTCTTTATCTCCTCACATCCTCACATCTCGGACGTTGCCAAGAAGTCCCATTACCAGCTGCTCCTCCTCAAAGAGACTCTTCCCTTTCTCAATTTCCCCCAGAAACTCACTGTCTCCAGAGCCCTATTTCTCTCTAGGCTGGACTACTGTAACATCCTCTTTCTCCATCTGCCTTCCTCTACTCTGCACCCTCTGCAACTAATTCAGAACAGGACTGCAAGACTTATCCTTGGCCTCAAGCCCAGGGATCGTATCTCTCCAGCCCTGAAATCTCTTCACTGGCTCCCGGTGGCTGCAAGGATCAAGTTCAAGACCCATTGCATTGTCCACAAGGCTTTCTGGGGTCGGGGCCCACACTACATCCGATGCTCTCTTCCAAAATACCTTCCTTCTCAAGCCCTTCCCCCAGCTACCTCCAACTCTCTAAGGGTTAGACGCTTCTCCAGACAGAGAGTGAGGGGTAGATCTCTCTCCTCTGGAGGTGCCTCCCTCTGGAATGGCCTCCCTGACCCTCTTAAACTTGAGTGAACCACCGGAAGTTCCGGAAGCAGCTGAAACCTTTCCTCTTCTCCTCTGCTATCTCTCTCCCCCTCCCCTGCTGATCTACTTGTCTGTCTGCTATACCGACTGTTTGCTACGCTACCCTCAGAGGTTCAATTAGTCTAGGCTCTTTCTTGATCAGTCAACCTTGTATTGCCTCCGGGCCTACCATGCACTTAAGGGCTGTAACTGTAACTTTACAGTCCCTTGTTCTCCTTGCACTACCCACAGCCACACTGCCCTGGCTCTACTTACTCAAAGCATTACTGCCCTGTTTACCCTCCCTTCTTCCTTGCACTTCCCCCTCCATTTACCCTTGCATTTCTTGTTCTCGCACTTGCACGAATGACACAAGGCCTAGTAAGATCATTTGTCTTGCCCTCCCTCTATCTTCTTTCTCTTGAGTTGTCGCGACAAGAACCACTTATATACAGGCATGTCCAGGTGGCTGGCGAGTTGGTTGTTCCCACCAAACTCAAGGGAAGAAGTTAACCTTGAAGGGCTTCTCTATTGTCAGAGTTTCAGGCAATTCAGACCTGCAGCAGGACTTCACCGTTTGTCCAGGAAGTGCAGCAGTCCTCTTCCTTCCTCTCTTCTTCGGTTCTTTCGTTCCAGTCGTCCACTGTGCTTTCCAAGTCCCAGAGACCTGCTTTTAAACAGTTTTCCCCCATTCATTCCAGCCTGGCTGTCACTCACACAAGAGTGCATTCAGGTCTCCTAGGAGACTAAGCACAGGGAGTTTCGGGCACCTCCCTCACATCCTGTCCACCCCAGACACTCAGGCGCCAGAGGAGGGCTTCAGCACGGAAGGATGCCAAAGGCCAACGAACAAAGGGACCAAACCTGGAACCAAAGAAGGCCTTTCCTAAAAGAAATGGTGAAAAAATATGACCAGAGTCTGTTTTTAAAGATAGGTCTTGGGCGCCATATTGAAAAACATGGCTGACCCTATATTTAGCTACCGTTGTTAGTGATAGGGAAAAATCACGGTAGTTGATCTAAACCACTGCCACCAGCCATTTAATGTAGGAAAGGGTAACATTTTACTGGTACATTAGTGTTTTGACTCAGGGGAAGCTAGGCAACCCCACCAGCACTATATACTAAGATAGTGTGTGCTGGGTCAGTACATTTAAACAGAATAGTAAAGCCAATTTAACTTTACATGCCCTGGGAGACAGTAGTCAGTCCCAGGAAAGGTATTTGACCCTTGAGGAGTCTGAAAGACAACCCTGTGCCACTGCACTGAAGGTGCTGTGTGACACACAGAAAAAGATGATGCCATGGAGTTTGTTTAAAACACCATAACCAAAGAACACAAAGTAAAACACACCTCAAAATACATGACCGAGTGGGAAAAAAAAGGTTCACACTCTTTCCAGGTAATAAATCAAATCCTAGAAATCCAGCAAAGCTGCTGGGGGTCTCAAAAGGTAAGGGAAAGTAGCACATATTGAGAATTCTCAATAACAATCTCTCAGCAGCGCTTGACCTGGTGTACCATAAGGTCCTCTGCAACCACCCAGAGTCAGCAGCACACTTCTCGCAACAAGCTATAACTTGGATCCAATCTTTCTTAAGTGAGAGAACCATGAGGGTCTTCTCTACCACAGCAGCAGCAGATCCTATTCCCATCACCTGCGGTGTTCCTCAGGGGTCATGTGTCTCCCCGCCATGTAAAATATATTCACCAAGCCCCTTTTTGATGATCTGGACTCTCAAATCTGTTTCTTTCCACGTTAATCCTTTGCACTTTAAGTTTAGATTTCCGTTTTCTATGTTTTGTGAATCTGTTGCAATTTGGAAAGGTACAATTAATGCATTTTCTGGACATAAATGACATTGTGGCCACAATTTATTCATGTTCATGTTTAATCTGAGCCAATAGCTTCCAAACAAGTAATAGGGGTGCGTCAATGGGTCAGGCCCTCACACAACCTTTCACACAAAAACATTGTGAAAATCAGGGCGACAAAAGGGAAAACATCGGGATTTTTGGAAGGTGTTATAAAGGTAATATAAAAGGGGCAAATAGGGGGATCATGGTGAGGGTATGAAGTCAGGGAGGGACAGAGGTGAATACGAGGAGGAGGACATGGGAGATGAAACCTCCATTATGAAAAAGGTAAGCAAACAATTTGGAAAAAGGGCTCAAAAATGAAGGGGGAAATGGCATTTCGAAATAAATGGCTATTTGAATTCATCGCATAGGAAATGTCCTGTTTAAGGGGAAGTTATGGTGTCTGTCTACACCCGTGGCTGCTGGAAATGTACCAATAATGCCAATGCACAATACACGTTCCTCTGCATTGAGGACTAGTTCGTTAATCAGTGCCAGCCTATGGACAACTGCAATGAGGCCAATGCAAATACAGTAATACAACGGCATGCACAGGTTACTTGGTAAAAGCCACTGTGTTTAGCACGAGTACACATTTAGGCCTGGCACACATTATAGGCGTGGAGAATATGCCCCAGGCCCCGGCCCGTACAAAGTACGGTGCGATGGAGGGCCGGGGGGGGTTAGGCGCAGGGTGGGGGAAAAAGGGCATGAAAGACAAGGGGAGGGGCGGCCAGGTGGCACCTCCACCCCAGCGTTGCCAGGTAACAACCCACAACACCAGGGAAAGGTGTGAGGGGAAACAACAGGGGGCCGGGGGAAGTCCGGCCCCCCAAGGGAATAACAAAGGGGCAGTGGAGTATAAGTATCTGTAGAAAATAAATGCCTGCGGCCTATGATTTTTCCACAACAAAAAATGTCTGTCGTTCATTCCAGAGCTTTAGGGGATAGGAAACAAGAGCAAAGGGGGACCCACACTACTCAGCCTATTCATTTGTTAATTTTCTCTTTAACAAGCAAACCCTACTGCAGAACTGAGACGTTCCACACGGCTATTACTTTTATCTCTTGCGAGCAAGGTCTCCATAAACCATTAACAGTGTGAGAACATCAAACCTCCAATGGCACTTCTTTGAACATTAATACCGATAATACACGTGTTTATTTTCTTGAATAACTAAGCATTACAGATATGCAATAATATTTTGAATAACCTCTGCTGGCATACATTTACGTTAATACGTTTACTCGACTTTCTTATGTTAAACATGCAAATATAATTGCTATATATATGATATGAATGAACTACATATTCACTGTATTAGTTGAGAGACCCTCAATAGCGCTTCACTACATCGCATTTGCCACTAAGCACCTTTTCTTTTTTCCTTTTTTTATTATGCACATTTTGATTTATTACAAACCTTTTTGCAATTTCATCCATCCATCCAATAAACTCCTTTTCCCTAACAAATAGACTCAGCCGTTAGTCAATTCAGACCTCATTCCATCTATCAATTTCTTCAACAATGTATTAATTAGCCAATTAGGTGTTAAATGTATGGATTGGACTTCCAATTATTTCTAAGTACCTACAGTAGTGTAGCAAGGAAAACAGCAAACGAGCACTGCCGAATTCATCACCTGGTTGCTAGACAATATGGAGTGGTCAAAGGCAAAGCCAGCAATATGTTAAAAGGGGCTAAATTGCCTTTGAAATAATAACAGTCAATATCAGAAGTAATAATTAATGAAGAGCTGGGGTGGGGTGTCAAACAGCTTTCTAATCTTAATGCTGCTAATCGCTGCTTGGAATACAATCAGCTAGTCACTCCTTGGATTCAAAGATACACAGAATTCACCCCAAATTCTGCAATTTCCATTTATTGTTAATTACTCCAATCAAGGTCCAATTATGGATGAACACATGCTTAAATGACTCCACAACGTAAACGGAAGACGACTGCTTGCTTTCAGCGAGTCATTTTTTGTTCTTCCAAATGTATAGTTTTCCACGACTTTTAAAAACCTTTTTGAGTGTATGTTCACTGTATTATAAAACAATTTGGAGTCATATACAAGTGAAGTACGTTTTGTCACACATGGCCATTGTTGTGTGTTATGGAAGGTTGTTCCTATCAACTGCAAATCAAATCCTTGGTCTGAGAAGAGTAAGGGGAAATGTAATGTTAATCTGGAAACTCGTCGAAGACCCAACATAGCCTGGCAGAGAAATGGTTTTATTTCCGTTCATAAACCTTGTGGTCACACAACATGTGTACCTCCATTTTACATACCTGGTGGTATTGTGTCGACAGACCAAATATCAGATGACAGGTGTACTATAATATCAAGTAGCATATCCCCGTATGATGTGGAGTAAACAAAGAACCGGTTATAGCCACATCTGTAACAACGGAAATGTACTTACTGAACGTGCCCTTCACTGATTGGCTTTATGATAAATAAGTAGAACGTTGACAAATAGCCCCCTTTTCTGAGATAATACACAATTAAGTTCTCGCAAAACAGAATTGTTGTTCCCAAGTGGCAGTTTCCCAATTCACCTGCCCCTGAAGTTGATATGTTCCATTTTACCCTAAAACAAAACAATCCTTTGGAGCCTGTCCAATAGCAGGCGAGTAGGGGAAAGCGAGGCAGATGCAGTAAGGACCTTTTGTTCATGTGACAGTAGAGAGTCAGCAGGGGTAAGGTAGCATGGGTGATCAGGGACAGGGAAGCTCCCATCCACATGTTAGCATTTTCGATCTGCCAGGATGCATCACATGTCCCAACTCGAGATCCCACCATGAGCAAGGCATAATTGTCATCGTGGCAAAAGATAAGAGAAGGGACATTAAGAATGGCCGTTGCCTATATTGCAACCTAGTAAAGGATTTGGATAGCTAACAATCCCCCTAAAAGAGGCGATGGAGAAGTGACGTGTCAGAGCCCCATTCTAGTGATTAGTTTTGAAGATTGCCAGAACTCAACGCATCCTTCATTGGAGTAAAGAAAGTGGAGCAGGGGAGGGAGTAAGAACCTTCCTTTATATCCCTGGGGAACAGTAATGACATTCAATGGAAAAAGTAGGATCTGGCTTGCTGCTGAGAACTAGTGATAAGACACACAGACTTGCTTGATGGTGTCTTATTCAAGCATTCATTCCGGCAGCTGCTGTAGCTCAGCAGAACCAAAACAATCTTTCAGCCAGTTTCAAACTCTCCAGCCACCATTTGAACTGCCAGTGAACAGCGGGTTGTCCTCAGTAACCGGAGCCATCAAGCTGCATTTCAACCTTCGACTCACCTAATCAAACCAGTTAAAACTACCCGCTTTATAAATATCAACCTTTATGACATAGCCCCTTTGAGCTGCCGCACCAACCTGAAGACAGCTGATCAGAACTTAATGTTTGCATCATCAGGCCACTGGCCTAGACCATTAAGCATTCTGTTGCAAAGACACTACCACTACACCCTGAGAAAAGCCAAACCACTGGGCTATCTGCTCTAAGGTACTTACCAAGATATGTGCATTCTGTCAAGACAACTTTATGACAACAAACGAATTTAAACCCATTTAAAGCACCAGGAATCCATCAGTTGAGCTGCCAAACAGGATTTCAAGTAGAGTATGTGAGCAGTAGGTGTCATTCCCAGGCAACCTTGATACTCTGACCAACCTGCTTACCTTGAGCACCAGACAGTCATGTAATCCCCCTACCTTCCCTAAACCTACCTTGGTATATATGCTAAAACAACTACCCAGTGAAAAGTACAATTATTGGCATGTGGTTTTTTGTGTAGCACCAGCTCCCTGATGTGTGGTACAACTATATGCACTTTAAAAATGCTGTGACATCACCAACCTCGTGACCCTTGCATCACTACATCACTCCCATAGCTTGTAGATTCACCCTCCTGTGGGGCGTTACATCTGCATATTTACTCTTCGGTAGGTCTACAGGGAAAAAGGTGATCAAATTGGTTGCCTGATTCTTCCATTTCCATAGTGCCCATGTTAAGTTAGAATTTCTTGGAGAGAAAAAAGGTTGCACGCTCACCGTGACTCATTATTTTAAAGAAATACCTTGCTAGTGGCACCATGGTTATATACATGGTGTGCTAATAGCCATAATCACAAATTCTGGGTGGCAAAATCACAGGGCCCCCTCATTACAGTCCCTCACTTAATTCTGGCCTATTTACTCGGGTCGCAGGCCAGGGTGCAAACTGTGACCCCTGACAACTCCTCTGCAACTTCCAGCACTGCCTCTGCGACCCCTGGTTAAGGGTTGCAGAAGCAGATTGAAACCAAAAGAAAAGAGGGCTCAGACGAGCGCCCTATTTGCTTGCATTCAGCAGCAGCCTTTTCCCAGCCCCGACATGTCCTGGGTGGAGGCGGCATTTGGACAAATAGAAATATTTTACTTTTGAAGTCACTCTGAGTTTATAAAGAAATGGTTTCCATAAAGTCAGAGTAACTTCATAAATTAATTATTTCTTTTTGACATCTGAACCCCTCCCCAACAGGACATAGGGGACTCCAGCTCCTCTGCTCTGTGGAAGAGCTGTGGAGCTAGAGGCCTGCCTGCAGAGTATGTCCTCAAGCAGAGATTGTGGAGAAAGGGAAGACATGTATTTTTTGTAAATGTGTTTGCATGCGTGCATGCAAGGAAATGGGTGTGCTTGTGTATGTAGGTATGTATAATATGCAATTTGTGTAAATGAGTGAGTGCATGATGCATGGGTGGCTAGGTTTGCATGTTTGAGTAAATGGTGAATGGGCAAATGTGTAAATCTGCAAGTGAGTGTTGAGTTAATGGGTGTGCTTGTGTTCAAATCCTGGATTACTTATGGTAATCTTCATTACTCCTAGCTTTACTCTTCCTTGTCCCAGTATTTGCCTATCAAGTGCCTTGTTTCATATGTAAGTACTGGCTGTGAAGTTAAATCTGAGCCAGATGAGCTGATTATCGGGATTGGAGGAGATTGGGTGGGAGGCAAATGTGTGGGATGGTGGGACAGGATGGGGGTAAGCTAACACATCTCTTGCCTGATAAAACAGACATGATATGTGTTATTAGGGGCTAGACTTGCATTTTGTTACAGCAAAACTAGCCATCTCTTATTGTGGCAGGATATTTTTACTGGACATCTATAATAAAGTAAACATCATAAGTGTACTTATCTGGCCAGACTGGTATTTGGGTGCAGCCTTTATTTACTGTGGCATTGCATATTTTTCTTGGCATCTATGATAAAGTAAACATGAGATGTGTTATTACGTGTTTAGCTTGGCATTTTGGAGCAGTCAGTCTAGGAATGTCTTACTGTGGCATGACACGTTTGGTGCAGTCAGTATGGAATGTCTTACTGTGGCATGACACGTTTTACTGTGCATCATCAAGGTTACAGCAAACATAATACGTGTTATTATGTGCCTGGCCTACATTGTGAAGACAGTTTTGAAATGCTTTCTTATTGTGGCATTGTATTTTTAGTAGCAAAGCGGTAAGATTTCTCAGCAAGTCGAGCTCTCGCTGATGTGATCTGTGTACGATCTGCAGGTCACAGGTTTGAATCCCAGCAAGGACAATTCAGCCTTTTTGTTCTTACAAGGTTGACAAATGAGTACCAATTTCGATTGGGATGATAATTGTATGTAAAAATGTGCTATTTACAGTTCTTTACCGTACGCTCTAAATAAATAAATCATTATCAATAATTAAAGCATTAATGCTCCGTGCAAAGTTAGTGACTTGCATCTATTGGATTTTTGGATTCTGTATTATCACAGCAACTGGCAGTGTAGGAGCTCTACTTATCTTATTATGACACTACATGACATGCAGCTATATTTGGCATACCACACATTACAATGTACTTTTCAGTTCAGCACCACATGCCAAGTAATCACATTAACCATGAGACGAGAGGCAAACACTGTGTATCTGCTTTCTAATGCCCAAGGCTGATGTGCCTGAAACACTGCCAAGATTAAACTATACATTTTCTTCTCGATTTGCATATTACAAAATCAATAATTATATCATAAACTGCTATCTCTTGAACCATTCCAGACTCAATGCTTAACAGACCCAAATAATTCAATCATGATTCAATCATAAAAGTAAAACGGGGACAGTTAAGAGATATACCTTCCGTGTCTTTTGTGGTAACAGGGCCCAGGGGAGGTTATTCTCTTTAGAGGGGTGTGAAGGTGAACCAGTAGTGAGACAAACAACACATGATCACCTTCCAAAAAAAAGAGAATGTCCAATCAAGGTCATTGGGTACCAGGCTCTTTCTTGATCAGTCACCCTTGCACTTCCTCTGGGCCTATCACACATTCAGGGGCTGTAAATGTAACCCTACATTCCCTTGTTCTCCTTGAACTAACCAAAGCCGGGCTACCCTGGCTGCACCAACTCAGAGCAATGCTGCCCTTTTTTTGTCCCTCCCCTCTCACTTGCACCCCCCGTTCGCTTTGCACTTCTCGTTCTCGCACTTGCATGATCTGACTGACACAAGGCCTAGTAAAATCATTTGTCTCATCCTCCCGCTGTCTTACCTCCCTTATCTTGTTGTGCCTAGAAACACTTGTGTACAGGCGCTTTAGAAATTACTTATCATATCATAGCATATCATATGAATAAAAATATACTTTAATTGAACAAATCACCAACTGCAATAGAACAAATACAAAATAATGTACAAAAACCCACCCTGAAGGAAGGATAGAAGATGTAAGAAGAAACTAGCAATCGGAGCATGGTTCCAGGGGTGGTAGGTGAATTACTAGCCAGAAATGATATGATGATGTTGAAAACAGGTGTGATCATGACCTAACCAGTCTCTAGGGCCCAATCAGACTGACGTGGCAGTTCAGGCTCAACAGGAGCTGGATTCAGTTCTTGATAGGTACTGAGTAGGGGTGCATGTGGTTGCTGTGTGACAGAAGGGGGGCTCTCAATGACACAGGTCAGGTTGGTCCCAGGAGACGACAAGGGCTTGCCGGGCCAAGCCATGTTTGTAACCGCTGGTCAGAGTTGGCGTGTGACTCAGCAGTGATTGGGATCGGGCCGTAGGGTCAAGAAGATGATCCAGGCCTAATAGGTGATGGACTTAGCTAGGGCACGAAGCATCATCAAGCTGGTTCGAAGTGCGAGCAACAGTTTGACTTGGTGGAGGAGCGCAAAGACAGTTGACAATGCATTCCCTTTGGTTGCGATGAACACAGAGTGACCTGTTTGATAGAACAGGGTGCTTTGACTGGTATGGCCCTCCATCTGCTGTGGCTCAGGGGGACTGGAGAATAGGATGGTTCCATTTAGGGTCTGCTCTGCCAGCTTCAGTAGATTCTGGCGCAGAGTGGTAGTTCCTGGTAGACAGCAATGGTCACTCCTGATGTGCCCTGGGAGTGTGAAGGGGGCAAATATTCCTTCCACCTTGCCTGGCTCCTTCTTCACCTCAAGCTGAGGGCTTACGAAAACCAACTTTCCAAAAGAAAGTCCAGTGAGTTCTTCTCAAGTGAATCTTCTTGTCTTGGGAGGATCTGAGAGAATCTAAAGAAGGGGTGGGAGACCCCTTCTTTTAAAGGTAAAAGTCTCCGGTGATTGGACTAAAGTTAACTTGACTTACTGGTCCAATCACTGTTCTTGAATGGAGTGGACTTTGCCCTTCTGATGTCATACCTAAAGTTCTTTGCTCCAGAGGAAGTGGAGAGGAAAGGACAAAGAAAACGAGAGAGAGAGAGAAACAAGATGGCGGAAGTCTCCTTCAATTTATCAGTTCATCCTGCCTACTGTAATCCCTCCCATTTCCCTCCCCCCTCAGAGAGAATCCCCTTAGAGATACAACACCCTGGTGTGAGGCTACTCCTTTTGAATGGCTGTGCTCCTTTGATGAACGGGCAAAGGGCAGATGCCTCTGGCACAGGTTATTACTTGCCCTCACATATAGATCAAAGAAGCGACTCTGTTCTCCAGGTTCCTGCCCTGCCATTTGGCAGTGTCCACCCAGCTGGCCTGAATACAGTGTGCAGTTATAATGTCGACTGCATAAAGTCGAAAACAAAAATGTCAAGAAAAAAAAAATGTCAAAACTAAAATCGAATGTTTTTTTTATTTGCATGTTTTTTGGGTTTAGCTATAAAAAAATAAACGGGGTGGGGGGAACCCCTCAGTAAAAACAAAAAACAAACAAAAAAAACATTCAACATTTTTTTTTCAACATTATTTTTTTTGACATTTTTGTTTTTGACATTTTCACTATAAACCCCAGAATACACATTACCTTCCACAGCAGAGCTGACTCACACGCGCTGAAACATGTGCAATATCAAATGGGATGTGGCCCTAATTATCATAAGTAGTACCACACACCATGCCTAAACTCAGGCATAGCTTTATTCAGAGTGAAGCCTGCCACCAGCGTGGTTTGCACATGATCATCATAGTTTTGATATGGGGGAATATTTTAAATACCACCAATGTGCTGCCAAATGTTGACTGTTGCTGAGGCTTTTGAGTGGGCATCCATGAGCAGAGCAGGTTCTGCAGATCAGGCTACTGATGAGTGCATGGATCTGACAAAAAGGGGAATCTGGTTGGCAGGTTAGCTTTTTGGAGATGGAATTACCCTCACCATTTTATGTATTAATAAAAAAAAACATACATAATGTGCTGGAATTGATTATAAAAAACAGGACAAATGGTACCCATAGCATGACAAATATGTTTTGAAGTAAAGTAAAAATGAGATGATGGGGCAATTACTAGGGGAATTTGAGAAACACTAACATAACTTTCTGTTAGGGAGAATTCTCCAGAATTGCTAATGTCCCTTACCTACTGAGTCCCTTAGCAGCTTTTCTGGATTTCTAGGATTTTTATTTCACCTGGTAAGACTGTGAGCCTTTTGTCCCACTCTTACATGTGTTTTGCTGTGTGTGTTTAACATTTTTGTGTTCATAGACTGTGCAGCCTCACCTACTCCACAGGCATCATCTTTTTACTGCATGTTACACAGCACCTTCAGTGCAGTGACACAGGGTTATCTTTTAGACTTCCCAACTCAGACTCCATTTTCTGGGACTGACTATTCTCTCCCAGAACATATAAAGTTG
The DNA here is from genome assembly GCF_040938575.1 of Ambystoma mexicanum. Classification (NCBI taxonomy): domain Eukaryota; kingdom Metazoa; phylum Chordata; class Amphibia; order Caudata; family Ambystomatidae; genus Ambystoma; species Ambystoma mexicanum. The sequence goes on from NC_090941.1 coordinate 211,596,214, forward strand.
CAATTAACTTTATTAGCCTTTGTAAAACGACAGACCCAGTACACCCTTTCTTACATAGAGTACTGGAAAGGGTTACTAGTTATCACTTTCTGTCTGTTTCTCTTGGAGCATTGTTTCGCTCCCTTTTCATCAAGACTTGGCTGGTGGCAGTGGTAACTACCCTATTTTTCTTAAATCACCTTGTTATTGTTTTAGGCTTTCTTGGTAGCCTCGAACATAAACCCGCTAGACCATATATGTTTTATTTCGGTTCCGTTTGGGTTTATTCACCATTTCTTGTTGTAAAAGTCATTGTCGTGTTTTACTCTGCGCACCAAAGCAGGTTTGATTCCTTTGTTCACCGTCTTTTCACAGGCTTCTTCACAGAAGCCCTCCTTAGGCGCCTGTATGTAAGGGTGGGACAGGATGTGAGGGAGGGGTTTAGGCTCCCTGCACAGGGTCTACTTGGAGACCCATTTTGCACTCTAAAATGATTGGCTGTGGTGACTGTCCCGGCGGGACAGCCCCACTGCTGTGTGATTGCCAGCCAGGATGTGTGAATGGGGGTAAACTGCGTAAAAAGCAGGTCTCTGGGTCTGGAAAGGCAGAGTCACCACTGGAACAAAAGAACTGACGAGGAGCTGATGGAAGAGGACCCTTAGCATGACTGAACCACCTGGTGAAGCCCTGCTGCAGGTCAGAATCTTCAAACTCCGACAGAGAAGATCCTCCAGGAATCTTCTTCCCCTGAGCTGGTGGGACCAACCAGTTCGCCCAAACTACAAGCCATGACTCCTTCCTCTGGTCGAATTCGCTGGTCAGAGCTACAGTGGGCCGGATAGCCAGGAAGGTCGGACCCTGCTTGGGTTTTAAGGAGTGCACATTTTATTTGTTGCTTTGCTTTGCTGATGGTTTCTTCCATGGGCAGTGCAGGTCCCTCCAGTCTTCCTTCTTCATGTCAGTCCGACAGTCACTTCAGGAACCATGAGCCTGCAGGAACTGACAGGAACATTTGCCTCAGCTAAAGCTTCTTCTCCATTTAAAGGTACTGTTCAAATCCGGTTGTTCGTTTCGTCAAGCCGCGGTGAAAGTGTGTGAAATCTTTCTCCAATCTGAGGGTTTGACCTTCTCTACTCTTTAAACTAACTTTCCTGCCAACCAACTTCATCCGAAACTCTTGGCAAAGACTTAACCGCAAACTACCCTGAACTGTGTGATCTTGATCAAAATACTTTTGTCCTATTAACTTTAGCCCTAAGCCTTTTTTATTTGATTCCATCACTGTAGTTCCTCTTTCTAGATTGCCCTGCTTACTTACCTGTTGGCGCTTCTCAATTTCTGACTAAAGTTGTCTTTCCCTCCCTTTTAAATTTCTGGAGTGCCATTTTGCTGTGACTTCATTTTGTGAGCTTAACTTGTCTAGAACCTATTGGGAGTGGTGTGGTGTATTAAGAGCGTGATTTTTATACTGCTTTACTTTAGTGAGATGTTATACAACTTATGTGTAAATAAATGTATATTCTTTTACTCAGAAACCTTGAGTCAGTGTTTTTTTTAATCATAGTAATTGCTGTCCTTTGTGTAACTATTCATACTGCTCACTTGCTCTTGAGATAAGACTGGCTGTTCAGCCATCGCTACCACTTTTACTGTGTAGTACAGGCTTGTACCAAAGGGGAATTTGTACTGTCACTTGAAGTCTTAATTGTGTGTGGTGTTCCCAAAGGGTACTGCATATAATTCTGCCTAACACTTTCCATTGCACATTTTGCATAAACCAGAAGATGGGCGACACTGAAAAATGCAGTAGCTATCATTTATCTTGAAAGCTGTTCTTTCTCCGAAAGAATATTGGGGTGTAGGAAGACACACACCGCCGCTAAGTAGACCGGGACCATAATGACGCTATTTTCGTTCACATAACTAGTTTGTTTTATTTCAGGTATGTTGCTTAGTGGTACAGTAAGCCCTGCTATCAACAGCATTTATATACACAAATATGAACCCCAGTCCATGAACACAGATCTCTGCAAGAAATGCTTAACTCACTGAGCTATCTTCTTCACCATGGTGGAACTGAAACTTAACAATATTCATTTTGACTTTGATTATTGCATTTCATGAATGTATTCACAAAAGAAATATAGAATTGCCGCAAATCTTATGCTGTAGTGAATGCACAAAATGGACATTTAGAGGTTCAGTTGATCTGATCTGAACTTGATTGAAATACCTCACAGCACACGATGCAAAGTCATGATGTGTTTAAGTCTTTAAAAAAAGTGTAACAACTTCCTTGCCAGGCAGCCATGTGGAGACCTCGCCCACGGTCCAACATCTCAGTGTATGCAGACAAATAGATCACACTTGCCCTGCTTGTTATCGCTCTCATTTGTTTGTGATCCATCACCTTAGCTAGGCGCTGATTTAGATTTACAAAGTGCTAATGTCTCTAGGTTGTTGATGCCAGCCCTGCACTAAATATGAACTGTAACCGGCATGCTGCAAAGAACACACTCACAGAGAAGTAAGCATGTCAGTGTTTTTTGTTTTACAACATCATTTTCAATTTTGAGGGGCATAGACTAAAGCATGATTGCAACCTATGTCTGATTATAATAATTTGTATAGCTCCTCCTAAAACAGTTTGTACACACATACTAGCCAGAGAAAACATTCTCAATGAAAGCCTTCACACACCAACACATATTTATTGTGCATTCGGTCAAAATGATTTCTGTCACCTGCTTTTGTTTTCTCTTGGAGGCATAGGCTCCAGGAAGGTTAGCCCGTCCTATAACAACTTTGAATCAAAAGTGCAATGGCTTAGAAGTGGCCCAGCATCTGACTAAGATATCATTTTCCCAGCCTATGTGCAGTTAAAGGTGCTATACAAACAATTGGAAGAAAATGGCATGTTTCATATATAACAGCATGCTGTGCAAAAACTATACTGAGTTGCTTTCAGAATTGTTTGCCTCTCGTGCTATATATATCCCTGCTTTCTGAAACAATACACGTATTCAATCAATAAATCAAGCTTTACTTCAATGTAAGTCATAAAAACATATAAATTCATAAAACAGTTTCATCACACAAACACACATTTTATCTACAGAAATGTAGACCTTAAAATGGGACATTTTGTGATTTCATCAAGTATTAAAACTCACAGTCTAATAAAGAAAAATTGAAATAGAATTTAAAATGCATACTTTTCCTGTTATTACTTTATAAATAGCTTGCTTATCATTATATTATAAAAACATATATAAATCAATACACGTCCTATAGGGACTGCTCAGTGCATACAGACATTTAGAGGCTCTCTGTACTATTGTTAGAGTGCTTCTGCCTCCTCGATCTTAGCTTCCAGGTTCTAAAAATATAGCAAGAGGTCACGAATACCCAAGCAGAATGTGTAGACTGTTTGCAGTAACTCAATGCCTCTCCAGTTTGCTAAAGCCCCTATGCTGCAAACATCTGTCATAGATACAGTTGCTAAAACTTAATCAACTTTGGACAGACAAGAAGAAATACGTAACCGACTCATTTTTAGCACAACCTGATGGATATTCATCACCCTTACTCTGTTTCCAAGGTTTGGTGAGGAATGCCTAGGGCAATATCCCCAACCTAAACCGTACATACAGATCCTTTTCACAGTTAAAACCAATCTGATCAAGGTAACTTTCGAAACCTTATGCTGTTTTATGTAGGAGCTGTTTCGTGTCAGCTTGTAGTCTTATCACTGCTTCTACCAAGCAACTCCTAGATGTCACATGCATAGTTTCCTTTATTCTAACACGTCTGGTAATTTATAATCAAAGGGATCTCCCATTGGGAGTTTTCAACCAGAGTCGATAAGATGTCCTTTACATGTCTCACCCATTTTACTATCCCCCCTCCAATGACATCAACATGATCAATCCCTCCCTGTACAACTCAAGACCTTCTGTGCACCACAGCCTTAGCCAGTACAAAATTGGCTTCAGTAATATGGAGTCGCATACAGGCAGGACATCGAGCTCCATACAGACACATGCGATGGGGGCACTCGAAGGGAGTGACAAAAGCTTTTTTAAACAGTTTGATTCTGTTACATCCAGTGTCATTGTGTTTTCGCAGCCCCAGATTTCTGCCCCGTTCGTTGAAGCTGGTATGGTCAGCATACGATGCAGCTGTGGGGCAGGCTGAACTACTCCACTCCCAAGTTTGTAAACAAAAGACTTGACTGCTCCACAGTGCTTAGTCAGATTACGAATAGATATATCAATCTGGGCCACCGTTCCCCATTTTCATGAAATCGAATGCCAAGATAGTCGAAGCACCACACTTGTTCAAGTAGAGTATGCTCTATTTTTAATGGTAGAACACAGAACATAGAGTGTGTTGTTCTGAAGACGATTGCCTTGCTCTTCTCCGTATTCCCTACCTTACATTTTGTTTCAACGTGTTTTAGAGCATTTCTCAAGCCTTGAGGTGAGGTTGCCAATATAACGACATTGTCAGCGTAAAAATGCATAGGGTACCTTTTGCCATCTAACTAAGGGTGGTGTAGACATCCCGTTGCTACTGCATCGATTGCCTCTTGTATATACACACAAAATAAAGCAAGGTGATCACAAAGCCTTGTCTAACTGCTTTATCGACTGCCAATGGTGGTGTTAGTTGCCCCCTAAACTGTACCTCACTGTTGCAGTGTTCCCAGATTGTAACTGTTAAACTATCGAAATCCGTGGAGCTGAACACTTTCTTTCATGTAAGATTCATGATGAGATTTTTCTAGAAACACTGTCAAATGTAGTTCTTAAATCTAGGAACAGTGCATATAACTTCACCTTCAATAACTTTGTGTATTTCTGTATTGTAAGGAACAGAATACAACATTGGTCCAAATTCCCCTTTCCCTTTTGGAACCATGCCTGTAAATTGGAAAAAATATACTTATAATCTACCCACTTCTGTAGTAAATTTTAAATTATTTTGCCAGACATTTTCCCCAAGCTACCTAATAAAGTGAATGGGTGATAATTTGATAATTTGCTGATGTGTCCCTCTCTACTTTTTTATAAATTGAGTCTACAAGGCATGTTACCAGGACCACAGTATTTTCCCCAACCTAATCATTGCATTGAAAATTATACAGAGAACCGGTACCCAGATCGTAATGTTTTCATTGAATAAATCTAGGGGAGCACAATCTGGGCCTGCGGCCTTACTTTTTTTTTGTGCATTAATTGCCTGTTCTACCTCCTTCGTACTGACATTAATCTCTGCTGTTACCAGCAGAGAGCGTTTGGGATGATGGTCAGCAATTTGAGTATGATTGCTCTGCCCTTTATAGAGTTTGCTGAAATGAAATCACTGATCCCCTCCTGTGATGCTTGCAACTTGTGCCTGTTCATCCCCCTGGACCTTTCCCATTACCAATTTTCAGAAAAGCACATTGCCTCTCTCTCGGCTAGCTGTATGGAGTTTTTACCCAATGACTGGTAGCCAATTCCCTAATTTTTTTTAGCCACCATCTTCTTATATTCTGATCTTAACACAATAGGTTGGGGCTTATTTACCTTACAGGCCCCCTTTTTGGCCTCACACCATTCAGCAACATACCAACTACTTTTGGTAATAAATAATAAATCTACCATTACAGTCCCTCAAATGTAAATCAGATAGGAGCCTAGCTTTTCCAGCACACGTAGATATACTCTTTTTGGGGGGGGTTGGCTTTGGGATCTGGAATATTCCATACCAGATCTTGGTCTTCCCATATCCCTTTGAGCTGTGTTAGAGGTTCTATCTGGAGATTAAGATCACCTGCAACCACGGTTACAGTACTGTAATCCTTCTTCTGGTGGTTTCACTCCCAAGTATACACACATTTTTCAATGTGTCCATACCCCCAATGCCTGCCGGCCTATTATAAACATTGAACAGTGACAGTTTGTCCTCTTTATTTATTCAGATTGAGAGATGCTGAAGGACCGCCATGCCTGTTTCATTTCCTGTCACCACCCAATCAAGTGTTATTCCAACCAAATCAAGAGACCCCCATACGGTCTACCTTTCAGACCCTTTTTGACCACTACACAATATGATTGAAAATGTTGTATATGCATTGTTGTTAAGGCCCAGGCTCCTCTAATAAGATATTGTGGAAACTCCTAATGAAAGATATATATTCTGGGTCATCATAACACTTAGACAGACCGTCTATGTTCCATGACAGAAAACAATATGCCTCCATGTCCCTTTTTTGGGGCTCTTGAACCCTTAGTCAGTCCACTTCATCTAGGTATACAGAGTTGCCCTCAGGCCCAGCATTCCAAACCCTGCCTCTCTGCTCTGTCTCATAATGCCCCTTTGGTTCGACTCCAGGGGACCATTCCCTGCTTCTCGGATCCTGAGCAAGAAAGATCATGCACACTTAAGCCTGATGTTAATACTCATACGGGGATAGTCTGTAGTATCTAAACCCAAAAGCCCCTCAACCAGATCCCAGGATTTTAAGAACACCTGGCTATTATCCAGGTTAGATTGTGGAACAGGAACCCTGATGCACCTGACAACCTGTTCTCTGATCAACACCAAACATCCTCTTTTATGTCTGAACCAGTAAATAGTACTATTGATCAGTGTATCCTGGTCTTCATATGAGTTTGTGGTAAAATGGTGTACATTTGTTATAATTATCGATGGGCAGCCCCCTTTCGTTTGAGAATTAGGGGGGATTTCTACTTCCTGCCACTGGGCGAAGGGGCCGATAAGGTCTACCTATCAGGGTTTGATTTTGACCACCAGTGAGTGGGGGGTCATTTCAGCACCAGGAACTGTCCTCTGATCTTCCTTCCCCAAAATGAAATGTATTTTCTCCCCTTTTCCAAGGGGTGAGGATAGGTGTATCCCCAGACATACCTAATCCTGTGCTCGTCCTTCCTACCACTTGGCCTAAGTCAGTTCTCCTCAGTATAGGCTTGTTCACTGTAACAGAAATGGGTTTCTTTACAATGGTCAGCAAGGCAACCTTATCTTTCAACACCTTAAGGTCAACAGCGAGTAAATTCAATTGCTTTTCCATGCTATTAATAATTTCCTCCTTAACTGTTGTAAGTAAACCTTCAATTATTATGTTCAGATTTCCCAGTTCTTTGATATTACCTAATGGGGGATCTTGCACACAGGTCTGTCTGCTAGAATCTTTCTTAATGGATATACTTTTCTCCTATATGAACAATTGGGTGAAGAGGTTTTTCTTTGTGCCCCTTTCCCCTCCTGTGTTTGTTTGCTGAGTCCTTCTGGTACTCCCTCTGTTCCCCTTCTTACTTCTACCCAACTTAGTCAACTCCTCTTTGGCTCTCACTGAATTCCGCAACATACATTTTTGTGGGGTAGTTTCCTTGCATTGCTTCTCCTCATCCTCACTGATGGTTAGAGCCTCCTGTGAACCCACCTCCAGCCTGGTCAACATTACCCGAATAGCCATGCCTACTTTATGTGTGTGCATCTCTACTACTGGTATTGAACCAGTAACCTCCACTCCCCGTCATCCCCTGTTAGTCCCACCAGCATCATTGACAGGGAGCAGATAGTTCTGCCCTCCTTCTTGCCCACACTTTGTGTCCACTTGGTATGGGATTAGGGGAGCAGTTCTGATTTTACAGCATGTATTCCTACCTATGTTTTTGTCATGCACAGGGGTGGAATGCAGGGTTCTAACAACAGATCATTAGCCTGATCGGCAACTGCACAGTTGGAAGAATGATCGGCAGAAGCTAAAGGGCTGGCTAGGTGGTCCATTATGTCTATATCAGTCAATAGACCTTTCATCTCTGCGATTAAACTGTTAACATCATTAACAGGTTTTAGCATTTATGAGATGTTCCACTCTTTACTGTTGGGGGTGATTCTGCTTTTAATTTCGACATTTTGGAGGAATATCAATGTTTTCAACTAAGAACACAACAGGTTAAGATCAACTTTTGGAGATTGGACACAGCACAGGTCAACAAAAGACAATCAGAAATCCGTACAGCACAGGCAAAAAGAAGTAGGAAGCTGCACATTAACACACAGGGTGATCACAAGGTCCTCTACCCAGGCTATGCGCTAAGCGTGGAACACCCAACGGTTTAAGGGGAGGCCGTAGTCCACCTCCCCGTCGCTTCCATGCCAGACAGAGAGACACTCCACTGGGACACACCAAGTAGCAGTCAAATGGACAATGCTGACTCCAGGTCAGTTGGCGCCCAGTCTAAATTTGTTTCCAAGAACTAGGTATGATGAGCAGCAAAATTGCAATTGTACAAAGTGTTGGCAAAATCACCGTTTTTGTTTAGCATGTGGCTTGTGTTTCTTTACTCTGTTATTTCAGTGTCACTCCCAATTTCCACGTATCAATGGCTCAAACAGGCTGCAGGCACATTCCGAGCACGGGGGAAACAAAAATCCTCAAATCTAAATGAAATGTCCTCAGACCACAGGAAATTGGATGAAAACCAACTTTTTATAAATAGGAGACAGTGCAGGTCAACATAAAGCAGTCATGAATACCTCTACCCATGCTGGTCATGGAGCGAGGAACACCCAGCGGTTTAGGGGGCCGCCCTAGTCAGCCTCCCCAACTCACTCCCATGCCAGACAGGGAGGCACTCTAGCAAAGCACGGTGGACAACAGTCAAATGGGCAATGCTGCCTCCCACTCCATTGTCACCTGGCCAAACTTGCCTGCAGATTCAACAAACACTGCGCTGCTGGGTTTTGGTCGTATAGCGCGCAGGCACTTGAGCTTAGTTACTTGTGTTCTCTTAGCCTCTTACTCCGTCAGCTCTGCTATTTCAATGGCTCACCATCATACACAGTTTTGGTGTGTTGGTAACTCAGATGAAATGTAGACAGATTACAAATTGTAAGCACGAAAAATCCTCAGATGTTCTAAGAGGGACTAATTTTATTCACTCACTTGTTGCTGATGACATGTGTATTTGTGACTATCTGGCTAGCGTCCGTGGCCTCCAAACAGCCTGCAGCTACAAACAGCCACTCACACTTGGCCACACAGGCTTTGCCAGCAAGGGTTAATGCACACCACTTTAAATGTAAAGGGCATGGCCTAGCCCCTTCCAGCCACTGAGAGAACTGCAGGAACAGCAATTGAAGGTCAAAATGTGGTTAAAAAACAGCTGCTCACCCTTGGCCGCACACGCTTCTAATGTCCTCAAATACACTTATTCACAGACCACGTGGATGGAGGATCCCCTTCACTGTTTGCCTTGTAGAATCAAGGCTCAGGGGGCTGCTACACCAGAAATATTTTCCACAAAAATAAGGACCTGCCAATGCCCTTCTCAGGCTCCCGCCTCCCCAATGTGGTTACAGCATTTCTTCCTCAGCAAGCATTTCTTTTAAATCTATGATGAATGCTATTTTGGCCACTTTAAACTAAACTGGGGTTTAAGTATCCAGGAGTTGTAATGAATAACTAAGCAGTACTCATGTTATCCACCTCTCAAATGATGAAATGCTATTCCACCCTAATCCGATTCAGAAACAGTGTGCTGCAGGTTACATATCTCAGAGCCCCATTTCCTTTTCCTTTAACTTTCTGCATGTTATTACAAATCTAATGTAAAGTAAAAGGTGAACTGTTACTGCCCATCTCCTGTAACCTGCTGGATAAAAGCTGATATTTGACATAGATGGTGGCAGGACAATAGCAGTGCCAGCGACCTGCTACACCATGCACCAAGGGAAAGCAAAGGCAGAGCATCCGCCTCAGGCAAGCTGCTGCAGTGTGCCACCCACACAGGACAAGGGGAAGTATCTGAAGCAGGTAGGAATCAGGATAGAAACCAGGGCATGCTGCCTCCTCTCAAAGTGTGGGCCCTCATTCTGCTTGGCTCAGGGGCTTGCGCAGTTGCGCTCACTCGCTTTTGCACCCAGCAGTCAGGAAAGGCAGAGAGAACCGTGACAAATAATTGGCTTATTGCAAGGACGGGCAGAACCATCAGACAACAAGTGCACATTCATTTCAATCATCATGACTGTTTTTTAAGAGCACCTCCATGTCAATCATCATTATTGTTTTTTTTTGTTTCGGTGTGCAGCCAAAACTATTGCATTAGAGTACAGATAGGGAGAAAAGACATATGAGTAGGGACACAAAGCTTGTAGGTGTCATTTGGTTGTTGCCCACCCATTGACTGCCCACGGCCATGTTAATCCCTAGGGCTATTTCCACCCAGTTCATGTCTATGCCCACCCAAAAGAATTCCTCATGGGAACTCTTTTAGCTTGCTTTAATCAAGCCTTGCCATCACCGCAGTTGAATCACCTGCCAGTGTCTTCTCAAAGATGTCTTCTGAAATTGAATGTCTTAATTGGTGTATACTGGTGTAATAAATTGGTGTAATAAATGTGCTACTCGTGTAATAAAACATGTCTTAACCAGGTCCCATTAGCCACTCGATTTATAAGCACTATTTGTGTCCTCCACTGATGTCCTGTTGAAAACAAGCATTGGAAAAGCAGGGCAACACCTCTCCCCCAAGGTAGGCAGCAGGTGGGAGCTCCCCCCCAAGGGAGGGGCCCAGGGCACATGCCCCATTTGCTGACCCATAAAAACGTCTTTGGGGCCAGATATATGAAACATAAGTCATGCTTGTCAGAAAAAGTAATCAGAATACACTGTATTTAACATCTGACAGGGTGCAGTGAGTGTTTAAAGAAAGACATTAAATGGTGATCATTCTATTTAACGCCACTCATGCGTTTACAAACAAACTTACACATCAAAATATAGTTTAAAACATATTGTTGTGCAGTGAGAGAGTTTGAGAGTAACCTGGCTCTACAACACCACAGATTAAACCAGGAAACCAAAACTGGAAAAGGATGACTAAACCCAAAGACACGGACATCCCGGACCTGAGAGAGTAACGCCCACGGCACCTGGACGAGTGAAACCGGCTAGACTGGAACACAGGCGATACGCATGGAGACTGAGTCAACTGTCCGAGACAAACCCACCAACACTTTGGCCCGCCCCTTAATTAACTACTGCCAGGTACCATATGGGTGTGGAATTATCGAGATTTTGGCAATCGCCCCACTACCTGAGAGGTTGTCATTGGCAGGTGCAATGGCCACAGGAGTATGAATGGAAGATAAGGGGAGCTATGAGAGAGCATGTCAGAGGCGGGGGCTAGAGGAGTAAGGAACCTGTAGGCCAGTCAGACCCAGTTCAGGACAGAGCCGCAACAGGGGAGACTACGCAAACAGAGTGCATCAATTCAGGATAGAGACGCAAACTAACCAACCCCTACTAACTATTTCCCTTTCTGCATACACCTCTCAAACTCCAAACCAAACACAACCAAAACCTACAGCACAACAAACCGCACAAACTTCACTACACTGCAACAACAAAACAAAAACACACATAGCCTTGCACAACAGTACACAACGACTATTGGCCGCAAACACCCCAGGCCCAGCCAACAGACCCACCGGGCTGAGGCCACCAACAGCACATCACTGCCCTTGTGCACTTTTCCTGCTTCCTCCCACTAACTCAACCTTCCTTCCCGTTTCAGAGCCGCCAGAGCGCCAAGGGACCACTCCGGTGGTGATAGTGCGCGGTACAAATGTCCTTTAACATTACCATTAACAGTAATGTAGAGCTGTACAAAAAAATAGGAATGTCTTTTGTACAGATTATACTTCTTTCAACTGCACAGGTATCAATTGTACTAAATTGAAATGGCATAAATAATGCAATTGGTATACATGGTAGCAGATGTAGTCACTTGTCATCTGAGTTATGCACTAAAAATCCCACTTTAATTGCAGAAGCTGTTCTCATTAATTATCTCCCAACTTATTACCATTTCAGGAGTAAAGAGAGTCTTAGATTGTGGGATGTATTAACCCACGTATTCTCTGCCCTGCAGCATCACAGTGTTCTGGTGGTGCCAGAATTATAAAAATGGCTGCAAAACCACTGTGCGCGCCAAAACCTATGGAAATCGCGCTTTACAACATGAAAAGATGTCTGCCAAATCTACCATGCATGTTGTCCGTGGTGGAACGGAGATCTCACTCCTGAAACATGTCACTGTGCTGCCCAACAAGTAAAAATGGAGCCTGCATGAAAAGCAGTGCTTTGCTGAAAGAAATCCAAAATCTTGTTTTTAAATCTTTTTTCTTGGTTGCTGAAACTGCAGAATGCCGGCACAAAACACCAGCAAACATCCAATATTCTTGCAGAGTGCTATAGTTCAAGAAATCATTATGAACGACAATGTTCTGAAAAGCTGAATTTGTCATCAAAACATTCACAGCAAAAATGTGCCTGCCTGTGAAATCTGTCAAAATCTGGGCGCAGTACCCGTGGCCGCCTGTATGACAGCTGTCAGAAGATTGCATGATAGAATTTAAACTTGTACAACTGAAACCTAATGTTCTGGCTGCTTGTTTTGAAATTATAAGTTTGTTTTAAACCAAGAAAATAAAATGCAACAGAAATAACTTTTGGATTTAAGCCTGACTCAAAGCCACCAAACCAGTATAATAGCTTCCCCCACAGAGGCCAAGCCTCTCTCTCCACCAGGATATCACACCTATGTGATGATTATAGGGTGGGGAAGAATTTGGTCTGCAAGGGGAAGAAGACAATGGACTTCCTCCAGTCAAAGGAAGGCAAAGTGTGAAGAGTCGTAAAATGGCTCAGGCCTCTGGAGGAAATGGGAGGAGACTGCTTCTGAACTGCAGAATGACAGAAGAAGGCGGAAACAATCAGCCATTTGGGGCTGGACATTCACAAAGAAACATTTTGTTAAATACATATAACTTTCCACTTAAAATTGTTTAAATTATAAAAATCACATATTTGTGTATCTAAATTCTGACTGTACATTTTAAGAGGCAGCAAAACAGTGTGACATGTTCTAGAAGGAAACGGCAGAAAAGGTGGTTTTACACCAAATGTATTTATGCCAGAAGTATGAAACGTTAGACCTTTATGCCCATGTTCAACGCACATATTTGTACAGGTTTTCGGATAAACTGGACATTGTGTTCCGGACAAAAAGGGCAAAATTCTGTCAAAAGCAGACACAAGATCCTACAGCTACGAGGTTTGGAGGAGTATCTGCTACACAAAATGTGTAATCTATATATGTTATTGTTATAGAGATTGCACACATGTAAATATGTATTGTACTAAAAGTAGATTTTATGTTCAAGGGACAAGGGGAGGATTCTCTGAATCATAAACTCACACCATCATGGTGACACCCTTTTTTCTCCTCCAATCAAAGTAGAGAATAGACTCTAGCCAATCGCCTGCCAAAGGGGGCGCGCTTTGGATAAACCAGCACACACACCCTTTATTATAAGCATAAATAGAGACAGCTCAGACTGAAAAAGAGACAGACAGATTCACCCACTAACCGATTGCTGGCGGAGCACCCTGCAAGAGGACCATCCATCTTCCTTGCTCCAGACTCCAGAAACTTGGCAAGCAGAAAGGCTCTTTGCGTAGCTGAACCATCTTCAGCTAGGCATTAAACTTCCAGAACCCACCCAAGAGACCTAAGAGTAACCAAAGAAACAGTCGGGCTGTGCTGTAACTGCTTTCCTGCTAAACTAATTATTACCAGAACCAAAAGATCCAATCCAGTTGTGCTGTGAACAGAGCCATTGCAGACCCGATCCAGACCTGTGACGTGCTGTGAACAGACCCAGTCCAGTCCGGTGTGCCCAGCAGAATCCCTGACCCGAATACATGACCAGAAATCTAGACGGACCAGAATCCCTGACGGTTCCGTTCAAAACATATATAGTGAGAATCTATAGAATAGAACTGTGTCACTAGCATATGTACCTAGCTTAGTCCAATCCTTATCTAAATCCATCCTATCTTGTCTTTAGAACTTGATATTGTTAGGAATAGTTTGAATTGTCAGAACCTTCCTTGCGCGGAGCTTCTCTTATTTTTATTCTAAAATCATGAATCAATAGGGTTGTGAATAAATAAATTGAATCCCAGAAAGAAATTGATTATCCACCAGGTGATGGGTCCCTAGCCAGGATTGATGGAGATTCATGTGTGGCATTCTCTTGTTCTATAGTCATAATCTAGTATAAGAAATCCTTTTTTTGTCATTTTAAAAGTGCATCCTGGTTTTCCAATTCTTGCGCCTATCTGAAAAAAATGACCTCCACTAAAACGTCCATAACTTCCTCAACATTTCAACTTCTGCTTGTAACTAGCATCCTCAGCTTTCCATAGAACCTAAAACCGCAATCCAAATCCATATAGTTCTCCAGCAAATGCGATTACCGCGTGCTGAAAAGTTTGCTGTAAATTTAATTTTAGGGAAATTCTGTCATGTGTAAAACAGTCTGTGATTGCACCCGACCTCAATTTTAAGATTTCACATTGTTCCTTAGTATCAAATCAGTGCTAGTGTTTGTCTGCAACTATCTAAAGCGGCTCCCATAAGAATTTAAACTATTTCAGCAATTTAAACCATATTTAGTGTTTTACCCAATCCATTCTCAGATAACTTTAAAACCATTTTGACAGTTTGCCAATCAATTCTGTTTTTCTCTTGTGTTGCTGGGGGGAAATTGGGATTGACATCTTGTTTGAATTCTGCATTTCCGAATACCTGCTATCTCGCCTCCTATCTCTTTACATTGCCTGTTGGGGGGTTTGAGGGGTGTGCAGGGGGAATTAGTAACCACACTGTTACTTGCTCTGAACAAACACAAAAGTATTATTTCTGTGCTGAATTGTTTTGCTCACTATTACTCCTTGTGATTAAAGAGATTGCTTAGTGTTCCATCACCCCATTGGTGATTATTGTATACCCATTAAACATAGTGTGATTATATTGTGAACTACATAAATAAATATATTAACTTTACAAACCAGCCTTATTCCTGGTTCACTGTGACCGGAGGGGGGGAGGGTTCCAGGAGAGGGGCGTGATATGAGTGCTACATTGTTCAGAATAAAATAACTTTTAGACACAACCAAATAAATAAGAATTTCAGTTGTGCATTGCACGCTAGGTGTTGACTTAGGTGAAGTGCCGGATTGAAATCACTTACAAGATGGGAAAAACACAGTTTACACAGTTTGCTGAGGTATATTTTGTTTAAAGTAAAAATGTACACTGCTAGTGTATTGTACATTTTTAAAGGCAACTACTGTATCGATTTAGCATACTTTATTACATTTTTAAAATGGTCTATTGTTAACATACTTGCAGGATGTCTGTAAGATGTTGCTGTCTATAGATTCTGGAATAGAGCAGGCTCCGATTCACATCATAGATGCAGGTTAAGAGGTGAAAGATACATCCAAAATCTGTAGCTGAATTGTGAAGTTTAGTTGTAGTGTTTTTTCATTTGTTGGTGAGTGCTCTTGAGCAGGGGTGTTGCTTGGTCTGGAAAAGATCAGGGGCTGAGCTAATGTTGGGACTGGTGGGACTCGGGGCTAGCTAGTCTTTTGGTTGTAGCACCTGAGCTTCTATTGGGCACTACAGCTAAAAGATCCGGGGCTATAGCCCCTTAGCCCCCTCAACCCCCCAGCAACGGCCCTACTCTTGAGGCTGCTTAAATGCAGCCAGTCAGATCGATTTTGATATGTGTGATAGACTCTGTCTAGCTTGTGCGATCTCTGCAATAACATGAGGTTATTTAGGGACATCACACATGAAAACCATCTGGTACTGGTCCACAGGAACAATGTACATGATGACTATTGAACACACAATTTTGTTGGCATTGTGTTTTTATTCTTGCAATTTTTGTTATTTTATATTTTACTCCCCTGTTAGACATTTAAACATGTCTGCTAATCGTAGCAGCAGTGATGATGATGTTCTGTGGGTTTCAATCCATCCGCACCCCAGAAGAAAGCAACTGCAGTGAAGTCCATCGCAGATAGTTTGCGTTACTTCAAAGCAACAGAACACTGTTCAAAAAGAAGCAGAGGCTATCCAATGCACATTGTACAAAAAACACTCAGACGTGCGCCTTCAAACGTTCTCTTAGAAAGCCTAGGAATGTCAGTCAAAATAAACCATCTCGTGCGGATCCACTGGGACGATGTGGATGATGAGTACTGTAAATCATGTGAGCACCACAAAATAAAAATGAATGAGACTCATGCATTACGTCTCAGAGAATCAGCACCACCTATGTCACCTGCATCCACCATTGAGACACCACCAAAAGGCAGTCAAACCTCAATTTCTGCGGCTGGTGCTTCACTTCCTCCTGGTGCTATATTACTGGCACCCATTTTATCTGTTATGAAGGTAATGTGCTGCATATGCCACAGTTGGGTTGCCATTAAAAAAAAAAAGTAAATGGCTGCCTTGGAAAGGAAGACAAGTCCCTTCTCCATTTCTATGGCAGCCACTCGCTGAAGGAACACTGAGGAACATGGCAGCGCCCAGTGTCTTCTCAGGCTGCTAAGGACCTGGTGATGGACAATTAGATAGTTTGAAACAATTTGATTGTCCCTTGTCGGGTACTAATTGTACTTTAAAATGTCTACTTGGATAACATTAGGAAAATTAACGCATTCAAGATATAGTGGAAAAGGAAAACTGTTAGATACAATGTAATTACTGTTGTCAGTGATGGCATGAGTGATGTGGTCCGTGATGAGAACAGTGATCCGATAGAACATGTTATTAGTGAGTTCATCAGTGATATCATCTGTGATGTCATCATTGTGGTCATAGGCTGCACAACATGGAGCACAAAGTTAAGGTGGCTTTAGATGTATATATTTATAATATAGGGCAGTGAGAGCTACCCTATAGTTAAGGTTAGTCGGTCTACCATAGGTACCCCACAAAATTCTATCATTAATAACTTTTGATTCGAGGAACAGATTTGATAGACATTTCGTAAGTGAATAATGACTCGCACACCTCTCCAACTGCAAAGTTTTGTAAAGATTTGTTCAAAAATAAAAAAAGTGCGGCCTACTTCCCATTCATTTTCCCATAGACAAACAGATCACATTTTTGTGAAAGCGCACAGAGGGAGCTATTGAATGGTTTTGGACCAGGTCCAAAACAACTTGGGCACAAAGCGTTGACTCATAATCCATGCTTGGTTTGGGGTTATTTGTGCAGTTGTTATTTAAATATTTAATGGAGAATGGAGGGCCCCTTCTTAAAAAAAAGATAGCTGTAACTCTGGGATTTACCCAAAACTGGGGTTTTTAGAAATAAAACGATTGCCCTCTTGTTTTTCTCTCTATGTGATAGATAACCGCGGTTATAGCCGAAGAAAATGAGAAAATAAAAGCAAATTAAAAGGTATTTGTAGGTTAAGATGATTGCCAATTAGTTTAGTCTAGAGGTGAGGAGGTTGGTGGATGACACCAAGTGAAATTTGGGAGTTATAGGAGGTCCAGGGACTAAGTTTGCAACACAAAGGTTTCTTCTGTAGCCGGGGCTATAGCCTCCAATACCCGACATCTCAAAGCAAACTGTGTCACAGAAAAAGAGTGTGTTGTGGGGGAAAGAGAGGGGGGAGCTGGCTTAGATGATGGGGCACTTTCTGAGAGACTGGGAGGGTAGGAATACATTATTTATCTACCGTTTTCCCAATATTCACGCTATATTCGAGGCAATAAAGGACTACAGACAACCACGGGTAAGTGTGGTTCTGTGCCCACAGCTATACATTTTGGGATGTCTGTGTTTCATTTCTTTTTAAAAGTTATTTTTATAGGTATAGTGACATTTGGGGTGAGAAATCATTGGCCATGTCAAAGGCCAAGGTCAGTGATGCGGTAGGTAGTTGAGAGTCTTATCTATTTTGGCTGTGTGTTTTCAGACTTTCTTACATGTGTGATTGTGGAGAAAAAGAAGAGCATTGTGTACTCTAGTTGTAGATGGCCAGTGTTGTCACCCATGCTATTTTATCATGTGTAATTGTACCTATTAAATGTATCTCCATATATTTTACTATCATGTATTATACTGTGTTGTCTTAATCTTCATCGACCTTACATAAGTACATGAGCAGTGTTTTGTTGTATTTATGTCACTTTATTGTATTATAAATCCCGAAGTGAGCACCCCTTTTAACTAACAATTTGTAACCATAGTTAAAAAAGTCAATGAACTCTAACTGCATTTATATTAAACAAATGTGTTTGAGTATTATTGTATTGTATTTGTGTATTTATATGTGATAGGTAGTCTTTAAAAGGACTGTTTTGGGTACACTGAGTGTAGTATTTTAGCACATTTGGGGTATTGTTTTGATGTTATGAAGGAACACTGTATTTCCTTCATCGGTTAGCTGTACTCTATCATATTTATAGAAATTGGCCATGTAGAATTGTATATTGTTGTTTGAAATCCATAATTGATTGTGATGTCTCATGAATGGTGAAACTACTTTATTAGCATTTCTCTGTGATTTGTCAATGTTACCATTACATTTGGTGGTCCATCTCCATTTTTGCCTCCGAGTCAGATTGGAAAAGATAAAGAGGGTGTGAAGAAAAAGTTCCATTTGTTTTTCCAAGTCTTGTTTAATCATTAAAGTAAGGGACACACCTCATACATTCCCTAAATCAGTGCCTCCACAATGAATGAGTGAACCAACGCATTCCCTGCAATCCAAACCATTTATTTGTAAAATCTCTCAAACCAAGGTTCATGTTAATATTTGGTTTCTCACAAAAAGCCAATTACCAAAACAGCCATGATATCTGCAGTCTTTCTCAGTTTCCAGTAAAATGATTCCTAGTTTTCATTTCCAGTAATTTCTATGAATAGGGTATGTATCATGTGTGTGTTTTAGTAACTGTAATTGGTCGATATTACTGTTGTAATTCTGTGTTTGTCTGCGATAGGTGGCACTCGAAATGTGTCAGCCATTTTTGTATTCTGGTTAGTAAATATAGTGTTGTAACACTCTATAACGGTCTCAGGAGAAAACATAGAAATGACATAGTGTATGGATATCACCAAATAGTTATTTTTGTTCATTCACACATACAACCAGGCTCTCCCTGCTGGAAGAACACCCTGTCCCTATCCCTGACAAACTCTCCCTAGAGGTCGGGTGTTGCACCGCCTATCTAAGGGGGAGAATACATTATATTTAATATTGTGGAATTATATAATTGAAGTGTATATTGTATTTATGATTGTATTACAATTGAGGAGAGTGTTTTTGATGTCTCCTCCGCCTTTCACATGGTCAACCCCGGTATCCTCATTAATCCTCATTAAGCAGTTACATGACACCATTAGCATCATGGACTGTGCACTGGACTGGCTAACTCACTAACCATCCTTTCCAGCTGCAACTGGCTGGTTTGTAATCCATCACCACACTGTGTACTTACAGAGTACTCCAGGTTTTTTTCCTATGACTGTGGGTCTTCCATATCTATTTCGTCCCTCTGGTTCAATTGATGTTTCACTGGCAACACATAGTATAGTGATATGTGTATGGTAATTAAAGGTACTTTAGTGGGAATAAATGGTATTTGTAATATGGTGGAGTAATATAATTAAAGTATATATGGTATTTATGATCATAGAAAATTGAGGATAGTGCTCCTTGATGTCTCATCCTCCTTTCACACTGTTAACCATTGTATCCTTATTAAAGAGTACATGATACCTTTAGCATCGTGGACCGGCACTGGACTGGCTGATCTGTTTTCCTCACTAACCGCCCTTCCCAGCTGCAACTCAGCTGTTTGTACTCGACCACCTCACTGTGTAACTGCTGAGTACAGCAGGGTTTTATCCTATCTTTGTGGCAATTACATATCTATTTTGTCCCTCTGGATCAACTGGTGTTTTTCTTGTTTTTCCATTTCCAGTGTTATGTTGCACACAGCTTTCCTTAATCAGCCCTAAACTAATTTGTTCTCCTAATTTGTGTATCCCTTATTGAATGACCGCCATTGAGGCATTGTGTGCAGCTAACAATCTCTGTCTCAATGCCAGTAAAACAGAGATCTTTCTTATTATGACACCAATACTCTGTTTTTCTCCTAACTAGTATCCTCTGTCTTTGGGCCCTATACTCTCAGCATTCTGTGGGGCCAAAAACCTTGGGGTTATCTTTAAGTCTTTTAGCTCCTTTACTCCTTACATTTTAGAGCTTGTAAAGAAAACCAATGGTATTGTACCGTTCCTTATCTTGCCCCAGAAGCTCATGGTCTGTAGAGCCCTCGTACTGTGCATGTTAGACTACTGCAATAACCTCGCCCTTAACCTCCCCATTTGTTGTCTATGCCCCCTCCGGCTGAAGAAAACAAATCCTTTTTCAAGATGGCCACCATACAAAGGGAAGACAGGCATTGGATAGAAAGCCTTCTTCGCTTTCCATTGCAGGCTGCAGAATGCAAAAAAGAAACTGTGTTACCGTTATGGCAGCACCACATTTGAGCTCCTTGATAAATGTGTGGTTATGAGCAAGACCTTTACCAGAAAGGCAGTCCCTGGTGGACATGGCGACCTCAATGCAATGTTTTCTCCCTTGCAGTAAAGGCCAGTAGCCATAACCCCGACATTGTGGCCACTACCCATACATAGAGGCTACCCCTCAGAGACGGAAGCTGTACCGTTGATTTGTTATGTACATTACGACACTTGTTAAATATGAAAAGTCTTTCACATGCACAATACAAAGCTTTTCAGTCATTGTCAATGCCCTTTACATACATGTGTTGCACATGAACTAATTTTTTTCTATAAAAATGTGCGTAAAAAAACAAAGGAGTAGTGTACTTACGTTGACATAAAATGCCAAACAAACTCTGTGATGGGAAGCGCAATGATGTCAGAAATACTGGATGCAACACCATTACCACTCACCTTTCGACACATCATTTTGTAAGTGACACAGGTTAAAAGGTGTGAAGATATGTGTATTGGGAGGGTGTAACCATATATTATTGTACAAACATTTCTGTGCATAGGGCATCTGGGTGACAGAAATTGGGCTAACGGTGACAGAAATTGGCCTGACGGCACTTATGCATATGAGATGGGCCTGACCCTCCCGTAGCCAATGCAAGTGGTATGGAGTACCTTTCTCAATAACGTTCCTTGGCAGCTTTAACAAATGCGTCCATATGGACATACGTGCCGTGATGTAGCACTTACAAAAGAACACATTACGACCTGCAACGTAGCATGCCGCATTGTGAAAACAGAGAATACATTTGTAAAAAAAACACTACAAAATGTGTCCAGTAGTTTTATTTCACAATAAACTGAGCAAAATCATCGCCTTATGCAAGTAGTAAAGTAGTTTTGTTTCACAATGAACTGTGCAAAAATATGGCACTTTTCACTTTTCCATAGAAGTATTAAGTATGTCTCTTTGGTCAGCAATGAGAATGTTAAAGGTCACATTGTTTTTTTCCACACACAGAAAGTAAGCGTTGCCGCCACAGTAGTCGTTTTCTTCGCACATTGATGTGCAAGACGACGTCAACCGCCGTGATCTACACCACCAGAAACGATGGAATGTTACTTCTTATAGCAACAGCAGCGTACGGACACGGAGGGCCCACACGATCATCCCAGTGAATTATAATGCTCAGAAAGCCGGTTATGAACAGTTGCATTTGACAGTTAAAGAAGCCGTCACTGGGCAACTGTAATCCGTGACAATCACAATAGGGAAGGAGGTATCTGAGGAGGAAATGGGAATTAAAAGATGTATGAATACGCAACCTTTGGATAAACCAGTTGCAATACATATCATTTTCAGTAAAAAATGTATCCAATAGGAGGAAATGTAGTGGGACACTAGGGACGGCGACAATGTGCAATGTCCATAATCGGAAAAATAAATCGAACGGCACAGAAGTCTGGAACTTCGGTATTAACCTCTTAAATGCCACCGGCTCGTCGGTAAAAAACGCTCCAGGTTGCCACCGACGAGCCGGCTCGTCGGTGGCACTTAAGGGGTTAATGACGGGGGAAATGTTGGGCGGGTTTTGCGGTGGGTACCGCGGTTTTAAAAAAAAACCCGTGGCACTGGGGGGGGCAACAATGGCACTTAAAGGGTTCATAATACAATTTTTGTTTGGAAGTAGCTGTGCGGTGGAAGGGGAAATGAAACGTGTATCAGTGCACAACATGTGCACAAAACTAAATTGTAACACATACCTTTTTTATGAAATATTATTTTATTTGGGGAAATGTAGTGGCACCCTACAAACGGCGACAATGTGCAATGTCCATAATAGGAAAAAAATTGCAACGGCACATAAAACCTGTAAATCATTAGGGAAAATAATGTTTTTTTTACAAACTAAAACATAACGTCAATTCGGTATATAAACGGCAAAAACACACTTACATGATGTGGAGCGCCTCCATTGCTTTCTCTGTAGTCAGACACTAGTGGAAGACTGCCTGTTCGGGAACTAATTTCTTATGGTCGGTGCAAACGTTTTTGAAGCATAACCTTATTAATTGATATGTTTTTCAAACTGTTACTCCCTACATTCTTTCTACTCTTTACCTGCCCCTCAAAGTTAAAAAACAAGGGACCCTTATGGGTGTCGACAAATATGCGGCCGTACTGAGCTCATGTTGAAAAGAGAAAATGCAGTGGCCTTCACTCTGAATGCAAATACATTCTCATTTTACAACAACATATCAGCGGCTATTCATGAGAGCCGCTACTGCCGTACACGTGCAGAAGGGCTGTGTGTACGAAATAGTGCAGGTGGCTGGCTGAGATTTCAAACAGTAGGACACCAGCCTGATTGGAGTAATTCTGTTTATGCATTGTGAAATGTACGCAGTAAATTCATTTCGTACAATGAGTAGCAAGTCCCACTGTACCGTATGACAGTGCTAACAAAGATACTTCAATGTTTGATTTTCTACTACCACGTCTCATTAAAGCTCACCTTTCGAAACAGTGTTCCATAAGTGTTATAAGTACATTGGTGCCTTCTTCGTTTAGGTAGGTTAGCGCCGATGTTCGCTTTCAACAGAAAACGAAGTAAACATGGTGGACGTATCGAAAGATTACAACGCACTTCACGCTGTGCCACAACCAATCGGTGAAAGAGCAACATGGTCGCGGGCAGCACGCCACGGAATAGCCAATTGCAATTCTTCTCCACAGAGCGAACAGGGAAGTGTGACCGCGGAGCGGACATAGATATCACTCATTTTTAGAGACATACTTTTTGATCATTTTTAAGGGAACTACTGGATGGATTGTCACAAAATTTGCAAAAGCACGCTTTTGCGCCCAATCCCCTGCCACTGCCTTAAATTTGATGCAAATCCGTCCAGCGGTTTGGCCTGTAGCCGTGAGCAAAGTTTTCCCCCATTCAGTCTATGGGAAAAAAACATTTTGGGACCCCCCCTATAACTTTGCCCCCCCTGGACCAAACATCACCAAACTTTGCAAAGTTTGGTGAGGATTCGGCCAGGGGAAGCGAAGTTATAAGCCGCACAAAAAGTGCTCTTCCTATGGAAACAGCAACTTAACCATAGCTACACAGCCATTAGGTGGCTTATAACTTCGCTCTCCCTGGATGAATCCTCACCAAACTTTGCATAAAAAGTATATGGGTCACTCTGAATTTTTGGTGAGGTTTGGTCGTGGGGGGGGGCAAAGTTATAGGGGGGGTCCCAAAACTTTGTTTTTTCCCATAGACTGAATGGGGAAAAAACTTTGCTCACACATACAGGCCAAACCGCTGGACGGATTTTCACCAAATTTGGACCAGGTGCAGCAGCTTGTTTCCGAAAGCGTGCTTTTGCAAATTTGGTGAAAATACATCCAGTAGTTTTTTTTTTAAAATGACCAAAAAGCAGGTCACAAAAAATGAGTGATATCTATGTTCGGGCAGCGGACACACTTCCCTCTTCGCTCCACGAACAGTCTCCTGATTGGTCAACCGGCTTGCGTCATGTCAGCAGACATGCAACGTGTTCGCTGATTGGACGGTGAAGAGCGTGAAGCGCTTCAGATTTTCGGGAACGCCCACCATCTTGGATTTGCGGACATCCGCGGACAGCGTGGTGAAACTTGGTTGGAAAAATACTGTTTAGTAGAGTGTGTTAGTGTTTAAAAAGTTTTTTGGGAGGGTGGGGGAGTAAGAGATGGGTTAAATGTTTTATTTATTTAGGTGGTAGACCCCCCTGTTGTGTTCGCTTTGTTTCCGGACAACGCAGATGTTCTGAAATGTTCTAAATAAACGAAATGGGGGTGTTCTGAGGACACTACGCCTGTATGTATTGTTCGCAAGCAGGCTGAAAGTGTTCTAAGAACACTCGCGGTGTCCTGAAATGTTTGAAAATAAACAAAATGGGTGTGTTCTGAGGACCGTAAGCCTGTCCGTTTTGTTCGCAGGCAAGTTGAATCTGTTCTAAGAACACATCATGTGTCCTGGGATGTTCGTCAATAAACAAAGTGGGGGTGTCCTGAGGACGGTATGCCTGTCCGTACTGTTCACAAGCAAGTTCAAATTGTTCTAAGAACATATGAAGTGTCCTGGGATGTTTGTAAATAAACAAAATGGGGTGGGCTGAGGACACTACACCTGTACGTATTGTTCGCAAGCAAGCTGAAAGTGTTCTAAGAACACTTGCGGTCCTGAAATGTTCGAAAATAAACAAAATGGTTGTGTTCTGAGGACGGTAAGCCTGTCCGTTTTCTTCGCAGGCAAGTTGAATCTGTTCTAAGAACACATCATGTGTCCTGGATGTTTGTCAATAAAGAAAATGGGGGTGTCCTGAGGATGGTATGCCTGTCCGTACTGTTCGCAACCAAGTTCAAATTGTTCTAAGAACACATGAAGTGTCCTGGGATGTTTGTAAATAAAAGAAATGGGGGTGTTCGGAGGACACTACGCCTGTACGTATTGTTCGCAAGCAAGTTGAAACTGTTCTAAGAACACTTGCGGTGTCCTGAAATGTTCGAAAATAAAGAAAATGGGTGTGTCCTGAGGACGGTATGCCTGTCCGTTTTGTTCGCAGGCAAGTTGAAACTGTTCTAATAACACATGCAGTGTCCTGAAATGTTCGTCAATGGACGAAATGGGGGTGTCCTGAGGACGTTGTCCGTATTGTTCGCTGGCAAGATGAAAGTGTTCTTAGAACACATTATGTGTCCTGGGATGTTCGTAAATAAACAAAATGGGGGTGTCCTGAGGATGCTATGCCTGTCCATACTGTTCGTAGGCAAGCTGAAACTGTTCTAAGAACACTCATCATGTCCGCGGACATTAAAGGTGCCAATATGGCATAGTTAAAATGTTTGACTCTATGGGTGTGATATGCTGCGGTGGTTGTGGCCAGGGCATAGAGTCTTGGGAGCATGGCCATATGGCATGCACCCAAGACTCTATGCCCTGGCCACAACCACTGCAGCATATCACACCCATAGTGGCTTATAACTTTGGGATCCAAGAACAAGTTTATAAGCAACAAAGTTATAAGCCACTATCGGTGTGATATGCTGTGGTGGTTGTGGGCAGGGCCTATAGTCTTGGGTGCATGGACAAGACCAAATTTATAAGCACCAAATTTATAAGTCACTATGTGTGTGATTTGCTGTGATGGTTGTACTTATTATAATATACTTACTGTTTGGTTTAGTAACTGGAGTACATGTATTTCTTGTTTATTTCTTTGATAAAAGAAAAGATCATGTTAGTATTGGTATTTTGTAACGACTTATAACATTGAATAATCACATTGTTTTACCCTCATATTTAGTAGATTACAAACAAGTGTACTGTGCAATTTGCTGAGTTTCTGTGTTTGTTGCTAAAATCATTGGGTCTGTGGGGGAAAAAAATAATCCATGTTGGATAAAAAAAAACCTTTTTTTGTTATGCTACAGTCTATTTGTTTGTTTGTTTTCAGTGTTCACTTGTTGTTTCTGGCAAATTCTCTATATATTGGCTTGTTGCAGATTTTTTGAGCAGTTAGATACCTTTTGACATATTCTAACAGTCTATTTTTTGTTATAATGAAGTGGTATTGATTTATCTGTTTGGATATTGTAAAATGTTGGGGTAGTTAGATACCAGTTGGCATATTCTATCTGTCTATTTTTTGTTATAATGTAGTGGTATTGATTTATCTGTTTGGTTATTGAAAATCTTGGGGAAGTTAGATACCAGTTGGCGTATTCTAACTGTTTTTTGTTTGATATAATTTAGTGGTATTCATTTATATGTTTAGTAGTTGTAGAATCTTGGGGCAGTTAGATACCTGTTGGCATATTCTAACAGTCTATGTTTTGTTATAATGAAGTGGTATTGATTTATCTGTTTGGACATTGTAAAATCTTGGGGCAGTTAGATATCAGTTGGTGTATTATAATTATCTATTTTTAGATATAATTTAGTAGTATTCATTTATCTGTGTAGTTGTAGAATCTTGGGCCAGTTACGTAGCTGTTGGCATATTGTAACAGTTTATAGTTTTTTAATAGAAGATTATTTAATGTTTAAGTACAGTTTAGTTAATACATTTTGGTTTTAAGAACATTTATGAAGCGTTTGTAAGATTTGCAGGTAATCTCTGCTTTAGAGTAATGGTACTATCATTACATTCGAACCATCCACATTTTTTTTATATGCAGTATAGTGACCTGCATTGGTTGTGGCTCCTGTGTGGTAGATTATACCTATTGTTGTGAAGGTTTTCTTACCAAGTGATGCTTGACCATGTGTGAATCCAGTCAGCTTGCCGTTGTTTTTGGTACCATCTGCATTGTAACGTAGAAGCATTAGTATTACGTATTTACTATGTGTTTGTATTAGTAAGGTGGAGCGATTATCCGAATTACAGGTAGTACATAATCTACCATGGTTTGCATTTTGTACAAGTTGCTGAAATGGAATGGATTCACAATTAGGTATTGATACATACACAAAGCGCTCATTGGGGATTTGTTCTTGTGTCACATTGTTACACAGAGTGCATGTATGTTTCCACATGTATGAAATCTGGAAGATTTTATTTATAGGTATGTTTTTGTTTTCCAGTACTTGTAGTAAGTACATTAAACATTCTTGTGGATCTTCCTGTGAGTTTATAGTAAATTTCACCATTCCAGCACAGTAGTCCAATTGTTGTCTTATTCCATAAACACTATACGTGTTGTCAGGATTGCTTGTTGTATTTCTATGAAGTACTAACATTTGCAAACACAATTGGTCTATACTGTGTAAGTAAATGTTGTCAACCATTGGTGATAATTGAAATAGAATATTCATTGCTACATTTGCGTAACAACTTACACCAATTACATGTGAGTGTTTAAATGGACCAGGTCGTTCTGTATCTGAGTGCTATCTTTGGAGTTTGTCTTCCTTCTTTGAAGAAGTACCTGGTTTACCTTCCCTAATAGGTTCTTTTTTGATTGTGGTACTTGATGAAGTATTAGTTTCTTTTCATCTCTTTGGAGGATTTGCAGTGACATCCTGTTGCATTTCTTTTAGAACATTTTACTTTTTATGGAATAAGATATGTTTTTAGATGGGGTGTGTATAGTGAACAAAGTCTATTGTATTCTGAAATGCAAGGAATATCAGCGTTTACTTTACTTGCATCAAAGTTGATTAGAAATAGACTGTCAAGTGTACATAAGCGTGATAGTGCTACGTAGCTCATGCCTTTTTTAAAGACTGTGTTACCAATGTCTATCAATGCTTTGTCTAGGGTAAGACCTTGTGATTTATGAATGGTGACTGCATATGCAAGAGTTAGAGAAAATTGTTCTCAGCGTACATACACGTCTTTGAAGAGAAGGAATTGAGCTGTTGAGTGTCCTATCCTTTTTACTTCTGAAAGTTTGTCAAAGAGAATATTGACAAAGTGAATTTTGTTGTCACCTGGCTTTTCGGAAGTCAACAACTGTACCCAGTGCTCCATTAACTAGTCCTTGATCCACGTCAATGTTACGTTTAAGGATTACTCTTCAATTTAAGGATAATTGTAAATTGTTTCCAATCCAGCTGTGTTGGAGATTGAATTTTCTAAACTATTTAGTCTCATTGTGGCTTGTTCACACATGGGTAGTGTCATACCATGTAAGTCTAGTTTGTCTGTGGCGCTAATTTCAATTATTGGTTGCATTTCTTTTTTTAACATTGTTTCATTGAATTTGAAACAGCTTGCAAGAGTTGGCATTAAGGCCATACAATTGACATTTGTGTGGGCTAATTGTTCCATAGCATCTGTAGCACATGCATTATCGCCATAAAGTGCATGAATGTGCCGGGTTTTCAATTTTTCTTGTGCTTCTTGAGATAATATACCAACTCTAATATTTTTTAAGACGTTGGCATAAGTGAGATCTGCAGATTGCTGTATGTTTTCTGTTAATTCTCTGTATTGGAAATGTTGCCAAAGGTTGACATTTCCAATGCTGCAAAGAGTTTTACGGCAGAGTTTGTGTCCTAAGGTTTTAAAAATAGGCTCACCTTTCACTGGTGTCAATTGAAGAAGATCTCTGAAAACAATAATGTGTTTTCCTCCAAACAGCTCTTCGTTGTTTGTTTTGAGTACTTCTTGTAATCTGAGGTGAATCAAGGCCAACATTAGGTTGGAGACCATGCTCACTTCATCTATTAGTAGCATTTTCATTTGTTTTAATACTCTGGGTGGTTCCATTGTAGCTTCTGTAGAAAGTTTGTAATAGTCTAATTTGTTTTGGTGTTCTACTGGCAGGAGTAGTAATCGGTGTAAAGTGACACCGCCTATGTTGTAGGCAGCTAAACCTGTGGGGGCAGTGACAACAGCTGACAGTTTGTTGATTGTCAGTTGTTGAAGGAATTTACTGATGATTTTGATTAAGAATGTTTTGCCAGAACCAGCTTCACCACTGACGTACAGTAGTATAGGCTTGTAATTTTGGCAGGTGCATTCTTTGTTTTCATGTTGTACACCATGTGCAATTTCTTTTGTTACTTATTCAAAAATGCTACGTTGCTCATTGTTTAGTTTTGATTGTAGTATAGTTAAGTCTTCTTTATCTTCATACTGACACATGGTGTTTTCTACTTCTGTCATAGCTAATTCTGCCTCATTTGTTATTAGTGGCTCTCCCAGTGGTTTTTGGCTTCCTGTTACAGAAGTTTGACTACTGTCAGGAGTGTCCTTATTTAGTTGGGCCTGGAGTTCTTCTTCGTGTTGCTGTTCATTGTGCAACATTGTTTTGTACTGTGTAAAGTTTACATCAGTTACAGTGCTTTAATTTGCTTTGAAAGCGTCTTCATAGGAGTCATAGGGCCTCATTACGAGTTATGCCTGTAAGGGAAAAATGATGCCGGTATGTAAATACCGACATCATTTAACGTTCCGTAGCATTCTGACCCACAAACCCGGTATTAACGGCACCGTTATTTACGGTGCCGCTAATAGCGGCATAGGCGCGTATACGCGCCTCCTCAGGTAGTAAATACCGGCATGCCGGTAATAGGGGACAATCACAACCCACGCAAACATGCAAATACCGGCATCGCGAACACGGTAATAACGGGCTGCATGATGCCGGAAAAACAGGCATCGCGGACTACCCGCAAACAGCAACCAAGATACAAGGCAGCTGCCACAGGTGCACACAATCCCCACAGGTGGAGTCAAAGGAGGCTGTGCCAGTATGAACTGAGCACACCCACACACCACAACCCCACCACAGGTGTAGGCAATGCAGAGTGGCCCAGTACAAAAGGAGCACACCTACACACCACACCCCTTCCTACACCAAAATGCTACCACTAGCATTTGCAATCATGGCACAGGAGGACATGCCTATACTGCTACAACTACAGCAACAACAGCAACAACAGCAACAACAACAACAACAACAACAACAACTACAGCAGCAAGAACAGACAGCACAGAGGAGACGCAGGAGGAGAAGGAGGGTGAGACAGGCCCAGCAATTACCACCAGCGCAGCCACCAGCGCCTCGTAGGCAGCCACCAATCCCTCACACCAGACCCAGCCCATTCAACCTAACCCCTGAGCAGATCCACACCCTGTACCGGTTGGACAGTGACACCATCACCACCATAGTGGACATGATACACAACGACATTGCCAGCCACATACAAATACGCACTGCCATCCCCCCACTACTGAAGGTGGTGTCTGTGCTACACTTCCTGGCCACAGGCACCTACCAACACACAGTGGGCCAGCTGCATGGCATTTCACAACCACTATTTGCATGCTGAACCAAGTGCTCGATGCCCTCCTGAAGCACGCAAGCACCCACATATCCCTACCACGGACTGGCCAGGAGATAGCCGAAACCAAAGTAGGCTTCCATGCACTGGCCGGCATGCCCAATTGTGTTGGTGCCATCGACTGCACCCATGTGGAATTGGTAGTCCCCCATGCCATAGAGGCGGTGTACCACAATCGCAAGCAATACCACTCCATCAATGTGCAAATGGTATGTGACTCCAGCAAAATCATCACCCATTGCTGCGCCAGATTTCCTGGATCCACACATGATGCCATGGTACTGCACAACTCCACGCTACCCCGTCACATGGAGCGACATGCTGGACCACGTGCCTGGCTGCTCGGTGAGTTGCACAACAGGCCCATGGCCATGCTGTGGGGTACTCATGTGTGCGGATGCAGAAGGGGGGGATAGTACACCTGGGTGGGAAAGGGGGGGGATAGTTTACCAGGGTGGGAAAGGAGGGGGGTAGTTTACCAGGGTGGGAAAGGGGGGGTTAAAAGTACACCTGGGTGGTAATAGCCAGTGAGTGGAGAATGAATGCAGAGCTAAACACTCCTCACCTGACACAGCCAAACGGAAAATGACACATCACTGGGCCACATATCACAAATAATGCAAATGGATGACAACAAGTAAGAGGCACAACCGGGCACCATGGTGATGGCAAGCAATGCATGACTGAATAGGATGGCAACTGTGTCAATGCGGCCAGTGTGACCATGCACAGTGAAGAATGAACAGCATGAATTGGAGGCTAAACATTGTCTCACTGCCACAGCACATCTGCCTCAGCATGCATGCTTACACCCTGCATCATCTATTCAACCCCATCCAGTGTACCGCACCTCTTTCCAGTATACATCCCATATAGGTGACTATTTGGTACATGTACAGGGACATGTGCATGCTCACACCTAATAACTGCTGCCATGACCGTGCTTCCTGAAGGTGTCAGTTCAGAGTGACACACACCTATTTGTATCTGCTTGCAGGTGATGGAGGATATCCCTTGAGGCCGTGGCTACTTACCCCTGTGCGGAACCCGCAGAACAGCCATGAAGAGGAGTACAATCGTGTGCACACCCGCACCCGTGTCGTGATTGAGCAGACCTTTGGCCTGTTGAAGGCGCGGTTCCGCTGCCTAAGCAGGTCTGGCGGGGCACTCCTATATAGGCCTGAGAAAGTGGCAAAGATCACCAGGGCCTGTGTCATACTGCACAAAATGTGCGTCCGAAGGAATGTACCACTGCCACCTGACATTGACATGCATGGCCCGGGTGAGGATGAAGGGGATGGAGATGGAGGCGAAGGAGCCCCCCTGCCAGTACGTGATGCACGGGACGGCCATGCTGTACGCCAAGCACTAATTGACGAATACTTTTAAGACACAGGGACCATGATAACTTTTGTCAGTCAGACACTGGGCCAATGTGAAAATGCACAAAGGGAATGTTGTAATTTTGAGACTGGACAACGTAACACATTAAATCGATGCACACCAAAAATGACAATGTCCAGCCATGGATTGTTCTCCAGAAAACGTGTGTATTATATGAAAGTGCAAAACTGTGCCCACTCCCCCCTCCCACGATCCCCCAACAAACTCCCTCACCCACCCCAAAGACCCCAGTGAACAGCCCAACAAACTCCCTCACCCACCCCACAGACCCCAGTGAACAGCCCAACAAACTCCCTTACCCACCCCACAGATCCCAGATGTCCCCATGTGTGCAACAAACAGTGTTGCCTTCAACAATCCTACTCCTCACATTTCTTCCATTTTTCAAAAAGTCACTTTTTGGCGACTTTCAGGTCTGGGGGTGCCATGGCCGTGCACCGTGCACTCCTGCGCGTTAAGCGCATGGGACTTGATTGGACAGAGGTGGAAGGTGTTGACGTGGTCGAGGTGTCAATTGTCAATCCTCTGTCAGACCCATGGTGCGGCTGCTGCACTTGCCTGATGTTGGCTAGTAGGGCCTCGGTCAGTGACCCCATGCACTGCCTGAATAAAGACGTGGACGCCTCCACGGCTGCTGTATTTGCGGCAATGGCCGTGGCTATGGCCTTCATGGCCTCATTACCGGCAAGGACCAGTTGCCGCATTATCTGCAGCATCTCGTCTTGACGGGCCTCCACCCTTGCCAGACGGACCTCAAAGGGGGTTTCTGTCACAGGTGTACCGGTGGAGGGCTGGGTGGTGGAGGGCTGGGTGGTGGAGGGCTGGGTGGCCGAGGGCTGGGTGGTGGCAGGCACCTGCGTGGGGCCCTCGTCCTGGGCACTGTCGTCCTCAAATATGCCGATGTCCGAGTCCCCTAGGTCGGAGTCATGGAGACATGGGTCATCCAGGCTCTCTGTCTCCGCAGGGGGGAGGGGGGGCCAATGGGTGTTGGGTTGGGCGATCCCGAAAATTCTTCGGCCTCTTCAACCACCTCTGTGGACAGGACGTCCGTGGTGGCCGGCAGTACAGCTGGCACTGTCGCAGCAGGTGCCCCCTGCAGAGATGATGCCTTGCGCGGCAGACTGGGAGTGGTCAGAGGACATTTTTTGGAGGAGGGGGTTGCAGTGTCCCTAGTCCCCTTGCTTGCACTGAATGTGCCTGGCCCCCTGTCCCGGGTTCCACCTTACTCATCGGTGCCTGGGGGATAGAAGAGATGCAGGTCATCAGTGAGATTGCCAAATGGCAGCTGTGATTTGTGGCAGTGTTATATCTTGATACATTCAAGCATGATTTCATTTCTGTTGTGTGGCATTTGGTGTACTGAGGGGACATGTTGGCAATGATTGCATGGCTGGTGGCAATGGATTGTCTAGGTGTGGGGGGGACATGGATGGGTTTACAGATTTCACACAGCATGCGTGTGGTGCAGGGGGTGGCAATCAATATTCTGTTGGTGAGTTGATGTTGCCTTGGGTGTGGGAATTGCCTTCCCTATTCTGACTCCCACCTCACTTGTGTCACATCATGTTTTGTTATAGGTGGATGTGATGGTTCACTCACCTTCCTCTGTTGTAGTAGCTGCCCCATACTCCTGCTCTCCAATCCCCTCGATGGATTCTGGATCGATGAATCCACTTGCAATCTCCTCCCATGTGGTGAGCTTAACAGGGGAGTGTGTGCCACCGCCTGTCGCTATTGCGGCCCTCCGGTTCTCCGCAAGGATCTTCCGCACACGGAGGCAGAGGTCGTCCCAGCACTTTCTGCAATCCCAGACACTCCTTGGGGTAACCCCCACTGCTGTTACCTTCTGTGCAACCTCCTGCCACACCTGTTTTTTATGAGTTTGGGCTGCATGCTTCAGGTCCGTGTTTCGGATAATGTCAGCATGCTGTTGTAGGGTGTCCGCTAGCATTGTCAATTCTGCATCTGAGAAGCGCTGCTTCCTCTTCCTTTGTTTGCTTTGTTTGCTTTTTCCGGTGGGCTTTGACATCCTGGTTCTGTTTTGGCACTCAACAACACGGGTGTAGTGGTAGTAATGGAGGATGGCAATGGATTGTGTTTTTAAAGATGGCCGCTGGCCCATTTCCCGTTCCTGCGCGATGACGTAATTTCCGGGTCTGTTTTTTGCGAACACGGTAATACCATAGTGGTATTACCGTGCCGGTATTTACGGGTTAGTGTGAGGCGGTAGCGCAATGGGCGGGCCCCGCGATGCCGGTATAGGGGTCTTGGAGGCCCTTTACCAGCATGGCGGTGTTGCCACTACCGGCATGGGGGAACGCGCATGCTCACGCACTCGTAATGACCCACTATTAGCGGGTTCATACGTGCACGGACCCGCTCATTCCGCCATGCCGGTAATGAACACGGTTTTACCGGCATACTCGTAATGAGGCCCATAGTTATCTAGTATTTCTTCTTCTTTTCTCCATGGTTTAAAGGGTTGTAGCAGGGACATGTAATATAGTTATTTATGTTGAGAAGTCTTTAATGACAATTTGATATGATCAATTAAATTTGGTTTGGTGAGTTTTACTAAGCTGCCTTCACAATTTTGTCACTCTGTATTTACCTTTTTTTTCATTGGGTTTTATATTATTTTTGTATGTGAAGTTTTGGGCTATGTGATATAGACACATGGTTTCCAAAGTGGTACTTCTTTTTGGGTAGTATGTGTCCAGTAAATTGTTTTTTAAAATGTCTTGGCTGTTGGGATCATGGTTGGCTATTGTTTCTATATCTTCTTATGATTTTAGAACTCTTTTTCTAGATTTAGCAGGACCAAGACTTAGCCATACTATATTTTCAGATGTTCCATACAAAGCAGTACCAGTTAAACGATCTGCTGCTTCATAGGTGCCACATTCTCTATGGGAGAGCATTTTTATGCCCAAGTTGTATAATTTCTGAGACAGTGTTTTGTCTGATGACAGGTCATTCCAAAGGTCTTGGAGCTCTGTTTTTATTTGCTTTGGTTAAGTATGCTGTAACATATCGTGCAACTGCAGTGGAATTGTCTGCAATGTACTGCACAAATATGTTTGCATTCCATAAGTGGGCAATGATTGCTTTGTAATCATTGATATAATTTTCTTTTTATCTAATATGTATTTTTAGGTGATTTACCTTTAACACTATGTCTAACTGAAGACATGAAGTTGTTCACTTGACCTGTTTTTGTAACCGGTCTAGGGAAACCAAAGCAGCATTTGGTGTAGTATTTCCCTTTGTTTTTGTATTTTCGACAACAATATTTGCCACATTTGAGTCTTTGAAATTGCAACATTTTTGAATGACGATTACTATTTGTTGCTTCTGACGGAATTTCACAAGTAACATATTTTTCAACTAACTGTAACACAGTGGCATCATTGTCTTGACCAAATTTAGGAGCATCTTTAATCCATAAAAGCATGTGGATATGTGGTGCTTCTCTGGCTTGGTGTTCTTTTCTCCAAAAGAAGTGTTGCACTTCTCCGAGGGGAGGAGCAGTTTTATTACAAATAAAGTGTAGCATAGCAATGAAGCGATAGTGAAAATATCTTGAAACATTAACAGGATCTAGAGAACAAAGTTCTCCAGGTGTTAGTATATCTATGTTTGTTTTGTTTTTGTTTGATATGGATAGGAAATCATGTAAATCTTCCCATGCATATTCTGAACAACTTAATGTAACACACCAAGTGGGTGGGCCAAGGTTTCTTATCATACAACATACATCTCCATGACGTCGAAACCGGTACTCTTTTGTACCATGCATGTTTGCTAATAGATTTGTAATATTTGATTGTAAAACCTCATCTTTTTGTTGCACTTTTTGTAATAATTGTGTAGCAGACATATTTTAAAAGTGGGATCCTGATTTTAATGTGTGTGCAACTCCGTAACATAAAGTTGCTAGTTCACTTTCCAAGAGTAGGTGGAATACGTATTCCACATTTTGTCTAAATCTGGTATCTTCAGAATACATCCGTAATGAGCGGTATTCTGATTCTGTTATTTGAATAGGTCTATCATCGTACCTTCCTCCTTTGCCAGTAGGAAAGAGTAGAGGAAAAGCATGTGCTTCTATACTTTTTTCACATATGCTGATTGGTGATCCTTTTGTTTGACGCATTTGGTACGTTTCTAGTGCATCTTCTACGGTGTCATTAGAGTGCAATGGATGAATTGTATAATGGTCTAAAGTATTGGATATTGTTGCAGGATCTAGGAGCTCAAATTGAACAGCGTCTTGTGTCTCTTAAATTATTTCAGTGTTATCCTTCACGTTTTCTTCAATATTAATTTCTTTGTAGTATTCATTATTGTCTTTTAGATATTGCAAGGCTTGTCTAACTTTATGTAAATCTACCAGTTGTTGCCTATTTTTTTTGTCTTTTGTAGGAACACCATTTACTAAGGTAATTAAAGTTTGCTCCATGGGACGTTGCACTCCTAGAGTGTGCACATTTTGTTTTAGATCTAATAGTAAATACACTACTTTTCCACGAATACCTTTCACTAATTCAGAGGGACGTAATTTTGCTGTTTTTGGTTGAAGGTGTATTATTGCTTGAAAGGGGTGCACTGTTTGAATTATGATGCTCTCATATAAATTGAGTTCTTGTAGGGGTTTTGGTAGTGGAAATAATTCCAAATTATTTGTGATAGCACGTGAAGGAGTTTGGTTGTTGTCAAGTTTTGTAGTGTAGTAACTGCAAAGTATTAAGGGGTCAGTTATTTAATTTTGTTTTATGCTATAAGGTAGAGAGCTAATTCAAACCATTTAGAATCTTCATTGTCTTTTATTTTGTATATTAGGTCTACAGTTTTTATGTTACTTTTATAAAAAGTTCTACGGCAACATACACACACATGGTTTGGTACTTCAGCAGAAGTACTTTTAAATTTCAGTATTTCTGTTTTGTATGTGTGTAGTAGAAGGTTGCCATGCATAGAATTGTTGCTAATTTGCTTTAAAGCTATTTCATTCTGTAAGTGGCTTTCACTCCCAAAATATTTTTTCTGGATATAGTCGATTTCTTCAAGTAGGTCTTTTGCTGTACTATGTAAAAGAATATTATTTAAATTGGCTAGTGCTAAAGCAGGATTTTTAGCATAATACAGTTTATAGACTAGATTTCTTCTAGTTGAATGATGTGTTGATCTCATTTTGCAAGTAAGTCCTGAAATGCAGGCCAATGAATGTCCTTGTAGTCCTGTGTACTTGCGCACTGGACAGGTATCCATATTTTTCAGAAGTTTAATTTTGATTTTGTCTTTGCCTTTCACATATTGATTGAAGAATTGGCGTAACGACTTGAAAGATTTTTTGGGAATGTTACACATTGACGTGCATGGCCATTTGTATACAAGACGTTCTGATTCAGTTGAATGGAGAGGTAATTCTAAGTTTTTTGGGGATATTTTTGTAAGCAGTATGTCTTGTTCCATTATGGTATTATTAACTTTTTCATAACCTCGTCCACTGCTATGTATGGCAATTGTATTTGTTTGCTTTTGTTTGTATGCTTCTTCATTAAAATATGGTTCTGTGCTTGTAGTGTGACTCCACTCACCTCCACAGATACTTAAGAAGTTATTTCTGATGACATTTCATTTATTGAGAAGTCGTTTTTGTAATTTAGTCAATAGTTTTGTTAGTGGTTTCATTTTGTTTAACGCTTAAATAAATAGTTTTCTTTTGAGAAGGATTGCACTATCTATCAATGCTTCTAAGATTAATTTCCTACGATAGGTTTTAAGGATTGTGCCTGATTTCTCTCCTGTTTTTATAAGATTTTGAAGGACTCTGTGATGGAACATTTTTGCTAAAATACTTTTTTTGGTGTTCTTACTTTGCACTACATCAAGATTTATAGGATCAGTTTTATCTGTAGTGGTAGCTGAATTTTTGTTAATTGTTTTCTGGTTCGTTTTACATTTTGATAGAGGAGCAAAGTTTCTGTACTTGAAGCTTGTTTTGTTTCTCTAAATGACTGTATTAGCTGTTTTGTTTGAACTTTTTTTACAAATTCTGCTAGAGATGGATGTTTATTTTGGACACTTCTATTTTCATTTGCTCTGCTTCTGCGTTGCTTCCTACGGATTTGATTTTTGATAGCCATTCTTTAGGGTCCGTTGAAAAAAATAAAGAAGGTATGGGTTGGGGTGTTCTGCAATGTATGTGTGCTGTGTGCATGAGTGTCTGAGTAAGATGATAAAGATGTATGTGATGGTGTGTGATTATGCATTGGGCAACTAAAACTCTTTGGGATATGTATTCCTGAATTTATGTGCTACTAAACGGGGGTTCAGATTGGGTTCAGACAGTAGAAAGTAAGCTAGTGGTGTGGAGAAGTACAAATAGTGAATCTAGTGATATACAATTAAAACAGTTGTTTGTTCTATAATATCAAAATTCTAGCAGCTGAGTTGGGTCATTTGTGTGCCGAAAAATAGGAATTTGTGTGCCATTCTGCTTGTAAATCTCTGTTTAAGAAATGGGGATGTGTGGACAGAATGGTGCACAATCTCTATTTGTAGGGGCAGATATTTGTACTATAGCATGAATTAATCTTAAAGTGTGTTTGAGTAATAGTACAAATATTATGGTGGTATTCAACTTACTTTTTTTCTGGAATGAGCCGATTGTTCTTTGTACTTCAAATTCGGCTGCTTCTTTTCAAGAGAATGGTCTTCACTGCAATTGTAAAGGAAACAAATTAGTAATTTTGTTTGTATATAGCACTGTTTTTAATTGACATTGACCCCCAGCGCCTTCCGCAAAACCATGAAAACTATCTTATTCACATAAGATGCGTTGCACAAGTTGAATACATATCATATGTTCTTAATGCATAAACTGTATTGTAATGACTAACTGTACCAACCAAAATATCAGTTCTATGCCTTGTGGAATTCATAATGTACCACTGAATGCCACTATTCATGTAAGCTCTTGCAAGTAACAGAGCCTCAATGGCCATGGTCTGCTTGCATGCTAAATAAATAAATAAATAAATAAATAAACAAATAAATAAATTTTCATGTTTTTGTACAAGTATTGTTGTTTGATATTTTAACGTACTGTGCGCATGCAATTTTGTTAGAGTATGTTAACTCTTTATATTGTACTTTAAATATGTTAGTTCAACATGCTTTGCAAATGTGTGTGTAAAAAGAAATTAAATAGCAGATAGGTTTGGAAGTGAAAGTTGATTATAGGAGATGGAAAAAATGACAGTAAATTCATTTTATAAATTCTAAAAGCTAAAAGTCAGTTAATCTGTTTATATGAATCTATAAGAATTGTACATGTACTATACACAAAATATGCATACCTGTAGTTTGTGTTTATGCATATGGATATGCATGCAGCTGAAAGTAGAAATCTTGGAGACTTGTGCAGTACTTCTTAATAATAATAATAATAATAATAATAATAATAATAATAATAATAATAATTTTGCATTTATATAGCGCTACAAGCTGCTTATTATTACCCACAGTGTGTGGTGGTCATTTATCTACCTCGGAAGGATGAAAGGCTTAGATTGGCCCTGCCGCGATTCGAACCGAGCTCTGCACGGATGCCAAGGCAAGTTCTCTACTTGCTGTGCCACTTGACCGACTCCAATGATATGACACTTGTACTCAGAGAGATTAACAGTAGATTTGAAGTGCTGAGCTATGATGATGCAGTTAGATGTAGAGGTCTTGGATGTGATTTGCGGATGTTCATGTGACATCTTGGCTATATCCAATGAGGGAATAGCACAGAAAGTGAAATGAAAATGGTAGAAGGACTGTCCATGTTACGATTTGTCCACGGACATGGAGGTAGTCCACGGACATCACGTGTTACATCCGGGGATTTTGGGGTGGGGAGGCATGCAAATGAGAATGAGCAGACCAAGGGATTGGTCAGTAAAGTTTAGTGGGTGTGTTGTGCCAGGAGAGAGTTTCTCAGATACTTGTTTTGCTGAGAGAAGAACAGATAGCTATGGCTGTGTGTTTCAGAAAACAGATTGTTTGGATTTTGGGAGACTCGTGGATACATTGGTTGAAGGTGCATGCAGAAAGCTGTGGAGTAGCTGTAGATCTTGGATTCCCACATGTGGAAGTGCACTGGCATGGAGTATGTGGAATGAAGTGATTGGACTTGCTACCTCTGTGTGCTACTTTGGAGACAGAGCACCATCCAGACATAATTGTAATTCATTGTGGAGGGAACAGTTTAGGACATTTGTCTGGAATTTATTTGCAATTTGCAATGAAAGAAGGACTTGGGAAGGTCATGGACATGTTTCCAAATTCTCAAGTAATTTTTTCACGGATTGCGCAGAGACAAATGTGGCTTTGTTCTTCTTCATTTGGTCCACAAATGGAGAAAGCAAGGCGCAATGTCACTAAGGCTGTTCGTGCCTTTCTAAGAGATTTTGGCATGTCCTCTTTTCACAATGAAAATATTATGTTTCGTAGCACATACATTTTTTCGCAGAAATGGAGTCCATCTTACTTATGCTGGCAATCAGATTTTTATGAGAAATGTACAAAATGCATTGCTACCTTTTTTGGAATTACAGCATCCATTTTGTAGTAGGTGTTGAGCATTTCACATTTTTCAAACACAAACAAACACCACCAAAAGCTCTTTTCAGAGCCACCACTTCCTCTCACACAAAACTGCAATGGTTATGATAGGGGAGCACCCCAAAATTTTAGATGTTCGCGGACTTTCCGCAGACTTCTAAAGAAATACACAGGGCCCTGCTTCATTTATTTTCACTTCTATTTTTAAACTGTGAAAGGCGGCTTTTTTAAATTTTTGTTGTTTTATATTTATTTTGTTTTTTTATACACAACACACTAGGAGAGGAGGGAAAAGGAGGGTAATGGGGGACACCAACCACGGGGATAAGAAAGGGTGGGTGGAGAGTGGAAGATGTAGAGTGGGTTTTACTTGGGTAGTGAGCAGATCTTCCCATGCTCTGAGACCAGAGCCTCAACAGCACTTTGAAGTCTCTCCCCCCAGCAGAGTACTGTGCCTCAGTACATACACACAACTTTGACCCTCAAAGGTAAGGGTCATCAGTACTGTGTATGGCCTGTGAGGCAGTTTGAAGAATACGCTGTCCCACAGGAGTGTTCCTTGTGGTGACCAGATCGGAAACAGAGGATGAAGTAGAGGAAGTCAACCTACTACGCTCCTCACAAGGTACAACCTTGCAAATTGCCCCAGTGTGGAATTACTTTAGCTGTCGCTTCATGGTAGTTCTCCCAAAGCTGTATGAACCAGGCCATCCCGCGACTGAGTATCATTTTGCACTCTTTGCAGGTGACTCGGTTTGCACGCGTTTTAGGAACATTACCATGAATGGTAAATATCCGCCACACCCAAGATACACGCCGAGTGCTTGTAGTATGGAGTTCCTCTACCTCATTCTCGTCATCCTCTTCATCCTCCTCTGCATCCTCACTCCTGTTCCCCCGCTTCAGGCCCTTGGGGAGGTGGTGGTGTTGGTGGAAGGGTTGGGGTGGTGCTGAGGCAGATGTAGCACCAGTTGGCAGTACTGCAGCCATGGATGCCATCAGGTTTCAGATTAAAATCTGGAAAGTTGGCTGGAAAATGCACTGTGTTCTGTAGGATAGCCAGAAACACAATGAGAATGAGCTCTAGGGTGTGGCCTTTTATAGGGGTGCTTGTGCGCGGTTCGTGGACATGCGTGCTGTCCGCGGACAGATCGAACACCAAAAAAAGGTTTAAAAAGTCCCAAAAAGTATGTAGAAACTCAGGATTACTATGTGGGACTTGTGCTATGGTGAGTTATTATTGAAAAATATTGTGGATTGCTTGAAAAGGTAGTTTTAAAAGGTTCGGGGACACGAACAGTGTTCGCAGTCAGAAGACACACTCAGCGTGGGTGTGGTCATATGATAAATTTGCGAACATGTCCGCGAAGGGAGCGGGTGTCGGCAGGACATCAAATGCACTGAAAGTGTTTTGCGCATGCACGTTGGTGTTCTACGGACACTGTTCGGGTCCTGAAACTAATTAAAAGTGCGTCACAAGTGAAACAAACAATTACAAACAGGCTTTTGTTCTTAGAACAGTTTTAACTCGCTTGCGAACAATACGGACAGGCACAGAATCCTCAGGACACACCATTTTGTTTATTTGCGAACAGCCCGGGACACTTTATGTGTTCTAAGAACAGTTTGAACATGCTTACGAACAGAACAAACAGGTCTAGCGTCCTCAGGACAACCCGATTTTGTTTATTTACGAATATTTTAGGACACTGTGAGTGTTCTTAGGACAGTTTCAGCTTGCCTCCGAACAATACGGACAAGTATACCGTCCTTAGGACACCCCTATTTAGTTTATTTACGAACATTTCAGGATACTGCCTGTGTTCTTAGAACAGTTTCAGCTTGCCTGCGATCAATACGGACAGGTCTAGCGTCCTCAGGATACCTCCATTTTGTTTATTGACAAACATTTCAGGACACCGCATGTGGTAGTTTGATTGCGGACATTCCGAACACCAGCTCTGTTCTTAGAACAGTTTTAACTTGCATGCGACCATTACGGATAGATATAGTGTCCTTAGGATGCTCCCATTTTAATTTCTTTACGGACATTCCGGACACACCCGCGCTGTCCGCGGACACCTGAACTGCTTTTTAAAAAAAGACAAGAAA
The DNA here is from genome assembly GCF_040938575.1 of Ambystoma mexicanum. Lineage (NCBI taxonomy): Eukaryota > Metazoa > Chordata > Amphibia > Caudata > Ambystomatidae > Ambystoma > Ambystoma mexicanum. The sequence continues at coordinate 211,638,587 of NC_090941.1, forward strand.
TTAATTAGGACACAATATAATAATTTTACTGTATTTTATATGGATGTTAAATTTATGACAAAGAAGGTGAGGTGGAAACTGAAACAAAAACAGGAGAATTGGGGGTTTCAATAGGATTTATATGAGGTGAACAAGGGATGGAAGTCTCATCAAAACGTTTTGGTTCATGGAGAGGGTTTGAGGATAATTGACTGGGATATGGTGAGGGGGACAGGTACATGTGGGACAATGGTATGTAGTTGTTTGTTTCAAGTGATCCTCCACAATTTTTTTTGTAATTGTTAAAATTTGCCATGAGTAGGTCAATTTTTTCTTCTATGTGCTGAATAGTCTTATCCAATACTTCTTTTTCTTTAGTATTTTCAATTTTTGTATGGTCTGTACAAAAACAAAATGTATATGTTAAATGTATATACAATAATATTTATTCATTTTTTTTATATAATCTACCATTAGGTTCACTATCTTCAGACATTTCCTCACATGGGAAATGCTCCTCTAGCCACTCCAGAGTACTGGAAATTTCTGTGAGAAAAAAAACATAATATTTCTTTTTTTGTATCTAATACAGAAAGTTTACAAATATATGAGTAACATGCAGTAAACTTACTAGCTTCTGGTAAGGCGAGTTCTTACTGGTCTGTAGATCTGCTGTTGCTCTTAGTTGTGGAGTTTTTGTGAGGTAATCATGTTAGAAGACTATCTTTCTTCTTATTTATTACTACATATAATGTGTATGTGTGATGGTTTGTGAATTTGTAAAATGTTCATATGTTATGATATAACAATTAAACATACCCCCCCAGACTTTTTGGGTAGTGGTGCTGTTGTCCGCATATGTCCGCGGACATTAGAAGAGTTTGCGGACATCAAATTCAGTAGAGGGGGTTAAGTCTGTTCTATGGTACTTGCACATCAAGTCAGAGATATTATTGTTAAGTTGTGCTACTAAAAACCTATGAAATTCAGTAAAAAAAACAGTGTTAAAGGGACGCTATGGTTAAGCTGCGCTACTAAAAACCCATTAAATTCATTAAAAAAACTTTGTTAAAGCGACGTTCTGGTTCCAAGTAAAACTGAAAAACCCTTCAAATTCGCCAGTTATGGTAAGCTAAGCAACCATAACTCGCGCCACCACTGTGCACTGCTAAGACTAACACCCACGACATCAAAGATGACATCACAAATGTCATTGATGACATCACTGATGACATCACATGTGTATTTACTTTTCATGAAATGTGTGTACAAGGGATTCTTATTATAATGTTAAGAAAAAACTGTCAAGGATCATTGGAATAAATATCATGAGCTAATTAGTGCATTAAGCAATGCATTGATATAAATAGCATTCTATTATGAATTTCTATCCAGTATACTAAGCTACTTATGCAGAAACATAGGCATTGTGTGCACCATATATGATGAAGGTACAATATTCATAATGTTGATATGTTGAATAATGAAATGATAACTGTTTTCTTATTAGAGTTTTGCGTACTGTGAAATATGTAATAAGTAGCTAATAAAACCCATGTATTACATAATTGCATTATTACAAACAAAACACAAAGAGACAAGAACACATACAAATATGGGTATATACAGGGAAAGTGAAGTAAGCAAAAAAGCAGAAGTAGAAGCAGAAACAATGTCTAACCTAAATGATTATCTTTATGCAAACAAATGATTGCTCTGTTTGAAAGCTGCTACTTACCCTATGTATATGTATCACATGATGTGACTGGACCCGAAGGAAAGTAGTGTGAGTACAATGTATACAAATATGAGCATAAACAGTGAACTTACAGTAATAAAAAAACAACAGAACTATCAGAAAGTGCTGATAACTCTACTGATTATCTTCATGCACAGAAAGGATTGCTGTCTTTCAAGCTTGTGTATTCCCCTATGTATATGTTTCATATGATATGACTGGACACTAAGGGAATTACTATAAGAACATACTTGAAGGATAAGTCTACAAATATAGTACGTTTACAATTTTTTTGTTCCTGACTGTTACTGAAGAAAACCATGTGGCCTAGATATGTCAGTAAAGGAAAAAAGAGGGAGACAGACAAGTGATGTCATCAGTGATGTCATCAATGACATTTGTGATGTCATCTTTGATGTCGTGGGTGTTAGTCTTAGCAGTGCACGGTGGTGGCGCGAGTTATGGTTGCTTAGTTTAACATAACTGGTGAATTTCAAGGGTTTTTCGGTTTTACTTCGAACCGCAACATCGCTTTAACAAAGTTTTTTTACTGAATTTCATAGGTTTTTAGTAGCGCAACTTAACCATAACCTCCCTTTAACAAAGTTTTTTTACTGAATATATATATATATATATATATATATATATATGCATATGACATATACAATATACAAAAGTAAACAAGACTTTGCGGTCTTGATTCGCTTTCATATGCATATATATATATATATATATAGGGCGGCAATAGCCAGCCTATATTTAAAGTGAGTCGGACTCCCACAGGAACCTCAAAACATTCTATTGGTAATAACTTTTAATTTGTGTGACAGATTGAGGGAAACAATTGAAGTTGGTTAGGGATGTGTATGCCCCTATAGACTGCAAAGTATCATAGTGATTCCTCAAAAAGTAGAAAAGTTATTAAGAAGACAATGAACATTGTTTCCAAAGTTGTGACCTACTTCCCATTCATTTTTGCCATAGACAGACAAGGTCAGTTTTTGCCAGACTGCATAGCCCAAACCACTGGATGGATTTGGCGCAGATCCAAAACAAAATGGGCATGAAGCATTTAAAAGAAGCCTTGAGAATATTCTGTGCAGTAGTTTAAAAAATATATTTGACGTAATTGGGGGTGCCCACTTCTCAAAAATAGATAGCTATATCTTGTGTAAATTACCCAAACCGGGGTTTTTTAGAAATGAAATGGGTGGCATCTTTTTATTTTCTCAGTGCGAGAGATATCTGCGGCTATACCCGATGAAATCCAAAAATGAAATGCAGGGAAAAAGCCATTTGCAGGTCAACATAATTGAACATGGCATTAGTCTAGAAGTGGGGAGGAACGGTGGCTAGAGGTCACCAAGTGAAATTGGGTCAATGCAGTCGGTCAAGGTACTGAGTTTGCAACACAAAGCCTTTCTGGAACATTGGCTACAGCCTAGAAAAGCTGGCATCTCAAAGCAAACTACATCACAGAAAAAGTGTGTGTTCTGGTGGGAAAGGGAGAGGGTAAGGGAGGTGGGGAGGCCATCTGGGGAGTGGGGGTAGCTGGCACAGATGATGGGGCACTTGGTGAGGGCCTGGGGGCAAGAAAACATGTTTTTCTGGCCATTTACTTGATTTTCAATGCTATAATAAACTACAGATAACCATGGCTATCTGTAGTTCATATATAAAATGACTACACATAGCCACGTTTATCTGTAGTTTGTACCTGCATCTATAGAAAACAAGTTTAACATTTTTTATAAAAGTTATTTTGACAGGTAGAGTGACATCAGGTCTGAAAAATCAGTTGCGCATGCCAGTGACACATAGCCATCTGGGACTCCCATCCAAGCTATAACTGGGACTGACCCTGGTTTGCTTCAAGATAGCAGCTGGAACATTCAGGCCAAGTTGCCCAACAAATTAGCATAATTTAAAAGACCGCTTAGAGCAACACAGCCTGAGGCGACAGGCACCTTCCTTGCTTTGAAACTAAGCAGGGTGTGTTGTGGTTACTGCAAGGAGGGGAGACAGTCCACAGTTCCAGATGCTGTGTGTTTTCTTAGTTTTAAATATCCCATAAGACACTATGAAAACACAAGACATCCACTTAATTTTGTTTTTCAAATGTGCTAATATCAGTCTTTGAAAGTATTGCATTTAGAGGCTATTCTTTTGTTGTTTGCTGAATTGCATTCTGATATTTGTACTTTCCCAGTCAAAATGTGGTGAGTAATGAAAACATTTTTGCCTAACATAGTAGTTATATATTTGAGTTATATGTTATATATTTGAGTGACAATATAGTATGTGTACTTTCCAAGTTATCTTTATAAAGCAGAGTATTGTTGAAAACCAGACATGTCAGTAAATCATGGGTATTTGCCTACAATGTGGTAAGAGATTTTGTATTCATGGAAATGGTGCAGTTATTTCCCCCTGGTTGTGGATGATTTTCAGGGAACAAGTACAGGTCACATGTGGGCAGACACAACCCCCCTGTTTTTTTTTAAGTTTGACAAGTTTGCTTAAGTATTTGGCTACCAGGACTTTACCCAGGTTTTTAATGTTCCCAGTGCAGACACGTACTCACAAGACCACAAGCATTGTGTTTCATATTGAGGTTTTTTCTCCAGAGAATATTACACAACAGATTTCTGGGGTTTAACAGGTGAGCACCTTTAATACTTTGCCAGCGTATGTATTTGTACATTTCCTCTCCCAGGTGATTTTTCTGGTGTGCATTACTTTTAGTCCAATGCTAGTTTGTCTAGCACGTTTTCTTCTAAGGGGATGGTCAATTGAACTACATTTGTATATTTCATTTTTAAATATATATTCACTTACTGAGTGTATATTTACGGGTGCCAGCTTTGGATTTTCAGTATGGAGCAAAAGTACCTGGGCATATCTGATTCAAGTAGCTGTTCATGTTTTTCCATTTTCCGTGCTGCTTAAAAGTGTTTAGTTGGGGTTGTGCAATGTATCACAACATTCACCAAGCGACTGGCCTTAAAACAAGGGGATGGTAGTACTCTGCTTTCCCAAAGTGCGTGATCATTGGCAAATAATTTAATCACACAGGACATTAACTAAAAATATTGTGCCTCCTCAAAGCCTGCAATCTTGTATACATAATAAACAAAATGTATATTTTTACAATGAAAGTGGGGGTGAAACATCACTGGTGACCAAGGTCTCCCATTCATGCGGTAACCAGGACCAACACAGCTTAGCTTCAAAGTGAGGAAAAGGCCAGCCCCCTCAGGCTGCGTTGCCTAATAAGTGTGCCCACCTTACAACTTTGAGGCCCTGTTACTTCATGGATGGGAGAAAGTTTACAGTCCGGTGCCTGTGTTTTCTTAGTTTTAAATATATCATAATACACTAAGAAAACATATGGCAACTGCATTTTTTTTGTAAACTGTGCTACTCTCAGTCCTTGAAAGTATTGCACTCAGAGACAATCGTTTTGCCTTTTGATGAATTGCATTCCAGTATTGCAGATTCCCAGTCAAAATGGGGGGAATAATGCCATAATTGTACACTTTTTGCCTAACATAGTTCAATAAGGGTTTATATAAGTGCCACTATGAACTGTGCACCTTTCCAGTTATCTTTATAAAGCAGAGTATTGTTGAAAGCCAGAAATGGGGGTGAGGAGGGGAAATGATGAGAGGGCAAGTAAGTAATGAGTATTTTCCCACGATGTGGCAAGAGCATTTGTAATCCTGGACACTAGTGCAGTTTTCTACCCAACACAACACAACTTGCCCACATAAATAAGCGTTCCCTACCCTGAAAATCACATTAACAATTATATTTGATAATGTAACCTCGAAGTCAGCAAATGCCAGCAGAATATGTGTTTTGGGACCAAGACTACTAATGTGGTGACACATGTTGAATAGAATTGAAGGGAACCAAGAAACAAGGTAGGCAACATTTGCAATTAAAATTCCCACTGAAAAAACAATCCAAACTGTAGTAATTTGCAGTATACAACTGTAATTAGGTAACAGTAGTTAAGAGTGGAAAAAGTTCCCCAGAGCAGGACAATAACAGTCACTTTCAGAACATGTGATCACTCACATTATCTCTTTACAGAAGGGGGGGATAGCTCAGGGGCAAGACGTTTGTCTTAGAAGCAAGACAACGCAGAGCAAAACATGTTTCAATCCCGATCTTGCGCTTAGAGATTGGTCTATCGTAATTAGTGTGCTTCAAAAAATTAATTCAATTAGTCTGATGGGTCCTCCTGCTGATGATATATACAGAGGCAGGGCCAGAATTAAACCACTGCTGCATGGGAACAAACAAGCAGTCAAGGAGTACAGAAAAGAAAAAAAAAGATATTTAGCTATACTTAGCTATAGCTCATCAAACATCTACTTAGCTATAGCTCATCAAACATCTACGTACTGAGCATTGTGAACAATTGTGAATTTAAATCGTTTTTTGCACATGCAGATGATATTTTCTTCTGTTTTTATCTCACCATTTTGTATTTCTCTTTTAGAATACACTTTGTTTTAACTATATGTGTGTCCTACTAGTGTAATCTAATTATGTTACATTAGACCCCGGTCTTGCGTCAACCTCCACTTAGCGCAAAAGGAAGAGGTAGCCTTGACTCACCTTGTTTCACATATTCTCTCTCACACTCCAATTGAGTCAGGCCCCCATTACCAAAAAAGAGGGTATTGAGCCTTGTTTGTCTAACTTTCTTAGTGTAGAGGAGGTCCCAAGTACAGCCTGCACTCCAACCGTCCATTTTGAAGTACCGGGAACATTTGCGCCAAAATCTGTGATGTATGATGAGCAAATAAACCAGCAGAGAGCTGCAGTGGGGCTTTGTCCTGTATCTATCAGAATAGCAGCACCTTTTCAGATACCTATACCTGAGGAACCATGGGCAGTAAGGTACCCATTGAGAAAACCATATCAAACAATGAAACAAAACGAAGATCGTCTGAGCACAGTCCCTGAAGAAACCAAAAAGGTCTTAATGGAAGAGGAATGGTGAAGTCACAAGAACATGGACTGACTCAGATATAGAAGATATGATGACCTGAGAATGATAAAAAGAGACGAAACGCCATGAATAAAGGACATCATGAACCCAAAACGAAAAGACAATGTCAAAAGTAAGGAGCTTATGCCATGAGCATGACGAAGATATTCAACCAGTTTACACATGTACATATGCTTGGAACCACAAGAAAGCTAAGAAAATTGTGCGGCCTGCTATGCTTAGTAGTAAGATAGATTGCGGCAAGCGCCACCTATACATATCTACCTCAATAGAAGCACGATATATAAGTATGCTTCCACCCCGCACAAGAAGCAGAATCAACCAAAGGTTACTAGAGGCCACACAAGAAGAGCTTCATATTTAGGAAATCGAGATAAACGGCAGAAATGAAACCCAGCAGAGGCAAATCGTGCCTGCCAGAAAAGCCAAGGTCGTGTCAGCCAAAATAGACGAACAGTAGCAACAATTAATTGAAGCAAAGAACAGAATATCCTGCTTAGAAAGGTCAAGATAAGAAACTGAAGGCAGGTGGTGGGTAAAATGAAAATCAAATACACAAATTACATAAAGAGGAGGCAAATTCACTTTGTCTGAATCACATGACCAGCCGAGCGAGAAGAAGTTTCACACCTACGCATGGCAGTGGGCCAGACGAAGATATAAGAAGTTTCCAGACAGAAGATGCAGTCTCGAGGCCAACCACAGAGAAATAGTTGACACATGGACACTAAAGTGATGATTGATTGTAACAATAATTGGAGGCAGGCCGGGTGAACTGGGGCAACCTGCACCTGGCCGACCATTCTGCATGCTGCAAAACCAGTGGAAAGGTATGGGCGGGGTTGATGCCAACCCAATCATAGAGGACCAAGTAATCTAGGGTCCTATAGGTAGTAGAACCAATGGGACGTCATACTTTTAGTGACGTCCACAAGTAGCCATTTAAAGGTAGGGCTTAGATGCCCCACCTGACAGTGTTTACCCAACCCCCCTACCCCATTACCATATACAGATATAGTACCTATATTAAAGTTACCTTTCCAAGACCAATAGTTTTGCATGCCGACTTTTAAGCGTTAAACGTCAGTGATGACGAGTTTTTAGTATAAATTATGTGTTTTTTGTGAAGTTCGTTGGAGTTGTGAAGTGAGAGAGAAGTTCATGCATTCGCTGATATGCATGAGACTCCCTGTTTTTTGTACTTGTCATTAAACAGACTCCCTTTGCCAAACAGTTGAGTTGACAGTATTGATTTGGTGTTGGAGTATAAATCTGCACCCCCATCCATCTCACGGGTGCTGCTATCTTATCTTAAAGTACTATTGGGCAAACCCCAGCTCTATGGGCCGGTTGCAGGTCCAAGAGTACATTCGACTCTTGCATGCAGTTTCTGGGCTTCAGTGCAAGCTAACAGCACATTTCCCTAACTGTACTGTACCGCTGAAACATCTAACTTTGATTTTGAACCTGGCTAGTTTGTCCATTGTCTCGAAGGAATTTCCCCAAGCCACTCCTGCCACCCACGCCCCCTCAGATCCTGTAGTGGCCCACAATAATAGTTTACAGGACTCAGTAAAAGGTGAGGCAGGCTCATCTGGGGATTGTATCAGTAAAAAATTCACTCTGATATTAGCAAACTCAAAATACTTATGCAAGCAATATTTAATGGCTCACTATGATACTATGGGGCAGTTGAAGGGCAGTTTAAAAGGAGCAAGGACATGCCATGAATCTGAATGCACACAATAGTTTGGCAGGACAAACAAGATCAATTGCAAGATCCCCTCCCCTAATATTTCTGGTTTGGATTATGGAAGTGCTCAGTGAGACCTTGATTTGTATGAGCGGTTTGAGTTATCATTATATTCAAACTATGACCAAAACAACACTGAAAACTTGGCAAAACACAGATTGCCTGCAAAGCACTCTTGATTTTTAAACATCTCTTTCCTTTATCTAGGAATGACTAGGGCAATACATATTTCAATACACATATTCTTTTGTAGCCCAGCAACATTTTTCATGTTAGATGTTACTCCCCACTTACATTGTAATGTTAGCATGTTTAAAGTAGGGGAGGCTGAACATGAAAGTGCCTACCCAAAATCCTTAGAGGGCAAATTAAGTATGTTTGTAAGGTCCCATAACATGATAGGGAGACTGTAAATATATAAATACACGATGAGGATTTGAATGCAAATAGATTGACAATCAATTGCACTTTATTTTTATTTTGATGTGCTGTATTAACTTCCCTATAAAGAATAATTTTACAAATAACACCTACATGAACAGAGTTTGCTCTGCCTGACTGTGCGCATTCTACAACATGAATATCACACCAAGGTTAGAGCTCATGTACAAACCATGCATAATTTAAAGGTGGGTTTTGCTGGTTAAGCTTTTATGTTCTTGCCTCCCATTACAACCACTCTGAGGCATGCTATCATGCAATCTTAGACATATTTGTTTCATAGTTCACAGGTCTGATAGCATTTTACTCTGCACAAGGTGATTAATTATGAATACAAATATGATATTAAGACGATTGTTTAATCTGAAAGTAAAGAAGGAATACGGGAATTGTATATTAGAAAAAGCTAACTTTAAGACAAGAAACATGGTATGCCGTGGGGACTTGGGTCATTTTCAGTCTTCTTTGATGGACGCCTAAGTAGACATTTGCGCAAAAATATGAAGGAGAAGCAAATGGGCTGTTTGAGCTAACTAAAAGCTGAAATGGCAGACCCTAATAGAATTGTATACAATAATTAGAGAGGGGTATACACTAGCGCCATTCGTTACTAGATGGACTATTTCATTATGTTGCTTTATTTGTTAGTTCAACTACATGTAATGGACTTATTGAGCTTAAACGAGATCACTGCATCCAAATGAAAAGAGAAGCATCACACACATTACTGCTTGCTGTACTTACTTAATAATCTACAACAGATGTTACCAGTCTTTGTGTTAACATTCAAGGTACACAACTCTGGTCAGCCCTTTTTCCAGTTAGACTAGGGACCAATTAATATAATTACAAAATCTAGTTTTCAGAGTGCTGAATTATGCCGTACACAATTAGTAGTAATTCACCTGAGTGCTAAGCGCCCATGTTACAAATTATATATGCACCTGTTATGAGTGTCAAAAGAGAGACAATTGAGTTTGTGGTGTGCATTAGATAAATACGATGAATAATAAATAGTAAGATTATCATATCATATATGAATATATGGGTCTTCATTTTGAAGTAATGTATTGGTGCATGATTATTTTCTTTTCAATATATGTTGATGATAGTTATAGTTATTTCGCTGTATGCATATATATATAACGAATGTAGTGTTTAAATATGATGGCTTTGCCATAATACATTGTTTCATTTGTTCATATTTAGTGTCTGTGTTGCAATAGGCCAGCTATGTTCTCTTACTCTATGCAACCAATTTTGCACTGTACATTAGCACATGTGTATATCCGACCTTACTACATTGAACTCCTCCTTTGACGTGGGTGTGAATTGGGATGTTTATAATATTTACTGGCCAAATCACACCACAAATTCATGATGTAACTTTATCATTAATCTTTGGCGTTTCTTCACTGTACGTGTGGAACAGATGCATTATGCAGTTATCCTTTTTAATCAGTTAAGGGCTCACAATGCCGGCCATCGGATTAAATAATTTAGTCCAACTAAATTGAAAATTGAAAGTTATGAAATTGATCTGGAAAGCCTATGCCAGCCCTGTTGTCTTCCTGTTTTCATTGTAGATCGGAGGAGGTCTGACTGGGTCCCAGGCTGGCCGAGATTCTCTACTTTGCATACCTTTGAGGTAACATTGGGAGCCACTGGCATTGGAAAGTGTACATTAAGGCAAGCTGTCTCAAAGAACTGAGGGGAGAGTCTGATGGTTGGACTGTCAGGTGTAACGAGTGGAAAGAATGTGAGTTCCTTGCTTGGCTGCAACTGTGCCTGGCCTGATCTCTTGAGACTGAATTGGCCTCTGCAATCTCCTGACCAACGCGCCACAGGGAAGGAAGTTCCAACATTGCATTCAGACCGCAAATGTGATGAGGCTGAAACGTTTGCTTTTCCAGGTGAAAGGCTTTGAAGGTTAATGTGGAGAGTTTCCACCTTGGACTGTTCCATGGTTATGTATTCCAAAACTGTCAAAGCTTCTAATAAGAAGTGGCTTCAGAGAATCGTTGACCATGCACAAGCTCTCAGCTGCTTCACTCAATAAGATATGCAATTCAGAAAAAAAAGGTTTACTTTTTCACTAGCTTGTGTCACTGGCCAGCCTGACCATGGTCTAGATTCACAATTATTTTATAAAGTTGAAACCGGCTCTTCTGACCTCATATCCCCCAATATCCCATTTCTCCATCACTCCTCCTGCTCAGGCTGCGCTCCTGGGCATACTGCGTTCATGGTGTTAAACCCTAATTTCTCATAGACCCTCACCCTCTTCTAGGCATCATTTCCCACAACTCCACATAATAGTCCTTCAATCCTTCTTCGTTTTTTGAAGCAAATGTAGATAATTCTCTATACTGTAACCGAAATAACATCAGAATGCCTTCTTCTCTTTTTTTTCATTCTACGAGCATTTAATCTGATGACAGCATATGTGTTATGCAAAGAAGTAAAATGGCATTCTCACATTCTGTTGCCACAATCTCTATCCCTTTCACCTTCAATACTTTTGAAACGCCCTGTATAGTGTGACCTCTTTCCAAACACTAACATCAGTTTCCTTGTCGAGCATGAACTTATTTTATCTCTTCCAGTTACACCTATCTCTGTAGAGGAGGAATTCAATTGGACATAAACATTTCTAGAATTGGAAAATGTGGCATATACGTTACACACTGGTTGAACCGAACAGGTCATGGGAACTTATGCTGCTTAAGACATGAGCTGTAGGTTTCTGGATCGGGATGTCGAGATCTCTTTGAACCAAGCTTCAAGCTGCTCGACACTTATATTCTGTGAGGATGATTGCTCAGCCAGTGATGTACCCTCTATTTAGTCATGGATTTAATGTTATCCCATGTGAACATGCATTTAATGTTAACCCGTAAACCTATGAAATGCCACCAAGACGAGTTCACAAGGAAAGAAACGGATCATCCCCAAATCTATCAGCAGGGAAATCTCTGGGGAGATGATGTGGAGCACCTCCTCCCCAAACTCCTATTACATTGGTTCTTCCCCTATGAGTGATTCATTTTTTTGAGTATGGATGGGCTGTTTTCCCCCTGATTAGCAATGCACACCAGTAAATGGTGTTACCCTTGAAGTGGATGGGCACTGGTTCCTGTGCAGCCAAAGTTCATAGACCAAGATTGTGGGGGATCAGAGTCTCATCCTCGCACTCTGCTGTGCTCCAATGTGAACCTCAGAGAACTAGGTGCTGGGGTCAGCACTCTGGGTCTACTTTGATGAGACCATTGTGTGCTGTGCTCCAGAGAGTTCTCTCCGTTCTGGGTTGTGGGTACTCAGACGTGTTGGGTGAGTTTGCTCCGAATTGCCATCATGTGTTGTGATCATATAATGGAGCCAAATGTATATTCTGATGAACCATGTGTGTGCACCGTTGAGCTTTCCTTTCAGGTGTGCTATTTTGAGCTGCTCGAGCGATGTTCGGGAGTCATTCTGCGTTATCATGCAGCTCCATGCGTGATCATGACTGCTCTCTGATTCTTTCTGCAGCTTTCATGGTCTCTCTGTATCTCACACTGTGTGGCCAAACTGTGTGACCCCAACAAGCGGAGTACAACCTGGTTAACTCATTTAAAGCTAAACAAAACATCTGTCCCCTTTCTACCAACAGACACATCCAACTCTATCTTACAATGTGTGCTTTAAGTGTCTTCAAATGCAAGATACCAAATGCAGTATTTTTTTCTGCATATGTCTAGAGTTATACCCCCGACAGTTTGGTATAGAGGAGAATTTTAGAGAATTTTCATGAAAGCCCACCCATTTGAACACACAATTTTTGATTGCAGAAGACACATCGTACTTCCTCTTAAAACAAATTGCTCTTTCCCCAGAACATAAAGATAAATATGTAAATTATGCTATATATTTTCTCAATAAGAGTCATTTTTCATCTGAATACCTTTTCTGTGTCATGCAATGGACCGGGCATAATCACCAAACGGCACATTGCCTCCAATGAGAAAATATTTTTTCTATTTTTGGTGTAAAAACCGAAGTGCTCATTTTCCTTTATAGGAACGAGGCGTTATGACTGCCTCGCTTAACAGATTATGGTACACTTTGGCTTTGAAATACAAACAGGATGTTCTGGTTTTCATCGCTACTCTGGCAAAAGAAAACTCTGGCTATCGATTCTGTGTTGTCTCTAGAAAAAAAATTGTGCTTTTTAAAGCAGTTTGTAAAGACTATTCAATTAAGAGTGTGTTGGACATGTTTTATTTTGCAAATCACACTACATTCCAGCATCTAGCCCATTTCTAGGAGAGACAACTTTTGACAGACATAGGACGTGTAGCACAGGGAAGAAATGTAATTTTCTCAGCATCACACCCATTCATCAAGCGTGTAAGACAGAACCTGAATTGAAGTCTAGTCCTTCAGAAAATAAACTACTGCCATCATCACCTCCAAAATGCACTTCTTCGGCCCAAGACCATCATGGAAGTTTACAATTGCTGATTTTATAGAAGGTCTCTGCCAAGGAAGTGCGCCTTGAGCCAACAGTCTTGATTGTTTTCACAGTGTTCTGTCCCCTTCTTTTTATCGGGAGGTTTACATTATCAGAGGGTACTTAAAATGCTTGCGGTGGAGGTGGGAACGTTATCTCCTCTCATCAAACCAGCAGATCAGTCTCCTCATAAGATTTTCTAGTATAAATGTTTGTGTAAAATGGCGTGAGTGCCGAGGAGAATCAGTGATAACCAAATAGCGGAGTGGCCCCTGAGGGACTCCTGAAACAGAAGATATGTGTGGGGTTAATACTGAAGAGAGAATGAGCGCAGAAGTAATCTGTTGACAAATTGCAAAGTGTGAAATCAGGAAGTCTGGGAAATACTCACTTCCCGACTGCACCAAATGATGTTATGCTGTTCAAATCACTTCACCTCAATGTGCTGCTAAAATTGTGATCATCTAGGAGAAGGCTTAGTGAGCTGACATCCTCACTAATTAATGGAGTTATACACTTCCATGTTGCTGCACACATGGCTTATAAAGAGTGCCCAGCACAGTTTACAGTGTATCTTAGTCAAAGAAGTGATGGATTGCAGCAAGGTGTTATGGGCAGAGGAGTGTCCGGAGCCAACTCAATAACTAAAATATATGTTGCATTCTGACCTGTTTAACGTGGAAAGTATAGACATATACATCTGAGAGTGTGTTTCATTATATTCTATTTAATTGTATTTATCATTGTAAAGGGCACACGTGCTTCTGTGGAGGCGTTCTTGATGCAGGAAGGCAAGCAAAGAAAATTCACAAATGTACAGAATGCAAGATACAGTAGAGTGAAACACAGAGACAAGTATGATACACAACTGTTACTTTATAAAAGAACCATGCCATCTGAAAGTACAATGTGAGCCTTCTCCCCCCAGTCCACCAGCAATTTGATCACTGATGTGTCCACACCATGACAACTGTGAGTCAGGTGGTGCCCACTGGAGAACGCAAGCCTGACTGAATATGAGGAATAGATTCTTTACGTTTCCATCACAGAAGTGTATATACTCTGTGGTTAGACTGATCCTTAGCATTGTTTGGGTGGTATATGCAACAGGCTTTCCTGCAGATGAATGGTAGATTACAATAAAAGGATTGCAATGGCTGGGTGAAAGAAAGGCATGCTCCACATGGATGTTATGGGGTAAGAGCGGTCAAAAAACCTGGAAACATCTGAAATACAATGCATGCAATCACCTTCCAAGTCTTACATGGCCCATATATTGGAGGCCGTACCTTGCCCGTAGCACTCCATAGAACTTTGATCCAAACGCCACAAGTTACCTTGGCCAGCTTACTCGTAATTTGTTCACAACCTCAGTCTGGATAGGGAGTGTTGGGTATCGAAATGCACAGTCACAGCCTGCGGGCCATTCCAAACTTGGGGTTCTATGCCTCTGTACTCTAAAGTGAACAGTCCACCCAGCAAACTTTTGGCATTTTCCAGCTTCTACACTCCCAGCACTGCCACATCTTCACCTGCACCGCCCTCACCAGCGCTCCAGCTAGAGTTTGCTTGCAGCATACCTTCACGTGTCAATCACTACACTAATCAGCAGCCAGCCCCTCACCCGGCATAAGTGATAAGAGATCTGCATCAAACCAAACACCTCTACAGTGGTATTCTCACTGACGCAGGTAGCTGGGAGGTGTCAGGCATTATTATTGAATGTATTTTTGTGTCAAAATATTAAAGGGGGTGATATAGAATTTGGAGAGTGGTGACCTGGGTTCAATCACAGAGCATCCTCACACTGCAAACTGTTTTTTGAATTTGGGAAACTCACCTTATTCAATTTGAGTAGGTGATTGGGACTGCTGTTAAGTGACTGAGCCATGCACCATAGGCCACCGAGTTGCATCTGCCCCCAGGCCAAAATGTGCCAGTCTCCCTCCCAAACATCAAATCACTACTGTGGCAATAAGACCTGAGGCGTCCGGGCCAATACCGCCTCAGGTAATGCCTCTGGGGCTGTAGTTACAGGCCCGAGCGTAGATGTCATCAGGAGCAGATGTGTTGGGAACAGAAGTTTCCAGCGCGTTCACTCCCAAACAAAGAAGAAAAAAGAAGGTAAGTGGGGTTGGGAGGGGAGGGAGGGGATAGATTGCGGGGGTGGGGCAAAGAGCAAAAAAAAACTTAGCTGAGTCCCCAGCGGGGGACGAAGGCAGCAGCCTCCAACCATGGGGAGGCCTGGAGCGGGGATTGCCCCGTTTCGAGTCTCCTCATTGGCTAAGGGGCTGCCACGCCCCTCGCCGGGAACAGAGTAGCGGGCACACGCGGTACGCACAAATGTACACAGGAACACCGTGTGGTATGGCTTGGAAAAGAGCCAATTCACACGTAGTATTCCGGTGTACAGCGCACGCCGGGTACTAATGAACTATAAAATTGTAGATAGAGACCACATGGAACTATCACATTCGACTGACAGATTTTAGTTTAAGTATATTTGTCTTCAAACTAATGTGTAATGCTATGTTTTTTGTTGAGGTGCGGAAACCCCAGTTAAGCCTGCCAATATAAAACAAGCATTGGCAAAGCAAAAGGTTTTGGCATTAGTACTTGTTCGTTGCATTTTACATTCCAAAGCATGAATTGATGTGTGGCCTATGAAGAAGCAGCCCATATCAGAGAAAATGCAAGGTGACTGGTTGTTTATCACTTGGATATTATTATATGACAGGATGGCCTCTTCTGAATGGTTAAATTCATATGATACTTTACATCGGAATCTGGGACACAAAGCCTGTTGCTGAGACTGATTGCTATGGAGGCCCATAAAGTCCTCGCAATCTATGCACCATGGAGTATGGGTGGTGAGATAGCTCTGCGGGTTGACCGCTCGCTGCTGTGATCTGAGCGTGATCTGCAGGTCGCAGGCTCAAATCCCGGCAAGTACAACTCAGCCTTTCATCCTTCCGAGGTCGATAAATGAGTTCCAATTTCATTTGGGCGATATTGTATGTAAATATGTGCTCTGTAAAGCGCTTTGGATTAAGGCGCTATATAAATAACACATCATTATCATAAATAATGTTAAAATGCATGTTCAAGAGCCACTTATCCAGGGCCATAAACAATGTTCTACAAAGTGATGTAACCCCATAAAACTCTTTTTATTACTGGGCCCAAATGTAGATCTGTACCACTAGAAGATAATATGCAGAGACATGACATACAAGACCTTGTGTGTGTCAATATCTACTGCTTAATAACTACTATTTACAGCAAAATCAGAACATTTATTTGCACCAACATCCAGCCACTGTTAACCCGCCATTCTTGTGAAACGAGGTCCTCAACCTCTGGAACTCTCTGCCTCACAACCTAAGAGCTGACCAACCATACTCGCACTTTGGAAGACACCTCATCAGTCACCTTAACTCCAATAACCCTTGTATTTAGCTGCACTTTCCTACACCAATGTATAGATAGTGATACTCTTGTTCGTATTTCTGCCTTCCCTCTAACAGCCCCGCACACTTCTGTACACTTACCTCTTGTATAGATATTGACTTTTAATGTTTGAAGACTTGTATACCTCTTATTCCTTATTAACTCTGTAATCCTGAATATTCTTTTAGGTTTACCCGCCTCTAACAGCCCTGTACATATCTGTATATTTACCCCTGCATAGATATTGACTCTGTATGTATGAAGATTTGTATATTTTTTATTCCTGTAATTCTGATTATTTTTATGACTACCTCAAAGTGTATATTTCTGCAACATTGTAAGCTTCGAATTATCTTTTGCCTGCGCCCTGTTGCCCCTGGGTAAGGTGCGCCATACAAATAAATAAACAAACAAACAAACAAACAAACAAACAATGTATACTAATAGCACATCTAAGGAAGAGCTGATAACATAAAAGACATATACCAGTTTTGGCTTAGAAACATTTCAGAAGATTCACACTTTAATGCAGCTGCACTAATAAGGGATTGACTGCAATGTGCATGCGTGATAACAGAGATTAAGTTCCATGCATACCTCAAACCCTCCAACCAAGCATATCCATATGCAGGCTAAGGGATGGTTGTTATAGCATAACAGTGAAAGAATCTCAAAGACTGCACACATTATGCGCATTTTGTCCAGCCCCATGAAATGTCCCCATGCAATCTTGAAGTATTTATTTGCCTTTTTGTGCAATTGCTTCCGAACAAGAAGTACACTGTACGGCCAGAGGGAGGGGAAAATAGATCTATAGAGTAAGCAAGAGAGAAAGTGGAAACACAAAAGAGACAAAGAGGTACATAAGAGGGCAGGGCGAGACAAAGGTTGACCAATTGAACCAAGTAATAAAGTGGGGAGGGGTTAGAGAGGAAGCAGCTGCACAGTGATAAGGTGTCATAGAGAAAAGAATAGGAAGACAGAGAGGGATAGACAGGAAGAACGAGGGAGAGAGATTGAAAGTTACTGAGAGACTGTGATATAGTCAAAGAAACCACTACTGAGAGAGATATAATGGATGAGGCTGACTATGACTGAGACTGCTTCTGTTTATGACTGCAAATATGACTGTGAGACTGACCATGCATTATTAAGACAGAAATACTATGGCAAATACTAAGACATTGAAGAGCACTAGGTCAGTGAACGAACTCTGACGAGCACTATAAATGTGATAAAGACTGGGACAGTGATAAGAACTAGGTTGTTGACAAGGACTAGATTTGATGAGTACTATGTCCATAACAAGGATTCGAATTACTACTGTGAAGAAGATTAGGAGTAGCACTTTGTTGGGGACAGTCACTGTGAGAAGGATTAGGAATATGCATTTGAATTAAACAAGAACTGTGATTAGGATGAGGAATGGCAAGATAATTAATACTGCATCAAGGCCAATAACAGTTCCTAGGACTTGGCTTTTACTAGTGATGTAACGTGGATTTTGGCAAGTACTGTTACAAGGATGAGGATTTTGTGCGTGATGAGGACTAGGGCTGTGACAAGGTCGGGGACACTTATGAGGACTAAAAGTGGGATAAGGACTGGGAGATAGTGCTGCTATGAGGATTAGGATTCTATTCAGCGCTAGTACTGTTGTCAGGACTGTGACAAAGACTAAGACAGTGGCACACACTAGAAGTATGACTGTTACAAGGACAATGGCTCTTGAAAAGGATTCAGATGGAGGGATAATGAGGACTAAGACTGTTTAAAAGACAGGTTGTTATTAAGTCTAGACTGTGACAAGGGCACAAATAAGGACTATAATGGCAGATAGGACAGTGATTAGGAAAAGGATACAAACTAAATCTGTGACAAGTACTCTGACTGTAATTTGATCTTGGACTATGCTGAGGACGGTGGAGATGACAAGGCTAGTGAGGGCTAGAACTCTGATGGAGATAAGATGTGTGATGATGCTCATATCTAAGGTTTCTAGGTGGTTGATGTCTTGTACATTTGAAGAGAATTAGGACTGTGAGTGGAAGTGTAACAAATACTTTAACAAGCACTCAAATATTGTGGAAAAGTTTGACAAAGACTAGGAATGTGATGACGACTAGAACTAGGACTGAGAAGAATATTACAATTAGTACATTTTGGGCACAGGGACTGTGACAATAATTTGGAAAAGGAATGCAGATGAAACAGCAACAAGAACTGTGATGAAGAATTGGAGTGGGAAAAGTTTTTTTAGGAGTGGGTCTATGATCACCGTAACCAACAGTCGGCCCACCACTTAAAGAGTAAGTAGACATTTATCTGTAAAGCAAGTTTATTGTGAAACAGTTGCAAGGGGCTAAATGACATCAAAGAGCCAAACTAACCAGAGTCTCTCTGAACCACACAAAGAACACACATGTCAATCAATTTGCAACAGTTAAAACACTCCCACAGGTTTTGTTAAAATGTCAACCCCCCCCACACAAGGATTGGTTAAACGTATACAATGTAACCATATCCCCATCAGTTCAAACACTTCTCATTGGATACATTCATTTAAGCACCATCCTCTTTAGGCTTATAATTGCATATTTCATATTTACACTTCACCCCTCTCTCCGGGCCTTTTTTGCCACATCCAACCTTCTAGTTACACAGTTTACACAACTTACAAACAGTTTCAATTATTACAGGTTCCATCTGGTTGGAAACCTTTACCCCTACTTGTGACGCACACAGCCATTCTATAGAAATTCCATTGATATGAAGAGGAGGGGAACAAACAAACTTCCTTGTGATCTGTGTTTCTGGTTTTATCCCCCAAACTGTTTGGTGTTCACATTTCATTCTAAACTATGCGATTTACCATTCCAGCCCACATGGCTCCAACCCACACCCTGTCAACCCAATGGAAAATCCATGATCTATTGGTGCACCTTCTCTGCAAGCAACTCTTGCATCAGGTTACTTGTCTGGCACTTAAACAGAGCCCGACGAGGTGGCTGAAATTCCTCCTTCATTCTATAGTAGCTCCCATGTACATACAGAAATTACATCTATCTTCCACAATAGGGCAGTCCGTAAAGCAGACCTGGTTGAAACTGACCTGGCTGCTGCTCCCTCTCAGCCTTCAATCTTGTAAAACCAGTTTCCTCTACATTCAAAGTTTCACCTTGCAGCAGTTCCAAGCTTCGGTATTTCACAAACTCCCCACAATGAAGGGGAACACAGCACACAGAATAATGTATTCTTAACATCTCCCATATCTCCCAACTATCGCAAAAAAATTCCTGTATATGTATTTTCATGCATTTGTGTGTTATAGACTACTGTGTCCCCTCCTCAGAATCTCCTTTCACAATGTTCTTTTGCGAATGTGCATGTTTAACTCTTTGCTTGTCATTAAGGCTGAGTGACACACCATGCATTTATATTGTATCTATATCATTTCAACAAAGTTATCATTATATTGCTGTTTTGCAGTGGCTGTGCAGATCTAAAAGTGTATAATCTTACACAAATAACTGTAAAAGTAATATTTATCCCATTCACATTAACTACACTATATTTGTGCCAATTTGCAACATCGCCGTCACCACATGCCCCAATATGGTGCGTGAAATTCAAACTTCTCTTTACCCTGGATCCCTATTTAACTACCCTAATAGGTTTAAGATTGTGATGAGCACAAGAACAGTTACTAAGACTAGGACTTTGACTATGAATGTGACAAGTACTGTGATGAAGATGAAGGTTGGCAAGAGATCTAGGTCTTTGAAAATGGCTATGACTCTGATGGTGTCTAAAATGATGATGTGGAATGTGACAAGCACTACAACTATCACTGTAACACCGATTAGGACTCGGGAAAGGTTTCAGACTGTGGAAGGATGAGGACTAGGGAAATTACCAAGACTCTGTCTCTGATTAATCTAGGACTGTGACAAGAGTAATTACAAATGTGATGGCAAATAGTACTTCAATAATGTAGCTGTAGGTGGAATCACTAGCTATCTGAGGCAGGTTCATGAATTGTGTGTGTCATGTAATCAGATGAAATACTTAGAAATGTTAATTTATAAGACCATACCAAGAATCAAACATAGGTTTGCTTTGCCGTTTTGGTTGTGATACACACTGCCAGGAATGGAATTAACTCTGTGATGATTATCTGCACATTTGAAGTCACCCTCAACTGGGCTTCTGTGTGCAAATAGCCTTAAGAGTGTTGGTTATCTCTAATTCAGAGGAGAATGCTCTTGCAATAACCTGACCTTTCATCACATTACCAGTACGGCTATTTCTAGTGAATTGACTGCTAAAGAGAGAATGCAAACTTTAATTTGAAAGTTCTGATTGATTAACATCCTGCATGAGGATTACACCAACATTGTACGCTCAGCAAAATAACTAGAACTGTGAACTGTGGAGAACTTGTTTCCATTGTGTCACAGAGTAGAGAGTAGCCCACCTTCATAATGCCTCAGAAAAGGAAACCAAAGGCCGGTATGGTGACTCAATATCGGCACTCAATTCCAACAATGCATACTGTTATCTCTTACCAACTAGGTTCTGCACGTCTCTCAAATAACTATCTATACAACACATCATCATATATTCAAGAAATATGTTATTCTTATAAATACATCCATTCTTTAAAATACATAACCAGATAATACAATACTCAACATAGATCATTTAAGTGCAACAATGCAGGGAAAAGTGCTTCTAGATGCAACATAACAAAAAGATGTTTCAATATGCCATAAAAAGCATAGCACATTAAAAAAAAAAATCTTTAGTACAACAGAATTCAAATACACTGTCTAAGGGAATAGTGTCTATGTGTCTCACCGGCCGATCATATATTCATTATAACTTCATCTTACAATCACTTGATGGGGGCATGAAAGGTTGACACCGGTATTAATCGCACTTAGACACTCTTGTCTAACATATACAAATCATACATGCCAAGACACTCTGTAACCCCATAGGCGTGACAAATACCCTATGGGATGGAAAACGTCAACCTGTTGATGCTAAAATGTAGATGTCAACTATGTGTTTCGGCCCATAGTAGTCAGAATCCATTCACCCATAATGTTTCTTCCACAAATATGAAGGGCCTTCATCCGGCTGTAAACTGATTCAAAACTGAAGCCAATTCATACAGGGCTTTGAATCTTTTCAATGTGACCTATTACTATTCCGAAGTTCAATCACTGCCTGGCTCAATCGCTGCCATCCTCAAAAATGTGCAGCATGTTCACGTATTGACTCGCATAGGTTTCTGCTTCCTGTAGACAAACAGGCATTACAGGGCTAGGGCTACTTTCGACTCTGTGACACATTGTAGTATTTCCCTTTTATTTAAGTAGAAATCCTTTCTTAGGATGAATTTGAGAGGTGAGCCGTAAGAGATGTTTAACTTTTTTCCATTCACCAAATTAATCATAATTAGTACACTCACAGTTAATAAGAATGCAAAATGTTGAACACATTTCCTCATCTCCTCTATGAACAAGGCCTAACATCAAAGTAAACTTCAAGTGCATAAAGAGATTTGGGTATTGATATAATAATACATACTTCAACTTTCCCTGAGGCAAACATGGATCCTGGCATTTCCACCAATCATGTAAAATAGCCTATAGACTGAGGGAGTGGATCATTATTGTGGGATAAACACCTGCTGCCAAGGTATAGTTCGAGGCAAAGCCAAAGGTATGTTAGTTGGGGAAGAATAATTAACCCAAGTGATAAGGATCCCTCCTGAGGTCTATGAGTCTAGTCTAGTAGCATATAGCTGAATTAGCAATATATGTTTTGGAGTTTTGGTGGTGAAATAAAATATGTTACTTTGATAGTGAGTACGCAAGAAGACATCCTGAGTTAGTAAATTGAATGTGGTTGTATGTTGTCGTATTTAAATATTAACGCTACCTTCATACGTTAAGCATTTTAATTATAAGATTGGTTAAATTGGAGTGGGTTTCAATCAGAATGCACAATGTGCCATGTAAAATGAAATAGTTATAAGCAAGTGAAAGTGTTTTTCTCCATATTTTTACTTTCTTTTTGGTGAGTTAATTAGGATGTTATAGCAAAAAACAAAGCCCCCACCCCAGAAAGGAAGTGTCTTGGGGAAAGACATCTTGTCGAGAAAAAGCTGTTTTCCTGTTTGTAAGTCAAAATGTTTAGAATTCATTCAATACCAATAGTTAATGACAGGACTCAGAACATTCTGGTTGGCTGAGAGGAGGTCAATAACGACCTCTATGTGCTATTGTGTGATAATTATTATTCAACAAGGGTGTTACATTGAAACCAACCTTAGTGTTAGAATTTGTAGAAAGGTATACACACATTTAAGTGATGGGAGGAAGCAAATTATTGGAGAGTAAGAACGATTTGGTGGTCCTAGATGACTTTTTATTTGATTTATTGTAGTTGACTGAGGTCAGTAAGATGACCAGTAAGTTTAAAGTTTAAGAGCAGTCACATCCGGTGAAAAGCAAAAAGGAAATAATATTATGTATTTGTATGTGGCTGGTGGTAATGATGAAACACAGAAAGTAAGGTGTATTAAAGCTTCAAAAGTGACCGCAAACATAAATACAACGTTTTTAAAGCTGCTGTTTTATTTCTAAGTTTTCCGGGCTCCTCCAGCCCGGAAAACTTAGAAAAAAGAACGCAGCTAGTGCTTATTTTTTTAAAAAAAATAAATAGCACTTACCGAGATTCAGCTGCAGCTTTCCTGCTCTGGTCTCCGGTCCGCGTCGTCCGCGTACAGCACTAATGAAGGGAAAGCCAACCAGCGGTAGCTTTTGTTTACTACAGCTGGCTGGCTTTTCCTTCATTAGTTCCACAAAAGAAAAAGCCAGCACAGGAGGGCATCCATTTCACAAAATGGATGCGCCCATGTTCTTACTTTTGCGAATTTTGAGCTTGAATAGCTCAAAATTTTACATAGGAAGTTTTAAAAAAGAGAATGCTAGTATTATTTTTTTTTATGTTGCCTATCTATTTTTTAAATAAAATGTTTTACTAGACCATGCCTTTAATTAAGATAGGCACATGATGGGCATTAACAGGAGCTTTATTGAAGACAAACCACAGCACCCTGCAGCTCTCCCCCAGGCAACAACTGTTCAGAATGTGGAACCTTGGACACAGGTAAACAGTCCAAAATTCCACTACAACACTTCTCCCTCCCGTGCAAAACAAAATAACAAAAAGGAAAAACAGAAGCTCTTAAAATGTCCATACCCAAACACCAGACACAAACATGCACCACACAAGTTTCCAACTGCTCCAAGTCTAAAACAGTAAAATGTAACCAACAAAACAGTATGCTACAACATTCATTCAAATCACCCTCACAACAGACACACCCTCCAGCCAACCACATCACTTCTCCCAGAACCCCACTGCACAATATCCTTGAACTTGATGGGTGGTGACCTAATCCTTGTGGGCCAAACCCGGATAAGACCCTACTTTAGTTGGTTACCTCCTTGACCTGGGACAGGACCCCCATTGGACTGGGACCCTCGTTAATCTCCATGAACAGGAGGGATGAACTCTGGCTGCCTGGACAGAACACACCCTTCTGCCAAAAAACTGTCCCTACCTCTTGGCCTTTCCTCGCCCGTGCTAGGAATGTCAAAAGAAACATCGCCAGTCTCATCAGGGATCACCAGGCTTGAAGCAGCCCTCCCTCTTAGTACCACAATTCTCCTATTACTCCAACTCAAAACATCATCCAACACTACACAACCTGAACCTACCTTCACTACAATACAGGAATCCATGTATACACTGCCCCCCTTCGGCACAAAACAGGTATTTCATTCCTGCACATAATCACCCACTGACACCAGGAGGGGCCTCCTTCCTAGTTGCCCCTCACTTTCCCACTTTTGACATGACTGAACCCTTTCCAAAAACTCTACCATGTCCACCTTGGAACGAACACCGCCTCCCAAAGCTGCAACCATCAGTTTGGAACGAGGTTTCCTGCCCCTCATGAGTTCAAAAGGGTCTGACAATGCCTCCAACAACACCTCTGTGCAGCACAAACCATTTTCCACTGCTAACTGTGTCGCTCCCTTGACAGAACGGTTAATCCCCTCCACTGAACGTTCTCTGACTGTTTATATAGTGCAGTCCTGTGGTGCCTAATTTCCAACTTGATCATGTATCCCTGCATGCAACCTGATCCAAATTAGAAGTATGACTGTTACATGGACAATGGCTCTTGAAAATGAATCAGATGGAAGGAGAATGAGGACTAAGACTGTTAAAAAGACATGGTGTTCTTTAGTCTAAGACTGTGACAAGAGCAAGGATGCGACACAAATATGGACTATAATGGCAGATAGGACTGTGATGAGGCAAAGGATACAAACTAAATCTGTGACAAGTACTATGACTGTAATTTGATCTTGGACTATGATGAGAACTGTAAAGATTATAAGGCTCATGAGGTCTAGGACTGGTGATAAGGTTTGTGATGATGCCCAATATCTAAGGCTGCTAGGTGGATGAGGACTTGTGCATTTGAAGAGAACTAGGACTGTGATCGGAAGTATAACAAAGACTTTAACAAGCACTATAATATTGTTGATAAGGACTGACAAAGACTATGGGCCTCATTACGAGAAGTGTGCTAAAAACGGGGTAATTTCCGGCATGGAGGAAGTAGCGGGTCTGTGCTCGTTTGACGCGCTAATGGCGGCTGATTACGAGTACGCAAGCATGTGCGAACCCCCATGCCGGTAATGGCCATGCTGCTAAAGGCCCTCCAACCCCCCGATAGTGGCATCACAGGACCCGCCAATACCACCTCCGCCCAGAAGGCACCCCTTAATACCGACCCGGTAATAACACCTTTTAAATACGGGGCTCGACCCGGAAGTAACATTATTGCGTCGGAACGGGAAAAGCACCGGCGGCCATCTTTAAAAACACAATCCATTGCAATCCTCCCAAACCACCAGTGTTGCATAGGACAGACCAGGGCCATTGAAAAGAACATGTCTAAGGCAACCCAAAAAACCAACCCCCGCCTGCGCAAGAAGCATTTCTCTGAGGAGGAATTGAACATGCTGGCAGACACCCTTGCTGCCGATGCTGATGAGATCAACACCCATAACCTCAAAAGGGAGGTGCAGCAGAGGAAGAAGGAGATATGGGAGGAGGTAGCCCGCAACGTGTCTGCTTTCGGCACCACCCTACGGACAGTCAAAGACTGCAAGAAAAGATGGGATGACCTCCGCCTCAGGGTCCGCAACATCCTGGCCAGCAATCATTGGGAGGCAAAGGCCACAGGCAGGGGTGCCCACTCCCTTGTCAAACTCATGCGCTGGGAGGAGACATGCAGTGCTACCATCCAGATGGAGTCGATCGAGGGCTTTGGGGAGATGGAGACGGGTGCCACAATATCTGGAGATGGAGGTGAGTGACCCTGCAAACCCCAGTACGGCAAACCATGACGTAGCACAAGTGATGTGGTATAGAGCCTAGGCAAGGCAATGCATGTCCCATCACACACACATTAACAGATCCATGTCCAGATAGAGGCCCAAACCCTGCCACACTGAAATGCACGCTGAGTGCCAATCTTATTACCAACATACAGCCAACACACAGGGACCATTCCATTTTCAGACATCACACAAACCCCAATAAAATGGCATACCATCTGGCATGCCGCATTGCCGAATCGAGACAACACGGCTAATGCCAAAATGCCCCCCCTTCAAACTACCCTGTATGACACACCTGTAAGATATAAATGCATGAGAAATGAAAAACTCCACAGCACCATCTCATGCATCTTGCACGTAACACCATCACTGATGGCCTGCATCTCTTCTTCCCCCCCAGGCACCGATGGAGAAGATGGCAGTCAAGACCCAGCCACAAGGCCATCCACGTCCTGGGACAAACCACCTGCCACTGGCAAAGCCACCTCTGGGGCAGCATCGCGGCCCACAGTACAAGCTAGGGTGAGTGAACAGGCCATGCCGGCACATGAGAGCCCCACAGCTGCGGATCAGACTGCAAGCACAGAGCTGCCAACAACAGTGGAAGGGGAGGCCAGTAGCACCCATTCTGCTACAACTAGTTCAGTGGGTGAGGCAGCAGCCACAGCCCCAATGAGTGGCGTTGAAATCGGAGCGGAGGAGTACGTGGACCAAGAAGGCTCAATCCATGTGGCATGTCCACACACCCCAAGCCCCCCGTTGACCTCCCAACACACCAGTCAGGCCTCACTCTCCAGCCCCATGCTGGAATCTGCAGTACTGCTGCACAGCCCCGAACTTAGTACCACCCCGGATGCCAGTCCTGCAATGCCACGCCCTGCCGCAGCACCATCAACCTCTACTGCTCCCACTGACTTGGAGGCATGGCTGTCCAGGGTGGAGGCAAGGCAGGAGAGCATGATTGACATAGTGTGCCAATATGTGGCTGACGAGGAGACAAGGCTGGAGATCCGTCAGGCCATTGCAGGGAACACTGCCGCAATCTATGTCTGTGCTGCAATGATCCGTGACAGTTTGGGGGCAGTCACGCAGGTCCTGACCGGCATACTGCAACACATGCTGCAACAACAACCTGCGCCGGCCATGCCAATCCCTACGGCCTCCACCCCGTCCTCCACACCTGCATCCTCTGCACCCTCCAGCCTTGTGCGACTGGCAAGGCGGAGTGTGAGGCAGTCCAAAATGCAGCCCATGGACACAAAGAAGTCATGCAAATAGTGTGCGACAACAATGGGAGTGGGAAGGTGGTGCTGGTGGTGTTTAGGGGAATAAGGGGGTGTTCATTGGGGGGAATGGGGAGTTCATTGGGGGAAATGGGGAGTTTTGGAGTGTTGGGGGAGAGGGGGGTGGGGAGGGCATGTGAGTGGTGGAGGGGTGAGGCTGCTTTTCTGTAGTTTTCATTCATACACTTGTTGTGTGAGAAAACATTTAATGCCTGGACATTGTTCATTTCGTGTGTATTCATTTTATTAATGACAGTGCACAGTGTCCAACTCCCCAGATACCCTGTGTGCATGTCCACATGAACCCAATGCTCAGTGTAGCACTGACAGACATCCATCAACGCCCTTGTGGTTCAGAAGTATTCCTCAATCAGCGATTGGCGTACAGCATGGCCATGTTGTGCAACACGTACTGGCAAGGGTGCTGCTTCTTCTCCATCATCATCCTCATCATCCTCACCCGGTGCATGCATGTCAATGTCAGGTGGCAGTGGTATATTTCTCCGGATGCACATGTTGTTCAGCATGACACAGACCATGGTGATCTCTGCCACCTTCTCAGGCCTATAAAGGAGTGCTGCACCAGACCTGCTTAGGCAGCGGAACCGTGCCTTCAACAGGCCAAAGGTCTGCTCAATCACGACACCGGTACGGATATGAAGCCGATTGTTCTCCTCTTCATGCCTGTTACGCGGGTTGTGCACAGGGGCAAGTAGGCACGGCTTCAGGGGATATCCTCCATCACCTGCCTGGCAGTACAAAGAGGTCTGTGTGAGTCATTCTGAGCTGCCACCTTCAGGATTCACAGCCATGGCCGCAGCTATTTGCTGTTGACATGCACATGTCCCTGTACGTATGCACAAAGATTATTTGGATGCATTGTGCACTGCAATATGGTCTGCTAGTCTGGACAGCGTTGTACAGATGATGCAGGGTGTTAACTTGCATGCTGATGCGGATGTACTGTGGATGCGGAACAATGTCTTGCCTCTCATAATTGCAGTGTATGCTACTCTGTGCCTAATCACACTAGCAACATTGGCACAGTTTTAATCATGTTTAGTCATGAATCGCTTGACATACCCATGGTGGCCTTGTTGTGCGTCTTGCATGTTGTCATTGATGTACAGCATTGGTCAGATGTGTGGCATTGATGTGTCATGTTCGGGTTCAGGTCAGAAGTGTTTAGCTCTGAGTGCATTGTCCACTCACTGCCCATTCACACCCAGGTGGAATATGCACCCCCCCATTCCCACCCAGATGGAGTATGCATCCCCCCACATCACAACCCAGGTGCACTGCCATGGGCTAGTCAGGCAACTCACCAAGCAGCCAGGCACGTCGTCCAGCTTGTCGCTCCATGTGACGGGGTAGCTTGGAGTTACGCAGCACCATGGCATCATGTGTCGATCCGGGATATCGGGCACAACAATGTGTGATGATCTTGCTGGAGTCACATACCATCTGCACATTGATGGAGTGGTATTGCTTGCAATTGCAGTACATCACCTCTATGGCATGAGGGACTACCAATTCGATATGGGTGCAGTCGAGGGCACCGACGCAATTGGGCATGCCTGCTAGTGCATGGAAGCCTACTTTGGTGTTGGCAATCTCCTGGGCAGTCCGTGGTAGGGATATGTGGGTGCTAGCGTGCTTCAGGAGGGCATCCAGCACTTGGGTCAGCATGCGTGAAAAGAGTGGTTGTGATATACCATGCAGCTGGACCACTGTTTGCTGGTAGGTGCCTGTGGCCAGGAAGTGGAGCACAGACGCCACCTTTAGTAGCGGGCGGATGGCAGTGCATATTTCAATGAGGCTGACGATGGTGGTGATGGTGTCCCAGTCCAACCAGTACAGGGTGTGGATCTGCTCAGGGGTTAGATTGAATGGACTGGGTCTGATGCGAGGAATTGGTGGCTGCATACAAGGTACTACTGGCTGCACTGGTTGTAATTGCTGGGCCTGTCTCACCCTCCTTCTCCTCCTGCGTCTCCTCTGTGCTGCCTGTTGTTGTGGTGTAGTTGTTGTTGTAGTTGCTGTGGTTGCTTCAGTTGTAGCAGTACAGGCATGTCCTCCAGCCCCATGGTTGCAACAGCTAGTGGTATCATGTTGGTGTGGGAAGGGGTGTGGTGTGTGGGTGTACTCATTTTATACTGGGACAGGCTCCATTGACTCCACCTGTGGTGATTGTGTGCACCTGTGGCAGATGCCTTCACTGCAGGTTGCTATTTACGGGTGGTCCACGATGCCTGTATGGCTGCGGTCATGCAGGCCCTATATACCGCCGTCGGGATGCCGGTAAGTACATGCCCGTGTAACTAGTGATGTCTTCCTATTGCTGGATGTCCTCTATTGCTGGCATCCCGGTATTTCCTCCGTGAAGGAGCGCGTGTACGCGCACAACCCTGTATGAATGGGCACGGTACGGAAGGCGGCGGTATTGGTGGGTTGTCAGGTCGTAATGGCCCGGACCCGTTAACGATGCCGGTAATACCATTCTGCCTTCCTATTTTCATTACCTCCATTCTCGTAATGAGGCCTTATGAATGTTATGAGGACTTGAATTAGGACTGGGAAGAAGATTAGAATTATGCCATTTTGGGCACAAGCACTGTGACAAGAATTTGGAAAGGGAATGCAGATGTTACAACAAGCACTGTGATGAAGACTTGCAGTGGAAAGGGGTTTGTAGGAGTGGGCCTCTGATCACTGTAACCAAAAGTAGGCCCGCCACTTAAAGAGTACGTGTGCATTTGTCTGTGAAGCAAGTTTATTGTGAAATGGCTCCAAAGGGCTAAATTATATCAAAGAGCCAAACTAACCACACAAAGAACACACATTTTATACAATTTGCAACAGTTACACACTACCTCAGGTTTTTTTACAAAGTCAACCCCCCCACACATGATTGGTTAAACCTATACAATGTAACCATATTCCCATCAGTTCACACACTTCCTCATTGGATACATTAATTTAAGCACCATCCTCTTTAGGCTTATAATTGCATATTTCATGTTTACATTATACCCCTCTCTGGGGTCCTTGCACTTTTGGCCACAGCCCCATCTTCTTGTTACATAGTTTACACAACCTACAAACAGTTTCAATTATTACAGAATCCATCTGGCTGGAAAACGTTACCCCTACTTGTGACACGCACAGCCATCCTATAGAAATTCCATTGATATGAAGAGGACGGGAAAAAACAAACTTTCTTTTGATCTGTTGTTGCTTTTTTTATCGCCCAAACTGGTCACTGTCCACATTTCTTTCCAAACTATGAGCCTTACTATTCCTGCCCACATGGCCCCAACCAACACCCTGACAACTCATTTGAAAAGCCATAGTCTATTGGTGCATCTTCTATGCAAGCAACTCTTGCATCAGGTTAATTGTCTGGCATTTAAACAGGGCCCTAACAGGTGGCCGAAACCCCTCCTACATTCAATAACAGTCTCCATGTACATACAGAGATTACATCTCTCTTCCACAATAGCGCAGGCCATAAAGCAGGCTTGGTCGAAACTGACCTGGCTGCTCCTCCCTCTCAGCCTTCAATCTTGTAAAACCAGTTTCCTTGCCATTCAAAGTCTCACCTCGCAGCATATCCAAGCTTTGGTGATTCACAAACTCCTCACAATGAGGGGGCACATCGCACACAGAATAATGTATTCATAACATCCCCCATATCTCCAAACTATCCCAAAAAGCTTTCTGTTTATGCATGTTCATGCATGTGTGCATTATAGACTCCTGTGTCCCCTCATCACAATCTCCTTTCACAAACTTCTATCGCACATGTGAATGTTTAACTCTTTGCTTCTCATTAAGGCTGAGTGACACACCATGCATGCTTAAAGCGCTATATAAACTAAATAAACATAAACATGAACATAAACATATTGTATGTATATCATATCATAAAAGTTGTCATTATATTGCTGTGGGCCTGCAAATCTAAAAATGTATCATCTTACACAAATAACTCTAAAAGTAATATTGATCCCATTCACATTAACTACACTGTATTTGTGCCAATTTGCAACATTGCCGTCACCTCAGGCCCCAGTATGGTGCATGCAATTCAAACTTCTCTTTAACTACCCCAACAGTTGTAAGACTGTGATGAGCATAAGAACAGTTACTAAGACTAGGGAGGTCATTACGAGTTTGCCGGTCCAGGAACTACGGTACCAGTAAGCATGCCGGTCCCGTAGTTCCCAGACCGGCAAACTATGAGTTCTGCTCACTGCTGCCTTTGCAGCCTCCAGGTCTGACCTGGCGGTTGCAAAGGCACCCACGAGCAGAGCACGTCAGATGCACCGGCACCATTTATGAATGATGCCGTTGCATCCGGCTTCCCCATTCCCATTGAGCCCTATAGGGCTCAATGGGAATGGGGAAGAATATTTTCCGGCGCCCTAGAATGGGCAATTACCAGATCCACCGGGGTTGTAATACCCCAGTAATTGCCCATTCCAGGGCGCTGGAAAAATGAAGACTCCGGCGGCAGCCGTTTCTGTATTACAGGCTTGGCTACTGCCAGAGTTGTAATGAGGCCCTAGGACTTTGACTAGGAATGTGACAAGTACTGTGATGAAGATGAAGGTTGTCAAGTGATCTAGGACTGTGGAAATGGCTATGACTCAGATGGTGTCTAAAATGATGATGCAGAATGTGACAAGCACTACAGCACTACTGTAACACAGATTAGGACTCGGGAAAGGTTTCAGACTGTGGAAGGATGAGGACTAGGGCAATGACCAAGACTCTGTCTCTGATTAATCTAGGACTGTGACAAGAGTAATTACAAATGTGATGGCAAATATTACTCCAATAATGTAACTGTAGGTGGAATAACTAGCTATCTGAGACAAGTTCATGAATTTTATGTGTCATGTAATCAGATGAAATACTTACAAATGTCAATTTATAAGACCATACCAAGAATCAAAAATAGGTTTTCTTTTGCTTTGCTGTTTTGGTTGTGACACACACTGCCAGGAATGGAATTAACTCTGTGATCATTCTCTGTACATTTGAAGTCACCCCCACCTGGGCTCCTGCGTGTAAATAGCCTTAGGCGTGTCGGTTATCACTTATCCAGAGGAGAATGCACATGCAATAACCTGACCTTTCATCACATTACCAGTACGGCTATTTTTATTGAATCGACTGCTAAAGATAGAATGCAAACTTTAGTTTGAAAGTTCTGACTGATTAACATCATGCATGAGGATTACACCAACATATGAAATGTAAGCTCTGCAAAATGACTAGGGGCCTCATTACGACCCATGCGGTAAGGGGTTAATGGCGCCATAAAAGGTGGTGGCGCCATTAACCCCTTACAGCCTAATTACGAGGTCCCTTTGCGGGTCCCTACCTTAACGGCTGGTTTTACCAGCCGTTAAGGATTGGATCCGCAAATGGACCTTGGAGGTAATTACAGTACCTCAAAAGCCCTATGGGGGCCTAAATGGGAATGGGGAAGGACCAATGGTGAATGGGGAATTATCGCCCCGCCAACCTTGGAATGGGGCGGTAATTCCGCCATTCACCATGGCGGAATCGGTAAAATACCGACAGCAACCATGCGCTACTAGCACCATGGTTACCGCACAGGTCGTAATGAGGCCCTAGAACTGTGAACTATGGAGACTTGTTTCCATTGTGTCACAGAATAGAGAGTAGCCCACCTTCATGTTGCCTCAAAAAAGAAACCAAACCCAGTATGGTGACTCAATATCGGAACTCAAGTCCAACAATGCACACTGTTATCTCTTACAAACTAGGTTCTGCACATATCTCAAATAACTATCTATACCCACATCATCATATATTCAAGAAATATGTTATTCTTATAAATACATGCATTCTTTAAAATACATAACCGGATAATACTATACTCAACATGGATCAATTAAGTGCAACAATGCAGGGAAAAGTGCTTCTCCATGCAACATAACAAAAAAATGTTTCAATATGCCATAAAAACCATAGCTCATTAAAGTGCACATTTTCTTTAGTACAACAGAATTCAAATACAATGTCTGATGGAATAGTGTCTATATGTCTCACTGTCCGACCATATATTAATTATAACTTCACCTTACACTCACTTGATGGAAGCATGAAAGGTTGACACCAGTATTAATCGCACTTAGACACTCTTGTCTAACATATACAAATCATACATGCCAGGACACTCTGTAACCCCATAGGCGTGACAAATCCCCTATGGGATGGAAAACGTCAACCTGTTGATGCCAAAATGTAGATGTCAACTACGTGTTTCGGCCCATATTAGTCAGAATGCCTTCACACATAATGTTTCTTCCACAAATATGAAGGGCCTTCATCCGGCTGTAAACTGATTCAAAACTGAAGCCAATTATACTGGGCTTAGGATCTTTTCAATGTGACCTAGTATTATTCCGAAGTTCAATCACTGCCTTGCTCAATCGCTGCCATCCTCAAAAATGTGCAGCTGCCTGGCTCAATCACTGCTACCCTCATAAAATTGTGGAAACCAAGTGTTTACTCATTGCTGAACCTAAGGCAATGGAGCAGAAGTTATCCAGATTGACTGCAAACTCCTGACCAGAGGCAATGCATCAAACATGCCCATGTCTTAACGGCATCCAAATAAGGTCCACCAAAACATATGCAGCATGTTCACGTATTGACTCGCATAGGTTCCTGCTTCCCGCAGACAAACAGGCATCACAGGGGTAGGGCTACTTTCGAATCTGCGACACATTGTAGTATTTCCCCTTTATTTAAGTAGTAGTCCTTTCTTAGGATGAATTTGAGAGGTGAGCCGTAAGAGATGTTTAACTTTTTTCCATTGACCAAATTATTCATAATTAGTACCCTCACAGTTAATAAGAATGCAAAATGCTCAACACATTACCTCATCTTCTCTATGACCAATGCCTAACATCAAAGTAAACTTCAAGTGCATAAAGAGATTTGGGTATTGATATTGAAATACATAGTTCAACTTTCCCTGAGGCAAACAATGCATCGTGGCATTTCCACCAATCATGTAAAATAGCCTTATAGACTGAGGGAGTGGAACATTATTGTGGGATAAACACCTGCTGCCAAGGTATGGCCCCAGGCAAAGCCAAAGGCTGTTAGTTGGGGAAGAGTAATTAACCCACGTGATAATGATCCCTCCTGAGGTCTATGAGTCTAGTAGCACATATCGGAATTAGCAATATATGTTTTGGAGTTTTGGTGGTGAAATAAAATATGTTACTTTGATAGTGAGTACGCAAATAGACATCCTGAGTTAGTAAATTGAATGTGGTTGTATGTTGTCGTATTTAAATAACAACACTACCTTCATATGTTAAGCATTTTAATTACAGGATTGGTTAAATTGAAGTGGGTTTCAATCAGAATGTTCTAGGTGTCATGTAAAATGAAATAGATTATAAGGAAGTGAAAGCTTTTTTTCCCATATTCTTACTTTCTCTTTGGTGAGTTAATTAGGATGTTGTAGCAAAAAACAATGTTCCCACCCCAGAAAGGAAGTGTCTTAGGGAAATACATCTTGTCGAGAAAAAGCTGTTTTCCTGTATGCTTTTGAAGTCAAAATGTTTAGAATTCATTCAATACCAGTAGTTAATGACAGAACATTTTGGTTGGCTGAGAGGAGGTCAATAACAAGCTCTATGTGCAATTGTGTGATAATTATTATACAGTAAGGTTTGTACCTTGAAACCCATCTGAGTGTTGGAATTTGTAGAAAGGTATCCATACACATTAATGTGGTGGGAGGAAGCAAATTATTGGAGAGTAAGAACGATTTGATGGTCCTGGATGACTTTTCATTTGATTTATTGTAGTTTGCCTGGGGTCAGTAAGATGAAGAGCAAGTTTGCAGTTTAAGAGCAGTCACATCCGGTGAAACGCAAAAGGAAATAATATTATGTATTTGTATGTGGCTGGTGGTAATGATCAAACACAGAAAGTAAGGTGTAGTAATTAAGGTAGGCATGTGATGGGCGTTAACAGGAGCTTTATTGAAGACAAACCGCAGTGCTCTGCAGCTCTCCACCAGCCAACAACTGTTCAGAATGTTGAACCTTGGACATAGGTAAACAGTCCAGGTTTCCACTACAACACTTCTCCCTCACATGCAAAACAAAATATCAAAAAGGAAGAACAGAAGCTCTTAAAATTGCCATACCCAAACACCAGACGCAAACATGCAACACACAGGTTTCCAACTGCCCCACATCTACAACAGTAAAATGTAACCAACAAAACAGTATGCTACAACATTCATTCAAATCACCCTCACAACAGACACACCCTTCAACCAACCACATCACTTCTCCCAGAACCCCACTGCACATTATCCTTGAACTTGATGGGTGGCAACCTAATCCTTGTGGGCCAACCCCAGGCAAGACCCTACTTCAGTTGGGTCCCTTCTTGACCTGGATCAGGACCCCCATTGGACTGTGACCCTCCTTGATCTCCATGAACAGGAGGGATGAACTCTGGCTGCCTGGACAGAACACACCCTTCTGCCACAAAACTGTCCCTACCTCTTGGCCTTTCCTCACCCATGCTACGAATGTCAAATGAAACATCACCAGTCTCATCAGGGATCACCAGGCTTGAAGCAGCCCTCCCCCTTAGTACCACAATTCTCCTATTACTGAAACTCAAACCATAATCCAACACTACATAACCTGCACCTACCTTCACTACAATACAGGAATCCATGTATACACTTCCCCCCTTCGGCACAAAACAGGTATTTCATACCTGCACATGATCACCCACTGAGGGTCCTCCTTTCTCGTTGCACCTCACTCTCCCTCTCTTGACGTAACAGAACCCTTTCCAAAAACTCTACCATGTCCAACTTGGAACAAACACCACCTCCCAAGGCTGCAACTGTCAGTTTGGAATGAGGTTTCCTGCCCCTCATGAGTTCAAAAGGGGAATATCACGTAACCACCACGGGTGTGTGTCTGTAGCTGACAATGCCTCCGACAACACCTCCATGCAGCACAAACCATTTGCCACTGCTAACTGTATCGCTCCTTTGACAGAACGGTTAATCCCCTCCACTAAATGTTCACTGACGGTTTATATAGTGCAGTCCTGTGGCGCCTAATTCCTAACTTGATAATTTATTCCTGCATGCAACCTGATCCAAATTGCACACAACTGTCTGTAACAATGCTAGGCGACACTGCTTCCCTGTCAAAAACCTTGTTGAGAAATGTCACAATCTTCCTGGCCATGACTGCGTCCAAAGCTGTGGCTTCCACCCAACATGCGGTTTAATCAACCAACACAACAACAAATCTTAATTCTCTGCCCAAAACGTCCTTGGGACCCACAATGTCAATCGCCAACTTTGACCACAAATATTCAGGAATTTCAACAGGATACACCGGCTGTGCTCTGGGTACCTTATGTTTATCACTTACAGCATACGTTGCACAATCCCTCACAACAATTTCCACCTCTTTGTCCAGCCCCGGCCACCAGCATGACTCCCTCAACGTTCTGTTCATCAATGACCTGCCCAAATGTCCTTCATTTGCTGGATTTACCAACCTGGCCCTCAAAATGAATGGGGGAACTAACCTCTCCCCCTCACAACACCCCACGGGCCTTCTGACAACTCACGCCATACATGCTCGTAACCTTTCCCTACGACCCTGCCTTCGTGTTCAGGGCCCCCCTCCTAAAACCCTCTCTGATGTCTATCAATCAGGATCAATGGCACATTCCTCAATCCACTCATTTTTGCCTATGGCGGAAAACATACTGGCCACTTGTGTATTCTCCTCAACCAACCCACACTAACCGAACTTGGCAACAAACAATCTGCCACATTTTTAGCTCCCAGAATATACTCAACCCTGAAGTTGAACTCCTATAAATCAGCCATCAATATGGCAATCCTAGGAGAAACTGAAGACATCCCCTTTGTTGTCAACATGAATATGAGTGAATATGAGTGGCTTACGGTCAGTGCGGATCACATAGGGAATGCCCCAAAGGAACATCCTGAAATGCTTGTAGGCCCACACATCGGCCAATGTTTCCCACTCTATGATGGCATAACGTCTTTCCGCATCTCTCAACACCCAAGAGGAAAATGCTGTGGGACGACATGTTCCGTTCTCCCACTTTTACAGCACAGCTCCTAAACCTAAACCTACATTGCTGGCATCTACTCTTAGCACAGTCTTATTGCTGGGATTGAATGAACCCACAGACGCGGCATGGTCCACGTTGCCTTTTGTTTCTACAAACTCCTTTTGTCAACTCTCAGTCCATTCAAAACAGGCACTTTTTTAACGAGGCTTGCATATTTATGTTTATTTCTGCGTACAAGGGAATGAACCTCAGGCAATATTCAGTCATTCCTAGAAATTATCTAAGATGCTCCTTGTTCACAGAAACAGGCACCCTCACCCTCACTAACTCCTCCTTTGGACTTATTTCCTTCTCATCCAACGTGTGGCCTAGGTACTTCACACTCGGTAGGCCCGCATGGCACTTCTACTACTTCAGGGTTAACCCACTACTTTTCAACACTCATATCACCTCAATCACCCTTTCATCATGTTCCTCGCGATCTATCCCCCACACCAATATTTCATCTTGAAAATATTCAACACCAGGCACCCCACCAAATAGGGTTTGCATGAGCCTTTGAAACAAGGCTGATGCTGAAGCCAACCTGAAGAGCACACTGCAAAAACGGTTTGCCCCAAAAGGCGTGACCAATGACGTGCAGGTCTATCTAATGGTAAGGGGAAGATAGATGAAATGTAGAGAAACACGTTGCTCTTCCAACAGACGCCAGAAGCTTGTTGATATTGGGTAGGGCATGTCGGTCAACCCATATGTTTGCATTTAGTTCTCTTAGATCCACACACATTCTCATACTTCCGTCCGCCTTGTGCACCAACAGGTGACAACCATTCGGAAATCTCACTCTTTTCTATTATGCTTGCTTCTTTAAGTTTTGTGATCTCACATTTTTAACCCTTCCCTGGCCATGATAGGCACCCTTCTTACTTTGTGAACCTTGGCACAGCACCTCTCTTCAGGACAATTTTGTGTGCAAAAACCCTAAGCCTTCCCAACCTTTCTGAAAATATAGTGGAAAATGTTTCTTTCAGATAATCAGTAGTCACCATCGCAGTGGATAGTGCTCCTTCCCTGCCCTCTACACACAACACAGGAATCAACTTCCCCGGGCATATTTCTATCTCTAAATCTGCTTGTTCATCCCAACCCAGGATAGTATCCCCTTTGTGGGCAACATAGAGCTTTCCCTCAACTGTGTGACCCTTGAACTCGATCTTGGCCCATTCATACCCCATTACCTTAATGGGTAGACAACCATATGCATACGGATTTATGTCAGAGGGAATTAGGGAGGATACTTCCATACAATAGCATATAGCTCGGAGACATCATGGTGTACAGTGACCCTGAGTCTCCAAGCATCTGCAGCTGTACACCATCCACTGTCATATTGGCCCATGGACCCTTCTTCTGCGCACTCCCCACATTCAACAACACCCCTTCACTCAAACCATCACACCTCACTCTGCTATGCACTCCTTCACTGACATAGCCGACCATACCATCAGAATTCCCTTCAGGATCCAACATCCTCAAAGTCTGTCTGTTCTCAATGAGTGTCTGGCACATGCGTGCAAAATGCTCCCTCCCTTTACACATCCTGCACTCCACATTCCACGCGGGGCACTCTTTAGTTCCTTTAGCATGTCCCCTCCAACCACATCTTCTGCACGTTTCTCTCGTTGTGAACATTCCCTTGTTTTCTTTAGTGGACAAGTTGTCTCCTCTGTTGGATCTCCCCTTACTTTCTCCATTGCCCTTCTTGGCCATTACTGCAAGCACAAAAGTATGTTGGTTTTCCCTTTCACTCCTTTCCGTGACTTCCTGCATGATGATCCAGTAATTCTTCTATAGCCCTCACTATCTCAATCACCTGCTCAAATTGCATATATTTCTCAATCCACAATCCCACCCTCACCTTGGCATTACTTGTTTTCATCTTTACTTGGTCTTTTATGTACTCTTCCAAGATGCCTGTGAATTTGCAGGTGTAGATGAGCGCACCTAAAGATGTTACATGCCTTGAGTCCTGGAAAATAAAAGGTACCTCTCTAGTAACACATTGGTCTTTTTCCAAAATGCTCTACGAGTTTCTTGAGTGCTGTATCATATACACTCACCACTCCTTTTCCGTCACCGCCAGCTGGACATGCACGTCCTCTCCAGTAAGGTGTCTAAACACACATAGACTCTCTGTGCCCAAACCATTCAACAACGCCGAGTCCTTTTTGTCATCATCATACCTGACCCCTGCTGATCCTCTAAGGTACCCTTTGAATGTGTCTTTCCGGATATCCCATGCTATGGGAGGTTCCCCCGGGCAAGGCAAAAATGAGGGTAGAGGACCGTCGTTTCTTTGCTGCATTCTTGAGTGTAGGAATGATCATCAGCCCACTCCTCATTGCAGTCCTTTTTGGTTGTGCTACTGTTGGGATGGGTCTGCAGAGTTGAGTGTGACTCCTTAAAATGTAGTGTCAGCAAAATGCAACTCCTTAAGATGCAATGTTAGTGTAATGCCACAACAACTACTTACCAATTGTTCACTTGCAAGTTGCCGTCTGCACTGTTCTGTGTGCTTCACTCTGCACTTTTTCAACTTCCAGTGTTGGTTTGTGCTGTTCAGCGTGCTTCACATTGCCCTTCTTAACGTGGAGTGCTTGGTGTGGGCCTTGCAAACTGCCCACACTGGGTTCCTAACAGCCTTTAGGTGGAAGAATCACTATTGTATGCTCTCTTCATGCTCCGATCAAGGCACTGTACATTTAATGCACGCCTCAGGTTGGGAGCCGTGTTCTTTCACCTCTGCTGACCTTGAATGTTTGCTTCTGGTCATTGCCTTGGCAACCCCTGTGCACGTGCGTGTGCACCTCAGCCTTTCCTGTAGGCCTCGCCTCCCTGCTCTTGTATGCCGATGCGGAACAGGGCAGTTTTGCCGACTGTTTCTCCAGGCGCCGGCAACAGGGCTTCCCTTGCTGCTGCACTTGCCCACACAGGGCTTCCCTTGCTACTGCCTCCCATTCCATTACTTTGTCGCTGTTCCCTTCCTCTGCTACAGTGTTTGGGAAAGGAGAGAAGGGGTTCTGCTGCCTCACCCACCTTATTCTTGCGTGGTGGAGACACAGAGTTTCTGCCTGCTCCACAGTGCCTCTGCCTTCTGCCTGCTACTGCTCTTTCTTCCGTTCAGCGGAACGCTGGCTGCCAGGCCCTCTGCTGGGGCAGCCACTGGATGCTGCAGGGCAGGCCACAAGATGATTGTTACACACATGGGCTCTCTTGCCTTGGTCTGCCATCATCTACATCCTTGTCGCCAGTTTGTCATTAAAGTAGGCACACAATGGGGGTTAACAGAAGCTTTATTAAAGATAAGCCCCAGCACCCTCTAGCTATCCCCCTAGCCAACAACTGTTCAGAATGTGGAACCTTGGATGTAGGTAAACAGTCCAAGGTTCCACTACAACATAAGGCCGGAGTAACTTCCCCATACAGAACGGATAGTTAAAAATTCCTCCAAGCTGGGACGAGTTTGGGCTCTGAATATTCAGAGTTCCTTATTGATGACCACTGCATCAGGACTTTGGACAAAGTCAAAATCCTGGGAGTGATTTTCAACCAGTCTTTGGGAGCTGAGATACATGTGGACAACGTCAAAAAGAAATCCCAATATCACCTGAGGTTGCTCAGATTAGTAAAACCATATGTCACAAGTAAGAATTGTGAAACCCTGTGGTCAGAGCAATTATAATGCTCTGCACAGACTATTGCAATGCTCTTTTAGGCCCAGCAAGTAAGAATAGTAGATGAAAGCTCCAAACCTTGCAAAATTATGCCATTTGCATTGTTACAAATGTTCCCAAAAGAGACCATATAACCCTTGCCAGGAGAGACCTTCACTGGCTGCCCGTCACATCCAGAATGAAGTTTAAAATTCTTACGTTGACACATAAAGTCTGTATGGTTTCGCACCAAGTTACCTAAAAAACTGCCTTACCCAGCAAACGCAGGAAAGCTACACAAGATCTATTAATACCTACCACGTTGTTTGTCCTAAGGTTAAAAGAATGCATGGCAAGGGCCGGTCTTTCGCAGTCATAGCTACACTTGCCTGGAATGATCTCCCAGTCGAGATGCGCACAGGGAAGAGTTGCCCCATTATCTGCAAATGGCTCAAGACGTTATTGTTTAATTAGACCACCTGTCGAATAATGATCTAGACTTGGCTCAGTTGATTCACTATCCATTGCTGCTTGCTTTTCCATTGTGTGTTATGTTGTTATCTGTTTTTTCTGTCTCATGTTCTGTGTGCGCCCTGATGCCTATGGGCTGCGGCTCATTATAACCATTAAACACAAACATAAACTATGAATCCGATAATGAATAATTCCGAAATTTTGGATGCCATGGCGACTGCCCCAAAATATTACTGACAAATATTTTCTGATTTTTTTCAAGCAACGGTTCGAAAGGTCTTCAGAAAAGCTATTTTCTGAACCTCTATAGAGTCTTTTTCCTAACCTTAACTATGCTTTTGCTAATACTAAGGTCCTCTATATACCAATTTTCCAAAAATATAAATGTTAAAATAACAAAAAATTAAAGTCTATAAACATTAGAAATTATAAGGCTAAGGCAACCACATAATAAAATTCATCAATCAATAAAAAAAATATATATATTAAAAGCAAATATCATGGTAACTTTAACTCACACTGTTCTTGGTTTGCAATGTTTTGCTTTATGCAATGACATATTTATAGTGAAAGTAATTTAATATGTTGAGTGGAAATGTGTTTGTGTTTAAAAGCTATTTTAAACAAGTTGTATTTATTTATATTTTTATGTGTATTACATTTGTACTGCTTTTGTTAGAATTGATATATTGTCTTATGTATTTACTTGTATTTTTATATTATGTTCATTGTTTACTAAATTATATATTTGCATTGGTCCCATGTACTTTGTGAATTGATATTGTAATGTAATGTGTGATATTTGTTTTGTTTATAATGTCATTTCAAATTAATGGTTAACTTACTTACTTGCCTTATATTATTTAAACAAACTTATGACCGTTTTATTTTTTTAATTGCACTTTTTGGAGGAAACCTGCTTTTGTATAGTATTATTTCACTTTGTTATTATATGGTGTTCTACATCTTAATGTTTAATTTTACGAAATGCATTGTTTGTATGCAGCATATTATTCCTTTATAATATTGTATGCTCATATGTTTATGGGTGACTAAAGGTTACCATGATATTATATTTAAATATAGTATATTTTATAATTACTTGATAATGTTTATTTTGTTGTCACCTTAATATTATCATTTCTAATGTATGTAGACTTTAGGTTTTTGTTGGTTTAACCTTAACTATTTTGTAATTTCATTTTTTCATCATTACATTATTGTTTTTGATTTGTAATGTTCATACTCCCCATAGCCATGTACATTTGGTATCAATGTTGTGCATTAATTCCCAGTGTATGTACTGTATACACGCTACATGTTCATGTACATTTTGTATAGAACCTGTACTTTTTTCTGAGCGCATGTAATGTACATACTTTACATGTCTGTGCACATTTTTTAAATGGAATTTGTATATTCACTCTAAATTTCATGTGCATTTTCAATACGTATAAAAGGCATATAAAGTGTACAGTTCATACTTGATCAAATATGCAAAAACTGGACACAGAGGGGTATGAGTTTTGCAGTTTGTACATGATGCAATTGAAATCTGAAAACTGACATCAAAGCAAGCTCTCACATTTATGTGAGTTTTCAGGAGATTGTAATTGAGTAACCTATGAACTGTAAAACTCCAAAGTGTCTTTATGCACTCTGTGCACATTTATTCGATCTGATAACTGACATCAAAGTCAGCCCTGACTTTCATGTGAGTTTTCAGAAAATGCAAAGGGGTCATGCATGAAATGTAAATCTCATACGTTTTGAGCACTGTTGGTATGAAAGATGAACATTCATGTTGTGCATATGGATATGATATGTCTCCTAAGAGCATATGTTGTAGGAGTGTGCTTTGTGGGGGTGCATATCATAGCAGCACTTGTTGTAGGAGTGTGTGCTGTAAAATGACCATGTGTTGTAAGAGTGCATTTTGTAGGAGTATGTGGTAAGAGGGAGTCATAAGAGCATGCATCGTGGTAGCACATGTTGTGACATATGTTGTATGAGCCTGGGTTGTAAGAGCTTGTGTACTAAGAGGTTGTCATAAGAGTGTGTGTTTCAAGAGTGTGTGTTGTAGGAGCACATGTTGTAGGAGTCTGGGGTAAGAACATGTGTTGTAGGAGTGCTTGCCATAGCAGTGCATGTCACAGGAAAACTTGTTTTAGGACTAAATGGTGTAGGTGGACATGTCATAGGTGCACCTGTTCATAGGAACATGTCTTGTAAGAGCATGTGTCATAGGATTGTGTGTTGTAGGAGCGTGTGTTACAGGAACACTTGTTTTAGGACTGCATGTTGTAGGAAGGCATGTCGGATGAGTGTGTGGGAAGAGGGTGTGTTGTAGGAGCTTGTGTTG
This sequence comes from Ambystoma mexicanum, assembly GCF_040938575.1. Classification (NCBI taxonomy): domain Eukaryota; kingdom Metazoa; phylum Chordata; class Amphibia; order Caudata; family Ambystomatidae; genus Ambystoma; species Ambystoma mexicanum. The sequence continues at coordinate 211,682,947 of NC_090941.1, forward strand.
TTTATGTACTGGGCATATTTCATATGACAGGTGCCCATTCATTGTGATCATGCACTAAATATATGGTGATCATGTCTCCTAAGAGCGCGTTACATTGGAGTGCATGTCGTAGGATAGCATGTCGGAGGAGTGCATCTCAGGCAGTGCGTGGAGTAGGAGCACTTGTGAGAGTGTGTGTTGCAACAGTGTGTTGTAGGACCATGTGTCATAGGAACATATCTTATAGAAGTTCATCGTAAGAAGGTGGCATAGGGCCACCTTTTGTAGGAGCAGATGTTGCAGCTAATGTATTGTGGGCTTGGGTTGTAGGAGCTTGCATACTAAGAGCTTGTTGTAAGAGTGAGCATCATAAGAGTGAGTGTCATAGAAACATGTGTCACAGGAGTGTGTGGTCACAGGGTTTGCTGTAGGGGCGTATGTTGTAGGAGTGCATGTCGCAGGAACATTTGTCGTAGGTGCACTTGTCATAGGAGTATGTCTAGTAACAGCGTGTGTCGTAGGACTGCGTGTCGTATGACCGCTTTTTGCAGGACCACGTGTGAAGGAGTTTGTGTCATAGGAGTAAATGCTGCAGGATCATGTCTTGTGAAAGAGTGTCATAGGGGCCTGTCATAGGAGCATGTGTCTTAGGAGCTTGTGTCATACGAGCACCTGTTTTAGGAGGGCATGTCGTAGGAGTGCATGTCGTAGGTGCACGTCATAGGTGCACTTGTCATAAGAACATGTCTGGTAAGAGATTTTGATATAGGAGAGTGTGCCTATGACCATGTTGTCAAAGGACCACTTTTTGTAGGGAAACATGTCATAGGAGCACATGTCATTGGAGGGTGTCATAGGAGCATGTGTCATAGGAGCACATGTTCTAGGAACATGTGTCATTGAAGCGCTTTTGTGTGTTATAGGGGCATACATATTAGTTTCACATGTCATAGGAACCATGTTGTAGGAGCATGTGTTGTAGGAGTGTGTGTCATAAGAGAGTGTAGTTAGTGTGCATTGGAAGAGTGTGTGTCATAAGAGTATGTGTGGTTGGGGCATGTGTCATAGGGGCATGTGTTTTATGTCCACATGGTATGTGTAGTGGGCACTTGTGGAGTAGGGTGCATGCCATAGGAATATGTATCATAGGAGTGTTTGTCATAGGAGCGTGTGTCATAGTGTTTTTCAGAGCAGCTGTGTCATAGGACCACATGTTTTAGGAATGTGTATGATTAGTGTGTGTCATACGAGTGTGAGGTAAGAGTGTGGAATAACAGTGTGTGACAGTAGCATGGGTCTTAGAACCACGTGTCGTTGGTGCATGTGTTGTAGGTGCATGTATCTTAGGTGATAGTGTTCTATTTGCATGTTTTGTAGGTGGATCTGTTGTAGGTGTGTGTGACCTTCTAGGTGTATGAATCTTAGGTACACCTGTCATACATGCATGTGGCATAAGATCATGTGTCAGGAGCTTGTGTCATAAAAGTGTGTTGTAAGATTGAGAATCATAGCAGGGCATGTTGTCGGTGCCCATGTGTACAAGTTTGTGTTAATGGATTGAGGGCCTCATCACGAGTTGGGCTGTATCTCTTAAATTTGGTGTTAATGGTATTACCGCCGCATTTAAGGGCTGGGCCCATCATGAGTTGGGTGCTAAATGGGCTATTTTACCTCAAGCTTTTTTTCTGGAGGTGAAAATCCCATTACGCGCTGTGTTTTTAGTGATATTACCGCCGGCTACATTAGCCCGCAGTATTAGGTTCGAAAATGCCCCATTGGCTCTAATGGACCCAATGGGCAATAGGGATTTACCATTAACATCCAAACAGTGTTCCGGCGGTAATAGCGCCGGACTGGTGGGTGCTAAGGCTATTACAGTTGGGCGGTATTACAGTCGGGATACAGCCCAACTCGTGATGAGGGCCACATGGTAGGATCACAAGTTGTAGGTGTGCATATAATAATGATTGGTTATTTAGTTGGTTATTTATTTATTTATTTATTTTTTTATAACACGCTTAATACCCAGAGGTTTCTAAGTGCGGATTGCTTATACTTTTTATTTTTTACAATATGTACATGTTTTGTAGGAACGTTTGTCTGTATAGTAGAGCAGATATAGTAGCTGAACATGTTAGAAGAGCATGTGTTGTAGGATTGTGTGTCATATGATTGTGTGTCATAAAAGTGTGCGTTAAGTGTACATCATAAGAGTGTGCATTGTAAAAGTGTGTGCGATTGGATCATGTGTCATATGTCCACAAGTTGCAGGTGCTTGTGTTGTAGCTGCATGTGCTGGTGGTTCAGATGTGATATGTGCATGTGCCATAGGTGCACATGTTGTAGATGCATATATGACTTGTCCATTTTGTACTTGTTTGTAATGTATAGCTCGTGAAAACGTAAAACAATGTAAGCCCTGACTCTCATGTCAGTTTTCAAAACATTTTAATTTCGTAATTTACAAACTGTCAGAATCATATGCCCCTTTGTACAGCGCGCATGAACAATGTATATTGTTACATCCCCTGGAAACTAACATCAGAATCAACCCTGACCTTGAGGTGAGTTTTTATATGTAAAATGTGAAATTTACAAACTGAGGCATATACTTCTTCTACAGTTTGTACTTGTATTCAGTGCTTTAAGTGGGCCGGGGCCTGCCGGGGCCGGGCCCCGCCAGTCTCCAAAAAGTGGGGCTGAGCCGGGGCCCTGCCGGGGCCCCCGGTCCCACCACGCCATGACAGGACGCATTATCCCGCCACGGCCGCAGCCGCGACGGGAGATGCGCCCGCCAGTGTAACGTTAGGCAAGTGGACAGAAGTGCCAGCCAGCCACAGCGTCGCTGAGGCTGGCTGGCACTTCTGTCAGTCACTGTAACTTCCCTGATGACCCCCCATCTGAGGGGTCATCAGGGAAGTTACAGTTCCTCTGTTGACCATCGCCAGGTCACTGACCCTCTGTGAACCTGCAGGCTCCATGATTTAATATGTAGATTAAATCACGGAGCCCGCGGGTTCTCAGAGGGTGAAAGACGCCTTGGGCTCTGTGATCTCTGCTCAGAGCAGCGATCACTGAGCCCGAGGTGCCTGTCTCCTTTGGCAAATCTTTATAAAAGATGCCTTGAAATGTGTACGTTTCAAGCCGTCTTTTATAAACGTAGAAATATTTCTACGTTTATAACAGACGGCTTGAAACGTACACAATTCAAGGCATCTTTTATAAAGCTTTGTCGACGGACAAAACCACCTTGCGTTTTGTCCGTCCTCAACGCTTTATAAAAGATGGCTTGTACGTTTCAAGCCATCTTTTATGAACATAGAAATATGTTACAAATGTCTATGTTTATAAAAGGTGGCTTGAAAAGTACACAAACCGTAGTAAGGTAAGCACACAAGTGTGCGCAACTTACTATGGTTTGTACACTTTCAAGCCACCTTTTATAAACATAGAAATATGTAACATTTCAATGTTTATAAAAGAAGGCTTGAAAAATACACAAACCATACTAGTACACATACAAATATATAAATGCTCTACTACATTTATATATTTGTTTGCGCACCCTACTATGTTTTGTGCACTTTTAGGCCACGCCCACAGCGGATGCCACGCCCCCAAAAGAGGGCCCCCCTCAATTTCTTACCCCACTTAAAGCACTGCTTGTATTCAATTAACAACTCTTGAAAACATAGCTCAAAATAAGCCCTGACTTTCATGTGTTTTCAAAAGATGTAATCTTTCTAAAGTACAAACTCTGAAACTCATACAGCCCTTGGTTCAGTTTGTAGAAAAAATGTACATTCATTAAATCCCCTGAAAACTAACATCAAACTCAACCCTGACTTTGATGTGTTTTTAGATGTAAACTGCCTAATGTATGAACTGTGAAACATATACTCCTCTATGTACAGTTTGGGCAAAAAGTGTAAATGTATTCCATAAGCTTAAAACAGACATCACAATCAGCTGTGACTTGCTTTTGATATGAGTTTTTAGGATATGTTAATTGTGGAATGTATATAGGATGCACATTCATTCTGCACACGCATCATACTTAGAAACATTTCAATCATTAATATCCCAAAAATGGCCAAGTCGATTTTCAAAATGTCTTTTCAGTGCACCAATTACAGATGAAATCTAGCTGCATGCAAACATATGTGAACATCAAAGCAGCCAATTCGGAGACATGTGGTTCAAAAAAATATTCTATGGGATAACCCCATGTTAAAAGTTGTTCAAAAGGCGATCAAAGTAAAACAATGAAAAAACTATGAAAAAACTATGAAGCCATTAATGTACAATTCTAAAATTCTCTATGAGTATACAGCTGTCCAATTTTGTGGAATATTTTCCAATTTGTTCATGCAAGGATTGGGAAGTTATTGTGAAATGTTATTTTCTGAAACTCCATATAGCATTTCGACCTCATTATAGGTTTGGTGGTATGCTGCCAGTAAATCCAGTGGTTTACCACTACCGTTACCGTCGCCTGATCTGCTGGAATTAACAACATACAATGGGTGCCAGCAAGGGTATGTTAATCCCGATTCCCTAGAGAATTGCAGGTATTACCAGCAACAGTAATACTGGTGCCAGTAGTACCAGCTGTTTTTTGCCACTGGAGTGCCTGACTTACATTATTTTTATTTGTTATTTTTTTGCCTGAAGAATGATCTTCTAAACACTCAAAGTCCATGTACATCGAGGATAGTATAGTTGGACACCATTACAATGCAGAATTAATATGATTAATATGCAATTTTATCGGTTATTAGATGATGTGATAGTGATGATAATTAAGAAAAAAACAAAAAAGTGATGTTGTCATAAGCAACACCAAAAACTGATTAAACATCTCCATATAGCTAGGATGGTAACAATGATTATGCATCTACATGCCAATGAATGATAGTGAAAACACACTAGTAACTCTAGTTTGTGTCCTTGGCTGGAGAAGAAATGTGATGGTAAATGCATACAAGTACCATGAACTTTCATCGCTTCATCTTTGAAGAGCAGGATGTCTAGCATACACCAGAACATCGATAGGCATATGGCAGGTACTTGATATTCACTGATTTACCAGTACGATCAATTAGCATCCCGGGACATGCGGAGAATGATTGATGTAGACAGTGATGACAGAAGAGTTGGTCTTCAACTAACCCTACAAACACTAAAAAGAAACTGTGGGACTACAATTGGTGCCTTACCACAGACTATTTTCACTCATATAGCTCTATGCTTCATTTAGCACATGAACATAAGAAAAGAGGTACCCCTTCTCTAGTTCTCACAATCTTCTCTAATCGGGACCATCGACAAGTTAATGTTAATGTTAATATTTTTTTTTAAATTCAATTTTATTAAATTTTCAAAGTTAACATTTATCTTCATTAAGACAACACAGAGAAACAGTTACATCCATGAGTATAGAGAAGAGTTATCATCATCATTCTGTTCCACGTCATATAGTATCATCAATAAACGATTAATACAACCGAGAGTGTGCACATAAAGGAAGTAAAAATAGAAAAAAGAAAGCATAAATAAAATCAGAATATTGAACATTCTTTACAAACGTTAACAATTTTTCCCATCCCCCCTCCCTTGCCCCGAGAAAGAGAGTCAAGTTGTTTAGGGAATAAGGTATTATAGTGCTGCGGTCATCAGGAAGGGTGAAGTTTTTGTTGTGTGTAGTGTATTTAGGGGTTCGACATGTGGGAGGAGCGCCTGTGACCTTTGGGCGGTGTTTATGTAATGGTGAGGAGGGGGTATAGCTCAGAAAGGCGGAAGTCAGTACATTCTTCTCAAGAAACATGTTTTATTACATTCATGATGGGGGGTCGTCAACATCTGAAGTTGGGTATACATTAGACGTGTGCGCTCTCAGAAAGTCTGACCATAGGAGCTCGGATTGTGTCGCTCTACCGTGGAGGGATGCAGTGATTTTTTCCATGGTGCATATGTTCAACACCACATTGATCCACTCTTGTTTAGACGGGGTCATGGGCGATTTCCATTTAGTAGCAAGTAAAGCTTGCGCCGCGAGCAATAAATGGGGCGTTAGGCCCCATACCTTTGTCCATTCATCTTCAATTTTTTCGAGGCTGAACAAATCTAGGTGCAGATCTGCTGTTCTGTGAATCCCATCAGTGTGCCTGATCCATCCCAGGACCTCATCCCAAAAGATCTTGATCTTGGGGCACCCCCACCACATGTGCCAGTAGTCTGCAACATGCCCACATTCACGCCAGCAGGAGGGGGAGGAAGATTGGTACATCCTGGATAATCTATACGGGTCATATTGCCAGCGATGTAAACGTTTTATGGAGTGGAGTTTATATTGACATGATATGGAAGTACGCGACGCCATAGTACACATTTTGTCCCATTCGTCATCATCTATATCGATCCCCATATCAGTCTCCCATCGCCGTCTGAGTGTAAGTGAGGATCTACCACCTCCGCCCAGGAGTAAGTTGTATATGAGGGAAATCAGGCTCTTCCTATCCGTCTTGGAGTCTAGCATTTTTTCGAAAGGGGTGAGGTCTCTACTTAATTTTTCTTTCCACTCAGATTTGGTCAATACCCCTTTAATTTGTAAATAATGGAAGGTGGAGAGGACTCCAATATTTAGGGCTTCTGTTAACTCTGGGAGGGTGATAAATGAGTCACTGCGGAGGAGCTGGCCCACTCTTTCTGGTCCCGCTTCAAACCATGTCTGCAACCTCTCGACATTGCGGATATAGTTATTAATGCCCGGGGACCATAGATGACTCAATGGGGACGGCCATGTCGTGATTCCCGTCATCTCCAAACCCTCACGCCATATATCCCAAATAGCAACAAAGAGCGGGTGGTTTCTTGTTCTCCTCAATACCCAGTTTCGTGGAGCCCATAACCATTCCCCAAGTGTTGCTGGGGTCAAGTAATAGTTATCCATCGCTACCCATTGTGGTTCTTTGTGATTGGTAGGTGGGGGACAAACACACACAGTTGGGCAGCGGCATAGTATTTCCGGAGATCAGGGAGTCCCACCTCGCCTTTGTCTTTGGGCAGCGTCAACATAGAGTAGGCTATCCTGGCCCTTTTCCCCTTCCACAGGAATTTTAGAATTTCCCTCTTCACCTCATTAAAGTATTGTTCCGGTATTTTAATTGGAAGCATTTGGAAGGGATAAAGAAACCTTGGGAGGGAGGTCAATTTGACGGCATGAGAGGCAGCCAAGCCATGAGATCGTCAGTTTATCCCACCTGGCCAGATCTGCGCCGAGCTTGGTAAGAAGTTGTGGGAAATTTGCTTCGTACAGGGAGTCTAATTGTTTCGTTATGTGTACCCCGAGGTATTGCATCTTGTCATGTTCGATCCACAGTCCCAAGGAGGAGTATTTCATAGTATTCGCCTCAGCATCTCCCTGAAGGGGAAAGAGCGTGGATTTGACACGATTGATCTTGAAGCCCGAGAGGCGACCGTATTCCCCCAAGAGGAGGATGGCTCGGGGGACCGATTTCTCGAGATTAACCACATGTAAAAGAATATCATCGGCACACAAGGCGAGTTTATATTCAGTGTGTCCTAGATGGATCCCCTCTATGGTTTCATCTCCCCTGATCTTATGTGTAAGCAGCTCAAGTGATAGGGCAAACAAGATAGCTGAGAGGGAACATCCCTGTCTAGTGCCTCGCTTCCGTTGAAACCACCTGGAGTACTCCCCGTTAACGAATACCGAGGCAATGGGAGACGAGTATATCGCTTTAATTCCCCTTCTAAGGTTTGGGCCTAGTCCGATTTTTTGAAGGACCTCCATTAAGAAATCCCAGTCCACCCTGTCAAATGCTTTTTCAGCATCAATGGAAAGCAACGCTGAGTTGGTATTTAGGTTGTGGGAGGCGTGCACCAAATGTAATGTCTTGCGCATGGTATCTGCACCTTGGCAGCCAATTATAAAGCCCACCTGGTCGGGATGGATAAGGCGGGGCATGAGGGATTCAATCCTAGCTGCGAGAACCCTGGAGTATATTTTGGCATCTATATTTAGTAAGGAGATGGGACGATATGATCCACACTTCGTGGGATCCTTCCCCTCTTTCGGGATAACTGCTATGAGTGCTTTGACAAATGAGTCTGGAGGATTTCCTGTTTCTAAAATTCGATTGAATAAACCAACAAGGAAAGGTGTGAGTTGCGGGGCAAATGTTTTGTAAAAACCTGCGGTATACCCGTCCTCCCCCGGGGATTTGCCTAATGTAAGTCTCTTAATAGCCTCTTGGATGTCCTCTCCCGTTATAGGGGCATCAAGCGCATCTGATTCAGTTTGTGTCAATTTGGGCATAGCAACGTCGTCTAAGTAGGATCGAATGCTGGGAGTGTCTGGATCGTCTTCAGGGGTGTACAGGGTCTCATAGAAATCCGAAAAGGATTCCGGAATGGTGGGGTGGGGAGTTCCCACACCCGATTCTCCTTCTAGTATCTCTTGAACCCTGCGTTCTGCCCATTGGGCTCGGAGTCTGGCTGCTAATAGCGCATCAGCTTTGTCCCCTTTCTAATAAAATTTCTGTTTCAAGAGGAGAAGCTTGCGGGCTATTTGCTCATGTTCCAGGAGGCGTAACTCTTCCCTTTTTTCCCTTGCTTGTAGAACTTTGTCAGGGTCAACAGTGTCCCCTTTCTTCGCATCACTTTCCAGTTGGGTAATTTCTCTACGGATTCTATTTTCAATTAGGGCCCTCTCTCTTTTTTTATTAGCTCCCTCCTGCATGAGGATTCCCCTCCATGTTGCCTTACCAGCTTCCCAAACCCCTTGTTTCGAGACTTCCCCAGTATCATTAATTCGGAAATATTCTTCAATTTCAGTTTCCATCTCTAACTTGAAAACAGGATCCTTCTATAACGTCTCGTTACATCTCCATTGTCCGCATCTAAGGGGCAAGGAATCCCATACTAAATCAACGGATACCATATCGTGATCGGACCATGAAATGGTCGCGATTTGTGAGTGTGTGGCCGTGTCAAATAAGTCACTGGAGGAGTAAAGGTAATCTATGAGAGTAAACGTATTGTGTGGGGCCGAAAAAAAGGTGTACTCTTTCTCCATAGGGTGCATGCAGCGCCACACATCAATCAAGCCATACAAGTCCATCATCGTTTTAAATTGAGTGTGATCTCCTCCACCTGCATCCCGTCTTTCTGGGTTACCGGGGTGCCAGTCGAGATCCGGTTCTGCCCATATGTTAAAGTCACCGCCAAGGATGACGTGGCCTGTTGCCTCTAGCATTATTTTGGGGATTGTCTTGGATAGGAATCGGAGTTGTCCCACATTGGGGGAGTAAATCGTGGTGATCGTAATGGACAGCCTTCCAATGGTCCCCGACACCAGGAGAGCCCGACCCTCTCCATCAGACCAAATTTTCGAGCCACTGAAATCTAGCCCTTTTCTGATGAGTATTCCCACTCCCCCTTTCTTCAGGGGTCCAGAGCCTCAGAATTCTAACCCAGTTCTTTTTCCCAGGATTGCCCTTTCTTCTCCCCTCATATACTTGGTCTCTTGCAAAAAGAGTATATCCATATTTGACCTTCGAAATTCTCTAGCAAGGAGTGATCTTTTAGTAGGTGAATTAAGACCTTTGACGTTGAGCGTTCCCACCCTCATGGTGCCCCTGTTGCATGGTTCAGCAGTCAGTATAGCAACATTTTGAATGCTCGTATGGACCTGATGATCGCTGTAACTTCGACCCTTGGAGTTTAGACAACCATACCAGCATTTCCCCTTTTAAGACTATGTTCCCTCGATTCAACCCACATTCTCTTCCCGGTTCCCCACCCACCACCCCCCTCCCCTCTCTGAGTTCGGTGACGTTCGATCGATCCCAGTTGAAAGCACTGGTCCGAAATAGAACCACTAGAGGAGACCGTTACCTCACGGTCCCCGTACCTAATAAACATCACTAATGTCCAATGAGCCCCCTAAAACCCACCCCCGATAATAATCAGTTGAGTGTCATATAGGTGGAAGATTCAAAACCATTTTCACAGCACATAACTTCAAATTCTTCATGTTAAAGGTTAAGTCAATTTAAGTGCGTTACACTTGTTCGGTGTCAGCTGCCTCCCTCTGGAAAGCCATTTCCTCTACGGTACTTCCTCGAGCCCTTCACCTTCCTCCGTTTCGGGCCCTGCACATGCCATTCCCCTTGACTTCTAGGTAGTTGGTCGCGATGTTCTTCGTGTTCCTGCGGGCCCAGTAGTTCGGAGATGCATTCTTTGATATCTTGTTCAGAGTTTAGTCTAATTTGCCTGCCTTCATGCTCAAAGGAGAGGGAGAAGGGGTATCCCCACCTGTAGCGTGTGTCACGACTCTTAAGCCAAGTAGTAAGTGGTTTGCACATTTTCCGTAGAGCCAGGGTCAGAGCCGAGAGGTCCTGGAAAATAGTTATTTGGGCCCCACTAAGGGTGATAGCACCTCCACTACTCGCTTTCTCCAACACTCTCATCCTGTCCTGGTAACGGTGAAACCTTGCCAACACCGATCACGGGCCTCCAGGCGGGCCTCCAGATCTGTGAATGCGCTCCGTTTTAGGTTCATCAATGTTGTCGTCTGCGACGAGGAGCTTAATGATGTCGTGGAGAGTTGATTTCAAGTCCTCCTCCGTTTCCCCTTCTTTCTCTGGAATCCCAAAGAAGCGCAGGTTGTTCCTCCTTTCGCGATTTTCCAAGTCATCCATCTTGAGTTTAAATTCCTGTTCCCTTCGTTCCAGTTTTCTATTGTCTAGCTGTGTTTCGTGGATATCGATTGAGGCCTGATTATTTTCAACTCCTTCGACCCTGTCTTCTATGCTGTCAAGGCGCTGTGTGAGCTTGTCGATTTTCCCTCCAATGTTGGCTCCCATGCTTCTTATTTCCGCTAATAAGTCTGCTATGTCTCCCTTTGTAGCGGCAGTTTCTTTATCCATAGTGGAAGATGCAGCCATTCTGGACCCAACGTCGAATGGGGGTGATGTTCTGTAAGCGTAGTCAGCAAGTCTCTGTCGGGCGTTCATGCGTCTGTAGACCTGCTTCCTACACGTTGGTTCATGGAGTTGCCGGAGTACTCACTACCACAGAGGAGGCACACGCCCCTGTTCTCTTCTCTTCCTTCCCTTACACCTCGGCTGGAGCAAGGAGCTAATGTTTTCGTGCCTTGTAGTTCGGGCAGGGTCTCTTTCCAGTGGTTGCAATCAGTTACTGGAAGTTTAATAGCTCAGTGGATTTTGGTCATCTCCTTGTGACTGTGCGTGCTATTAAGGCGCTCAGTATTTTCTCGACCCTTTGGGGTCTTCATACGGGGGAACCAGGACTCCGGATGGTTAGGAGGATCCCCACCGCATATGGTGGAATCAGCAGTGTGGGGTTCCGTGTTCCATGAGGGGAGCGCTCGTTAGGGCTGGCGCGTCATGGCCCTCCAGGCTTGGGCCGCAGAGTAAGGTCACTGGTGTCCCAGGGGTCTGGGGTATTGGGATGGGAGGAGGCACATGCTCTGGAATCAGGGGCCCTACCCTCCCATTTGAAATGGTGGAGTTCTATGGGTTGTGAGGCTCAGTGGTGCTTAGTGGTGGGCCAAAAGTGCCCAAATGCGGCCTGGTTGAGGAGTGTCGTGCTGGTCCCCACGTGGTGGGGGGAATGTTTCCGCTGATCGCGGGTTCGCGGTCGTGTTGGCCCACCGGGGCCCTCAGATGAGGTGGGGAGGCGATGGGAGGACTGTCCGGGCCAACACCCACAGGATAAGCGGGAGGCAGTTGGAAGTCGGGCCCGTGCTGTCCGCATTGCACAGTTAGCCGGGGCAGAAAGGGAGAAATGGGGGCCCTGCGCGGGTGGCCCGTAGATAAAAGCGGGCTGCAACGCGCTCCGAGGAACGTGCAACGGGGGCCACGGTTAGGCTCTGCGTATTAGGAGCATGTGGGACTCACCAGCGTGGGTCTTCGTAAAAGTTGGGCCGCATCCAAGACTTCGGGTCTGCCGTAGGGTGGGCGGCAGGAGCACCCGCCACACGTCGAGGGCTCTCCCACTCCCCGAGAGCCTCCAGGTGAAACGTCGTTGAGAAAGCCGGGGCGGGGAACCGGAACAGAGCCCGGCGGCGTCACTGGTCTCTGGCGGCTGTGGGCTGCTGCAAGGGTGCCACGCAGGAGGCCCTGGGGGGAAGTTCGGGCCGCAGCTCTTTTCTTCACCGAAAACGCTCCAATTTTCACCAGAGTTTCGCCAACTGGGTGGGGGCCGGGGTCAGCAAGCTTGGGCCGTCATTGTTTAGCAGGTGGGGGGCCAGGAGTGGGGGCTCAGAGCACTTTTGGGGGACCGTGAGACGGAGCTCACACGGGGAAGATCTTCATCCGTGCACCCCCTGGCGGCCAACGTTAATGTTAATTTTAAAGGACATTTGTACCGCACACTATCAGCACTGGAGTGGTCCCCTGGCGCTCTGGCAGCTCTGAAAGAGGAGGGGAGGTTGAGTTAGTGAGAGGGAGCAGGAAAAGTGCAAGACAGTAGTGATGGGCTGTTGGCGGCCTCAGCTCGGTGGGTCCGTTGGCTGGGCCTGGAGTGTTTGCTGCCGGTAGTAGTTGTGTATTGTTGTGCGAGTCTATGTGTGTTTTTGTTTTGTTGTTGCAATGTAGTGAAGTTTGTGCGGTTTGTTGTGCTTTAGGTTTTGGTTGTGTTTAGTTTGGAGTTTGAGAGGTGTATGCAGAAGGGGAAATTGTTAGTGGGGTTGGTTAGTTTGCATCTCTGTCCTGAATTGAGGCGCTCGGCTTGCTTAGTCTCCCTTGATGCGCCTCTGACCTGATCTGGGCTCGTCTGGCATATAAGGCTCCTTGCTCCACTGGCCCCCACCTCTATCCCGTTCTCTCATAGCCCCCCCTGTCCTCCCTTGATATTCCTGTGGCCAGTGCACCTGCCAATGTCAATATCTCAGGTAGTGTGGCGATTGCCAATATCTCGACCATTCCACAACACTGTGGTACCTGGCGGTAACTAAGGGGCGGGCGAAAGTGTGGGTGGGGTTGGCTGGGGTAGTTGACTCAGTGTCCGTGCGTGTCACCTGTGTTCCAGTCTATCCGGTGTCACCCGTCCAGGTGCCATGGGAGCTTCCCTGTAGGTTCAGGGTTTTCTGTGTCCTTTCCAGTTTGGTCATCCTTTTTTGTTTTGGTTTTCAGTTTTTAGTCTGTGGTGTTGAAGAGCCAGGTCAAGTCCTACTCAGATTGCGCTGGAATATCCTTCCAACACTGGACACTAAACTGAGGTGAAAACAGATTTTGGTGGCTGACAGTCTCTGCAGATTTTGCCATTTAGTTCCGAAAATGGCTAAACATCTTATCCTGTTCTGCACGTAATTTAAGGCCTTCTTGTTTGAGTGCACTAAAATCTCTATACTTGGGCTTATCAACTGAACTGGTAGGGCAACGCTGTCTGTGCATCCAAACTACACGCAAGGGTTTGGTTTTGTCAGGTTTCATACGTAATCTTCATTAGGACCATATGTGATTAACTGCTTGTTGCTGTGTACAAATATATATATATATATATATATATATTTGTTTTGTTTTATTGTTACAGTTGATAAATCAACTTTTCAATATAAAATACAGAATAAAAATACTAAATTAAAACATTACAGATCAATTCAGTTCCGCCTTGACAAAATGACAACATAGATTAAAACTTAAAAAAGAAAGAAGAACCATAATCCACGCCTTGGCCAGCGATTAAAAATCGACACTTAACTCATGAACAATCAAGAACAATCCTTAATGACCCTAACTAACAAAAATTCAACTCTGTATTTACAATACAACCTCCAGAAAGATAACAGAAAGAGAGAGAAGTGAGAAGGAAAACTAAAATTAGAAATTCCTTCCCCCCTTCTTTGCCCTTATAATACAATTTACTCTCATTGTTTCAGCAGCCAACTCCCTTTACCAAAAGCAAAGTTAAATACATTTAACATGACCAAGGCATTGGTTTAACACAATATTGCTTATCAACCATACTCAAAACACATAAAACATTGGATCAGTTCTTGTCATTAGTTACGTTCAAGGTCAATAGATAGTTGACTATAGCAATTCTGACTTTGGTCAGTCTGGTATTATATAAATTCCACCACATTGATTCCTTTGCCAATAGTATGTAATCTTCAAAATGAGGTCTAAAGCATACAGTTCTTTTCTCGATTAGAGAGGGGCAGATGACTATTAGGTGATATAATGTTTCCCTCACTCCAGTAATTTTAGAAAATCTACAATAACTCATCTTTTCAGGGATTAGTTTCCATTTTGCTAATACATCCCTCGTGTGCCAGATGTTAAACCTAAATCTCAAGAACATGTCTCTATGTCTTCCACCTGGGAATTTCATTACATATAATTCAGCTGTTCTTATCTTTTTTTATCTCCACCTTATACCCATTTCCATGTTTACTATTTATGCATTGGTCATAGGTGTTACAGCAATCCCATAATAGAATTTTTGTCTTTGCCTTCACTGGATTAGTGATCAACATATTATCAGACACATCAGTTTTTATAAAAAATTCTCGAACCATTCGCCTCCACAATGCCGTTGCATGGTGCTCAGTCGTTAGAATATATGTTGACAATATGTACATGATTGAATGTTCTGCTATTGAGATAAGACATTTGCAATATATGCAGCAGAGTTTCCACATATACATTGTGTGGAGAGATGTCAACCCAAGCTCATATCGAATTAGATTTATTGACACCGATTTAGGAAGCTTCAATAGCGCTTTCCAATAAGTACCCTCTAACACAGACCAAAACCTATCATCTCTCCAGGATCTTGTTTCAGCACCATAGATTACTGTGGGTACTGCTTTCTGGCAGTAAAAAATGATATTAGGTTTCCATGAAAACATTCCATATTTATGAATCAACAAAGTAGCCTGGGCATTGGCTGTTTTCATTTTTTGTCTGATTTCCTTGTAATAAGGTGTGTCCGCCTCAGTAGTATTTACATTGAGGCCTAGATATTTATATTCCTTGACATCTTCTAATCGCTGATCGTGCAAAAACAAGGAGAGATGAGCAGTCTTTCTCTTGTGCTTATTTTCAATCATCATAGTCTTTCACTTTGCCAAGTTTATACTTAATTAATTTTGTTTGACAAACGTTCCTACTACTTCCAACAGCCTCTGTAACCCCCTGGCTGTTTTTGATAGCAGAACCAGATCATCTGCATAAAACAACCAGGGGATCACACTTGCAGCCAGTCGTGGAGAGTCCGCCACCACAGTCTTAAAATCTCAGCTATGTTTGCAATATAGAAATTGAACAAGGATGATGCCATTTGGCACCCCTGCTTCAACCCTCTAAAGGTAAGAATGCTGCGAGTTATGGTGCCATCAAGTGAAATTTTCACTTGAATCGAGGTATTAGTGTGAAACTCCTGAATCCAATGTTTCACATGTTCTGGACACCTCCTGAGTTCTAACTTCCTAAATAACCGGGGCCTAGACACAGAGTCAAAGGCAGTTTCAAAATCTATGAACGCCATGTATACATTTTGATTCATCTGGATTTCGTGTTTTTTGATGGCATGAAGGACCTGTAGATTAACTGCTGTTCCTAGCCCGGGGAGAAAGCCCATCTGAAATGGATCATTAATTCCAGATTTGATGGTCCACTGGTTAAATTCTTCCAACACAAAACGGGCAAACACTTTCCCAGGTGCATCCAATAATGCCACCGGCCTATAATTTCTGGGGTTCGTTCTATCCCCTTTTTTATATATAGGGATTAGTATCGATTTCTGCCATGAGGCTGGCAGTTTGCTTGTATATATTACTTGATCAAATATTGCATGCAGAATGGAAGCCCATGAAAATAAGGCGGTGTGTGTGTATGTAGCAAATAAGGCCTAACACAAACATACATGTCATTCCTACCGACCACTATTAACAAGGTAATCGTATTTTAAAGAAGAAAAGAATGAATACACGAGATAACGAATATAGTGTCCCAGACAAGTAACTAAAAGTAATGAATAATGCACACACACTGCCAAATCATCGTTGCCTGACAGCTGCAGTAATCTCTCGTAAAAGTGTTTCAGAAACAATATGCAATGTTCCAGAAAGTTATCAAAATAGGAGTATAAATGCAGCATAAGCGTAAGGTCAGGCGCATCAGGCTGAAAGCAGATGGACAGCAGAGTCCTTAGCAGAGAGCACAGTGTGTATCGCTGTGTTTCGAAAGCAGTTCACTACTGTCTGGCCTTGCTCACCATAACAGGTGTAAAAATAGGCCTACCATTAGCAGTGCAGCAGAATGTACACAGAATGGAACTCGGAAACCTTTTTCAATTGTGGGACCACAAGCCGTAGTGCATGCCACCGACACACTGGGCATCTCAACATGGTGTCATTAGAGTCTGTCTTCAATTCCTGTAATATAGATCATATTTATTATTAAAGAGCTATGACTGGCATGTGCAATATGCCAGCCTACACATGCTTTCAAATACGACTTGTGAGTTCATTCAAGGCCATTCTATTTGTTTTGTAAATCACAGGCATGATGTATTTATTTATTTATTTATATTTATATAGCCCGCAAGCAACCCAAGGGCATTGAGGTGCTGTTACTTGCAAAAAACTTACAGAGGTGCAGGCATAGTGGCAGTCGTTGATACATTGTGAATACTACAGAACATCATACTGTTGCTACAGCCATTGCAATTGGTCCTTGTGTTACAAATTATGCATTGGGTCATGTGGTGAGTATTCATGCTAATGTGCGAGGCCTTATGTGAAGAGGATGGTTTTCATAGCTTTGTGGAAGGTGGCCTCACCTCAAATCGTGGGGGTAGGGCATTCCAGTGAATGGGTGAAAGATAGGGGAAACTGCATCCGCCCGCTCTGCCTTTTTTTACAAGTGGCACAGAGAGCATGTTGGTATACAGTGATCTAGTTGGCCTGGTAGTGGAGACAGGGTGGATTCTTTTTGAGAGGTTGGCAGGCGCAGTGAGGTGAATACATTTGTGGGTCAGTGTCAGAGCTTTAAAGATGATCCTTTCCTTTATTGGGAGCCAGTGGGCTATTTTCCTGGCCTCAGAAATGTGTTCTCTTTTGGCAATGCCTTGGGCTGCCCAGAGAGCATTCTTTTGTATGACTTGTAGTCCTCTAGGTTTTAATTGGAGGTTCCTAGAAAGAGTCTAGTCTAGCCTAGAGCCGGTGATGGCTCTGGCTATGTTGGTGCAGTCCTCTTTGGAGAGAAAGGGTCTGACTGCGCTGATAAGTTTAGCATGATATGCAGCTGCGGAGGCTGTTGCATTGACTTGTCTGTCCATGGATAGGCTGGAATCCAGGTAGACTCCGAGAGTTATGACAGAATCTGAGACAGTAATTTTGATGGTGTCGATAGTGAAGTGGCTGAATTGTGAGTCTAGGTTTTTGAGCATGTCGGGGTAACCTATCAGGAGGAGTTCAGTCTTGTCGGAGTTGAGGCGTAGTCCATTGTCTGCCATCCAGGCTTGGATGGTGTTGTAGAGGTTGTTGAGGGTCAGGGAGTCAGTGTCATAGTTACCCGTGAGGGTTAGGAGGATCTGTGTATCGTCGGCGTAGTTGGTGTAGGAGATGCCCATAGCATCGAGTATGAGGAAGAGGGGTCATGTGAAAATGTTGTAGAGGGTGGGGGAGAGGCAAGAGCCTTGGGGCACACCACAGAGTATGATGGTTGGTGAGGCAGAGGCTAAGTCGGAGAATACTTGCATGGTTCTGTCTTGTAAGAAGGAGGTGATCCATGCTGTGGCCGCTGGGGAAAATTTGGCAGTGGCGGAAAAGGTGGTGGCATAGGACGTCATGATCTACGAGGTCGAAGGCCGCGGATAAGTCAAAGAGTAGGAGAAGTGCTGGTTTACCCGTGTCTAGGTCATAACATTGCTATACATCTACCATTATAATAGGATCCTTTGATTTTAATGTGGATTGTGTTCAGTTGCCTGCCAGATGGTCCAGTTTGCCCTCTTACTCCCTCACAGCAACACGCAACCCAATGCTGCCAAAAGTCGGATACAGTAGCCAATGAGTCCTGTCAAAATTAACAACAGTGGCCGTCCACTTATGAACTTCGTTGTGCTTGATGAAGTGTATGTTAAGACTGCCACCAATGCACACATCGAAACACTATCTCAACAGCTGCAATATCAGTAAGAACACATCTCACAATTTTCTGGAGGCACACATGTGAAACGAGTGGGTAGATGGTCATCCTGGAAGCAAACCGAAAAGTACACATTACTCACTTCATGGTTTGGTGGGCGGTGAATGTGCAGTTGTTTGCAATGCACACATTTTATTTAAAAGTGTTCTCCACCTGTAATAATGAAGATGCTGGTATGAATGATGCTTTCAGAACTCATTGTGTAAAAACGACAAGAAGGTTAATTCACAAGTTATTCCAGAGTTGGGATAAGAGATTTCAGGTAAGTTAGACAACACCGAACAGCAAAACATCACTGTCATGCACAGCTAGATCCTGCCTGACTCAACCTACACATTTGTTTAGTTGAGTTTGTTTATTTGTAAGGCGCAGCTGAACCGTAAGGTAACTGGGCGCATTGTCTTAGGAATGGCAGTTACATAAGTTGCACATACAGGATATAACAAAGGATGGTACATAGTAAAAGTTAGTATAAGGGACCAGGTTACAAAAGTGGCCCGTGAAGAAACATAACTTAGCTACCGTGGTATACATGGACTAACTGGCGAAACATCTTAAATCATTAATCATGGGAACATGAAAGCTTAATGTAAAAAAGCGTAAGGCACCGGATTAGGCTAAGTGCAATTAACAGGCTATTGTTGAGATGCGGGAAGGTCCTTTATCTTGTTTCGGAACGACCAGAATGATGGGTCAGCTCTAATTGTCATAGGTAGTCCATTCCAGGATTTGGCTGCTAGTACGGGAAAGCTAGCTCCCCCAGCTGTTTTCAAGTTGAACCTTGGGACGTTGAGTTGATGTAGGTATGGGGATCTGGTTGGTCTAGAAGAGTTCTGTCTTGTAAATTTGTCTGATAAGTAGTGAGGGGCTGTCAGGTAGAGGCATTTGTGAGTGATAACTAATGCTCGTAATTTAATTCTCTCTCAGATAGGGAGACAATGGACTTCCTTCATGGCAGCTGAGATGTGGGCCTTGCATGGGAGGTTGAGGGAGCATCTAAAGGCGTTGTTTTGGAGTATCTGTAGTTTGCTTACATTGTGGTTCGTGGAACCTAGGAAGAGAGTGTTACAATAGTGCAGTTTGAGGGCTCCTGCTAGTGTGAGGCAGCTGTTGGTGAATAAGAAGGGTTTGCAGGTGTTGATAAATTTGTTATTGTAGGCAGTGGAGGAGATGGTGGCGTTAATTTGTTTTTTGAGGGATAGAGTGGAATCAAGATATACACCTAGTGTTTTGATTTCTTTAGATACCTTTATGATGTTGTCATCGATGACGAAGGATTGGTATCTAGGGTCGAGTTTATTGAGGCCGGCCTGTGAGCCAACTATCAGCAATTCCGTCTTGTCATCTCAGATCTCAGTTGACGTCAGCTAACCAATCTACATTTCTGCCTTTAGTATGTGTGGGCTTGTTGATATGTTGTGTCAGGCCTAGTTGTGTGATAGTATCATTGCTCAAGGAGGCATTTGAGTCATTAGGATCTTGAAGCCCGAGATTGAAGTCACCCAGTAATAGAATTTTAGCTTGGTTTAATGTTGGTGGTCAATAGGTGGGATATGTCTTCCTCGAAAGAGGTGATTGCGCCCGCTGGTCTGTGTGCAAGGTGAGCAAGTATAGTTCTGGAGCTAGACAATGGGAGTTTAAAGGATAGGAGTTTGGCTGAGGGAATGCCTAGTTTGGTGACTTCTCCGATATTCAGGTTAGTTTTTGCAATGACAGCTATTCCGCCACCTATCCCTATCGTTCTATCTGCTCTGATGATAGAGTTGTTCTCTGGGATGGCAATAGATAGAGATGGTCCGGCAGCCGCGTGTAACCAGGTCTCTGTTGCTGCCAGGAGGTCTAAGTTATCGGAGGTAATAACGTCTGCAATGTCAAGGGCATGGGCTACTAGAGAACGTGCGTTAATGAGGGAACCTTTGATAGTGGTGGTGGTGGGGGTCCCTAAATCCCCTAGCGGGTGCTCACATGATGAAAGGGTGCTAAGGTTGTTGGAATTATCAATGACGGCTACCCATGGACCATGAGGTAATTTGAGGTCCCCAGCGTGTGGGGTGGGACTATTCAGGGGCACATACTTGGACTGGTGCGGGAGCTTAGTCTAATGTTTCTTAGCGGCACGGGACATGCAACATCAAGACCTTTGGAATCATACGTGTTCAGGCGGGAGCCAAGTTTGGTACTTTTCATGTAGGTGGTGCATGGGATGAGGAGTGTAGGGGGAGTGGCACATTTAGCCATCCATTCTGTAGGTGATAGGATAGGCTCAGGGAAGTGAACATCTCTGGCCGGTATGGGAAGCAGAGTTTTGTCCCAGGTTCTAGGTGGGAGGTTTGATGGAGAGATGTTGTGGAATAGGGGGAGGATGGTGGCCATGGTAAGTGTCACTCTCCTTAGAGATGCCCTGTTAGTATGCTAGAAAATTGGAGATGATAAAGCATATACAGCAGGTGTTAGGTGCTGGTAGGCTGGTAATGGATGTTGGTTTGGATATACCGTGGTCTAAGATAGGCTAGTTCAGATCAAGTCGAGCTTCAATCTTAATAAATGAGCAAGTTTGACTAAGCATCATGTTATGGCAGTAGGATGAATCAGATTATTCATCACATGAAAAATAGGCTAGTCCCACTATGCATTGTTTTTTGGCTGTAGGCTAAAATCAAATTTTTCAACAGATGTAACTGAATAGGCTAGTCCCACTATGCATCACTTTGTGGCAGTAGGCTAAATTCGAATTATTCAACATAGGTAACAGAATAGGCTAGTCCCACTGTGCATCACTTTGTGGCAGTAGGCTAAGAGTCAAATTATGCATTGCAATGAGGCAATGGAATAGTTCAAGCTAAAACATTTGTGTTTGGTGCTATTGCTGTGGTAATGAACGTGTCAGCAATCTGTGGCCATATCGTTGTGGAGGGCGGATTCAAAGTGTGTCTTTCATCCGATGGGGAAGCGGGCTGAGAGGCTCAATGGCCAGCAATGGGGGTGACATTAGGATGAGATATGCACTAGTGCTGTGGGGCACAAGGGGCAGGCACTTACCTTGATTGAGGGCGTGGAGAATGGGCAGCATCCCCAGCCCCTTGGCTCCTTAGGCGCTGACAGGCACGGACAGGCGAGTGCGTTGAGATGTGTGCCTTAGGGTGATATGCCAGCTCTTGCCTTTCGGTGGTCTGAGGATGTGGAAATAGTCAGGCACAGCCAATGGTGGCAAGATCAACAACGGTCCTAGTTACCTAGCAACAAGGATGCTTGAGGCCCGGCGGCCATTTTAGTAAATGTCTCGTGTCGGATCTCCAATATTACAGCAGATAGGGCCGAGGAGCAGCCGTAGGCAGGTAATTTGAAGAAGAATCAGGCACAGGGGGCATGAGGAAGACAGTTATACTACTTACCCAGCATTTCAAATGAAGTCTGGATTCCGCCCACGACGAGGCGCTTTGTGTGCAAAGATGGTCGGTCACGTGGCACTTCAGGGGTACGGAAGGAGTAGGCTCCAGGCCCTCCTAGCATCAAGGTATCGATAGCGTGCAGGCACAGGTGGGATTCTCTTATTTCAGAAGCCTCATTGGTACAAGTCAAACATAAAAGCCATAACACACTCTCAACTTACAGGCACTTGAAGAGCAGGATACAACATAAGTTAGAGTTCTATGGGAGCAAAACTGAACAACATGCACAAATATTTCAGTAGAAGTTACTTCTTTCACCTCTGATATGTCCAGTCTCTTCTTTGCCCCATTTCCCTAATTATCACCAATAATTCAAATAAATAGTGGTTATTGTTTTTATTTTGTTCAAGGAAAAAACAACACATGCTTGCATATAATGTGGTTATGAGTTCACATCTTTGGGTTTTTGATATAAGTAATTTCTCTATCCCAAAAGACAAATTTAAACTTGAAGTCCTTGATTTCTAGCAAAACTACACATTAAAGCAAGCAAGTCTTATGAAAAGTAATACGAAAGACGCAGACATCCTTGGTAAATAACTCCGGCCAGATTTGCATTTTACTCAAACAAATCATGTGTCTACTTGTTAAGAAGTAAACATTTTTTATTTTTTTTTTATTTTTATTGGTTTGTTCAACCTTTAAAAAAAAAACTAACTAAGCAAACAACACAAAAACAAAAAAAAACATCACATGTGAATCTTTTTGTTTTGTTTCCCTCCCTCTCTCCCTCCCTCCACCATTTCGTCTTAACAACTCTTTTAACACTTCCATCGTGTCATATTGAGGGATAGTATCATGACAGCTAC
Source organism: Ambystoma mexicanum (assembly GCF_040938575.1). NCBI lineage: Eukaryota > Metazoa > Chordata > Amphibia > Caudata > Ambystomatidae > Ambystoma > Ambystoma mexicanum. Next base: position 211,705,393 of record NC_090941.1, read on the forward strand.
CAGAGAGTTCAAGACTTTAATTGCATCAGATTTGCTTATTGGTCGTCCAGGCGTCCTTTTACTACACAAAGAAAATTTATTAGTGCAAATAAAACTGCTCTGTTGGATCCCTCGAATAAAGCTGCCGACCAGTCATCAGCCGTCATATGTAGATGCTCATTAATCAGCTCTCCAAAGTGGATTTGCCTTTGATGTTGAAATAATTGGCAGAACAGTGTTAGATGTTTTAAGGTCTCCTTATCCTTGTTACAGAAACTGCACCTTAGGTCGATGTTCACGCACTTCGCCCAGCTGCTCATACGCTCCTTTGTTTTTAGCATGTTTAGCCTAAAATGCATATATAGAGATCTTGCATGATGATCTGGAAAAAGGGTTAGGTAGGTGTGCCTCTGATGATATGCTTTGGCTTCTCCTGGGGCCTCTTGCATTAGAGTTGAATTAACTCTTAAGTCGCAGGTTTTAATCCAGTCAGCTCTCCAGATTTTAGTTTTTACCAACTCGGGATTCTCAGATAACATTGTGACAGGAATGTCAAACTCCTTTAAAAGTGTTTCACAAAGGAGATTCCATTGAAATAAAATCGTATGTTCTTTAGCAGTATCCGGCCTGTGTAATATTTGAAATTGGATCGCTGGATTTTTTAACAGTGTTTTCCTAAAGAGATTCACTAGATTCCAGCTGACTCTTGCGTTTATCGAAATGAGGCCCAATTCATATCGGAGACAAACTGTCGAGGTACCTTTGGGAAGCTGTAGAACTCGCGTCCAGAATATATTTTCAAGTGAGTTCCACAGGTCACTTGAACAACCAAATGCGTTTTCACCGCCATAGATTGAGGCGGGTACCACTTTTTGTTGGTAAAATTCAATTACTGGTTTTAGGGAGAACTTTCCAAATTTTTTGTTAATTAGAATCGCTTGACAAGCCATCTGTCGGCATTTGCTCTTTGCCAATTCTGCCCATGGTGCATTGTTTCTACTGGCACTGATCTTCATACCCAAGTATGTCGAGTTTTTTACAGTCTGAAGATGTTCGTTACCAAGACACCATCTGTTCTTTTTCCGTCAAATGCTGCGGCCTTGCAGTTTCTCCAAAATTAGAATTTCGCATTTTTGTTTGTTGATTCGAAGTCCATTATCTGTGGTATAACTGTCGAGACAATTTAGTTTCCTCTGAAGACCTATAGGAGTCAGATCGACTAGAATAAGATTGTCAGCGTAGACCAAGTAGTTGATCGGCGAGCCATGTAGTTTCGGTGGAAATGTTGTTACACCAGTGAATGCCTCATTTATATCAGATATAAAGAGGTTGAAAATACTGGCTGCCAAAGGGCAGCCTTGTTTCACTCCCTTCTGTGTACTGATGGGGGCAGATAACGTGCCTTTGGTGTCCAAGCGGATCTGGATAGTGGTGTCCGTGTGTAGTTCACGAATCGCTTCCACTAGACTTAGAGGGCAGTTCCATCTAGTGAGTTTCTCCCATAACAGCTCTCTGTCTATGCTGTCAAACGCATGGGACAAATCTATCAGAGCCAAATAGATCTTTGTGTTAGTTCGGATTGCTTCCATCTTTATGAGGTTCAATATCAGTAGGTTCAAGCCGCATCCAACTCCCTTTACAAACCCTGCTTGTCTGGGGTCTACATGGTTATGATCTTTAGCCCATTTTAACAGTTTCTTTTGCAAAAGGGTGGCATAAATCTTTCCCAACACGTCAAGCAGAGCTATGGGTCGGTAGTTTTTTGGATTTAGACGGTCTCCCTTTTTAAAGATTGGGACCACTACAGCGCATTTCCAAGACTTTGGAGTTGATCGACTCGCAATGACTCGGTCAAACAGAATAACACAAAAGTCTGTCCATAACGCTGGAGTTTTTTTCAGTGTATAATTTGTTAGTCCTTCAGTGCCGGGCGCTCTAGAGTCGTGCACATTTTTGATTATATCCAAAATGTCACTTCTCTCAAACGCTAGGTCCCACTTGTTTGACGTCGTAGGTGCCCAAGATGGTACGGGTTTGTCACTGCCAAAAAGTTCTTTGAAGAAGGTCGACCACTCAGCTTCAGTTACTGCTATGGCTTGAAGGGCTTGCTGTGGAGCCATAGTGTTATTTATCAGTTTCCAGTATGCTGCTGAGTTTTTGCCAGCCATTCTTTGCAGCATCTCTTCTGAGTCGTTTTGAAGCATAATAGCTGCATGCGATTTAAGCCAGTTTCGGTATTTGGCCTTGATCACTCTTTTACTCTCTTTCATGTTGTCGGTATATGGACCTTTAAGTTTTCTTAGTTCTTGTCTCATCTCTCTTTTGCGTTGCAGAATAGAAACGTCGAATTTATGTTTTGGGCGAAACTCAGCGTGTTTTTGCTTACGTTTATGTTCCTCAAAATTTGACAGAAGGTTTTGATATTCCAGAGATTTAACAGTGTGTTGAAAGGCATTAGAGATAGCCGCTACTTCTGAATCCAAGAGATTTAGACGTATTCTACTAGTCCCGGTGCACACCGCAAACGGCCAACAGATCTGCTCGCTCACACAAGGGTGGTGAATTGATAATTTTACCATGTCGTGATCACTGTGTTGCACTTTAATGACTTCCAGTTTCGTTGCTCTCTTGTGGATATTTTCAGTCACAAATATGTAATCAATGACCGATTTTTGATCGTTTCTTCTCCACGTAGGGCATGCAGGAATATCACTAACCGTTTGTCCATTGAGCATGTGCAAGCCTCTAAGATCTAGTTCCAGACACCATTGAGCTGCAGCTTGTTCGCGTTTGCAATTGCCTCTCTTATTTTCATCAGTTTGTGCAATATCTGGAATACAGACAAAATTTAGATCTCCACATACAATTAAATCTATCGGTTGCTCCTTTGCAAGTAAATCATCGATCAACGTTGTTACAGTATCGATAAAAGTATGCTCTTCATTGCGTTTGTGGTTCCAGTATAAGTTGATAATGTACAAGCAAGCTTCCTTGTTTGTTTCTTTCTGGTAAACACCAACGGCAGAGACCTGAATAAATGGTGAAGGGTTATATGAGTTGAGGATCCGAAATCCAACGCCTTTCCTCACAGCCAAGAGGAGTCCAGCCATCGGCCTTCCCTGTGTTTGTTTTATAGCGGGATTAATAGCTATTTCGAATCCTTCCAACAACGGACTTTGAGAGAGCCATGTTTCTTGTAGACACAGGATATCCAATTCTGAGGCCCATGTTGTTTCAAATAGATGCATAAAGCCTCTGGTATTCCAAGAACCTATATTACATATATTGGTACTTCTCGGTTCCTGGCATTATGCCATCGGTTCAGTGTTTAAGGTTTTAGCCAACCAGGACCAATCATCGCATTTGTTTGCTGTGTTGGCAGGATTCCTTTCATTGTCTCGTGTGGTTGATGAATTTACCATTCCATTAACTGTAATTCTTATCTGACCACACCCATGTGGAGAAGCTGCTGAGTCCCATATTCTCGGAGGACTAAACACTTGGCTTTCCTTTGGTTGATTCTCGGTGCTGTTCTCCAGATCTTGAGTAGGTCTTTTGTTCACGTTATTCATTAGTCTACTGCGGGACTTTTCTTGGGAGTCAACAAGCAGAACACTACTTTCTGCGTTAGTTATGTCGAATCCTAGGGACATCAGTACAGGACCGGCGTCCAATAGTGCTATGATCTTAGAATGCAAATGTAAAATCACAGCGTCACTTTTCGTTTCATTCGGAAATTCCACAATTTTTAGGTCTTCAGAAGTTATCGCACGAAGACTGGGAATCAGCTGACACAGCCGCAGCACGTTAAATCGGTTTAGTATCAGGTCATCAGAAGATTCTATGCGTTCCAGTATTAGGCGGTGAGATGCTTGCCGCGTCTCTGTTTGGTGTGTTTTCTCCTTTGTCATTGGTTTTTGAGGTTGTTTAGTAAATCGGTTCACCCGCTCTGTTTGATTTTTGTTTTTATATGTAGGCATAGGCATTTTGAACCCAGCATTGCTCACTGTATGAGCCTTGATAGGTGCAACCTGTGTCGGGCGTGTAGAAGCTTGCAACACTTTGGCCACGGTAGATGGTTCAGTCCCGACCTGCGGGCCTAGAAATGGGCCCTTTGTACAGAATTTGGCATCAAGCATCCGTCTTTTTTCATCCAGGGTCACAAAACGGGTACTCTGCAGAACATCATCTGTGTTCTGCACCGGGGTTGTTTTAATCAATTTGCAGATTCTAGACATTCCTTCAAACGCTTTCTCGTTAGTAGGCCTATGTTGACTGAGCTTCAAAAATGAGGTACAAGGGCTCTTGACTTCTTCTTGGGATGTAATGTCAGGCACGTCTGAGTCAATATAGGTTGGTGCAGCCGAACCTAATTTGAGTCCATCCTCCGAAAATACCACAGACCTATCTCTGATGGTAAGTTCTTCCTCATCATACACAGATACATTCAGTAAATCGTCGGAACTATTACTAACACAATTTGATGTCTCTTTGAGATCTAATAGCATAGATTTTGTTGAGCTTTCGACCATCTTATTTCTACTAGTGGTGTTTTTAGTGATGGCTCCATTGACGGTTACGTTGACTGTTTTGATGTTACGTAAAAATCTTCGAGCATCGATTCCTCTTCTCGCCTTCCTTGCTGGTTGGTTTTTAGATTTTTTGAGTGAACCACCTGTGGTTTGTTTGTTGGGTGCGGGAGGGTTTTGTGCAGCAATTGGTTTCTTAAAGATGTCGTATATTGCAGACACATGATTTGCCCTTGAAGGTGGAAACATCGCTTGCGGTTGTGAACAAGTCGAATCTTGATTAGGAGTCAGCTTAGAGGTTGATGCTTCTTGGGGATTTTGTAATGCCAGGTTCGTAACTGCTTGGCTCTCTTTTAGAGCAGTTGCAAATGGAGTACTAAGCTGGCATTCTTCTACCGCGGTGGTGACACCCTGCGGATTTGTGGGCGGTCTCCTAAGTTTCTCTGTTGTCTCGGTTGACAAGGTAAGATCTTTTGAATTTGCAGTGGCGATACAAGGCACAGTATACTCTGGCGTTTCCTTATTGCTTAAAATAGGCTCTTTTTGCTCGTTGGCAGGCACGCATAATATGTTAGCAGCAGTATTGTTGTCGCTTCTATCTTCGTTCTCAGGTGGGTTAGTTAGTGTACATCTTTTGGTGCTACATGAGGATACTGACATGACTTGTCACTGATTCGCCTGTATTTCAGCATGGGGGGAGCCTACCCCCTGGCAGCCGTGTTCTTTTTTTTGCTGTTGAAAGATACTCAGCGCTTCTTTAGCTACTTCAGCTAAAAGTTTTTTGTCTAAATTTGCATTTTTGGCGTGATCTGATAATGTTTCGAGCGCCCAATCTGTTTTTTTGTGTAGCTCTTGTAGCACTTCCTTACAGTGGAGGTTTTTGTTTCCCATGCTCTCCAATTTGTGATTCATGGCAGTAACCACCGTAGAAAGCTCTTTTATGTTGTCATTAAGATTCTCATACATTTTGATGAAAGGTGCAATGGAGATGGCCATAGAGGAGATTATAGTTGCTTGTAGGTCCTTAGTGTACTGGACAGTTCTGGGACCTTCTGTATTTATGGAGTCACGTGGTGGCATTCGCCTACCGCGGTGTGCCGATCGTCGAATCTTGGGGTATGGTCGTTCCATTATGGATGAATCCGTTGAACTTTGATCAGATAAGGAATCTGTTGTACAAGCGGTGTCTTCATTAGCAAGCCTTGGCGTTAAGGCTGTAGCTGGTGACCCCATTGCGTTGCTAGGCTCTGTCGAACTTCTTTTAAGTTTCTTATTATGCGAGCAGCTCAAACTGGGGGATATGCTCCCCCCAATCCTCCTTCGTTTATGCAATGAGCTTGACCTCAATGTGAGCAATGTGGGTTGCGTGGTAGAGAAACACGCCCCCGAGCCAGAATGATTTTTTGCGGGGTCCTTTACAGCCAGGTTACCGTTTGTATTGTTTTTAACGGCTCTTTCTTTGTTTAAACGAGTAAGGTCCAGTAGCAGTTTGTTAGCTACCTCAAGTGAGTTTCTTCTCTCAGCTCCTATTATGGGTTTGCCAGTGGCAGAGCTCGGTGTAAAAAGAGGCGAGGGGCCACTCAAGACATTATTCGGGCCTAGATCAATACCCCTCTCTTCAACTTGTCGTGCTGCAAGACACACGGGCACCTTGGTCCCACACATGACTTCACTAAAAAGTACATCTGGTTCTCCAAATGAAAAGGCCTCTTTGCTGTTGTGTGCTGCAGAGATGTCGGGGTTTCCAGGTGAGGCCAAGGCACTATAGAACCCGGATCGAGGTGACTCATGAATTATGTTTATCTGTCCATTAGCAGTTGGACTAATAGTTCCGGGAGGCTTGAGAGGAATCCCGGAACCCAACTGCGAGTCACTCAAAACGGCCACGCCGTCCAAAATGCAGACCCCGCCAGGTACACATAGCTCTCTGCTCAAGCAGGGCTGCCGCAAGACAGCGCCCTTTGTAACAGGCAGAGACGATCCCTCCGCCCGCCCAGCAAAATCTGTTTCACGCGGGGCGACCATTCCGACCCCGGGCGGCTCCAGGCATCCGGCGAGGGCGGGGACCTCCAAAGCAGCAACGGAGGCTTCGCCGTCCACGTTGCCAACGTCGCCGCAGTCAGTAGCGTCAATACGCACATCGGACCCACAAGACCGGCCGGCCTCCTCGACACGCAACAAGGTAGCGGACAATGATGGATGTATACAGGTGACGGGGGTTTGAAGTGTCTCAACGCGTTTGCAGATACAGTTACAGTTACTGTGTGTAGCACAGTGTTTATGCTGGGAAACACTCACCTCTGGCATCGGTGCAGCCCGTGCAGATGAGCATAGTCTTGATGGTAATGGTGATGTGGCTGCTGCCGCACTAGCTGCACCTCGAGCGTCATAAGACGGTGCGTGAACGGCAAGGTCCCAAGGGCTATCACCAGAAACTGTCTTTGCTGTCGATCTTGGAGAGATCAATTTTCGTTGAGCGCGAGTTTCGCGCATTCTCACGCTGAGGCTGTGACCGCAAAAATGGGTGTCAGACCAAGAGGGCTACACCCCTCCACTCCTCCAATCCTCTGACTCCTCAGACTCTGCCCTGACTCCGCGCCCGCTCCGCGGGGGGAATGAGTCTTTGTAGGCAGACACACCCACAGCGAACGATAGACAGAGCAAACAGACTTTTCCGCTCCACTCTCCACAGCTCCTCAGACTCTGCCCTGACTCCGCGCCCGCTCCGCGGGGGGAATGAGTCTTTGTAGGCAGACACACCCACAGCGAACGATAGACAGAGCAAACAGACTTTTCCGCTCCACTCTCCACAGCTCCTCAGACTCTGCCCTGACTCCGCCGAGGTAAAATGAGAAACAAGAGATGGTTTGGTTAATTTGGATGTGTTCTTAAAGCCCATGGCCATTCAACATTGCTGTCTACGTAACTTCTAAGTAATAGAAGATCCAACGGCAGGAAACTTAATGAGAAACAACAGTTTCCGTTTTCATGATATAAACCTTTGTTTTTAATGCATGGACTGATATTTTCTCTTCAATTACCTTATACAAAGAACATAACATAGAAAGTCCAAGAAGGGGTTTACAAATATATAGTATCTCAAACGCAGACAACTTTCCATCACGTTTTGCCCTCCAATCTCCCATTGAATTTCTCAAACAGTACTAGCAATCTAAAATAAGACAAGAATGTTCTATTTTAACCCCAGTCTTAATATCGTATATGTCTTTAATCTGCAGCATTACAAACATAAAATATTAGTAACTACCCCAACGCCTCATGGATATCAAACACCATTTTAGGCAATGTGTGCTTCACTGTGATTTTAGCATGTAATGCCATCATCCAATGGTATTTAAATTATTCTGAAAAATGTATTGTGGTAAGGTCATTGGTTCAGTGTATATTTGCTGAATGCCACTTTTTCTGAGACCCTATTTCCCAAGTCCGAGTTTTTTTTACTTTGTTGAATAGTCTGTTGTGGTCCCAACATGTCACAGATCCTCTTTGTGTGTGGGGGACATCCCAAAATCCTCCAATATCCCACTTGGCCAACTTTGTGATTCCTGTGATCACACCCACTTCCCCTCATATGGAACCCCACCTTCCCGACCCTGTGCCACTCCTTACTTCTTGTGGGACGACACATTCTCCTCCTGCCTCTCTCCTCTAATGCAGTTAAAGGACTGTGGAGAAGAATAAACATTTGTTACGATTTTTGAGTGACTATATGTCCGACTGTGAAGAAACACGTGTTGCGTTTACGGACATCACTTATTTAAACCTATTAAAAATTTTGTTTGACACTGGCGCAAACTGTGTTGTGGCATCAGTTGATTTTAAACCTCTACAAAGGTCACTAACAGGAATGGCAAAATGTTCGTGTTGGGTCACAAAACAGTCACATTTGCCTGCAATAGTCTTATTGCAGGTTTACCAATGTCTGCTGAGCAGGTCAATTTATTGTGGAATCTAATCCCAAGGTGATGAAGGGATTTAAATTGAGTTAGACTAGATTCCTCTGAGAATAGGGTCTTGGTGGGCTTTGTCCCTTACCAAGATATATGAATAGAGATTTAGCTGGACTGACCTTCAGGCCTCTTTTTTGCATATTGATAGTGTATATGGAGATGATGCCCAGAAGGGCTACCAAAGTTCATACCAACAGGACGGCATCATCTGTCAATAAAACAGTGGACAACTTGGAAACCTCAAGATGGGGTATGTCTGCTTGTTCTTCTTCCAGAGATTTGGATAGTGAGTTTGTGTGTAAAGAAAACAGGCAAACGGTTGCAGCACATTCTGATCTTATCCCTCTCAGCAAAATGACCAGAGGTGTTAAGTTGCAGTTGTTTTCATAATCTCATCCTGATCGCATTGCTAGAGTGCAATTTAATGAAGAGGTCTAAAATGACTTCTCTACCTTTTGCCTGTCTGCTCCCTACCTTCCCCTCTTGAACCTTAGCTTCCAGGGCATCTCTTACATGGGTATTCAAAGGGAAGTGTGCATGATGGTAAGGAAACATGTTTTCTTCTTCATATCATTTAAACAGGGCAATTACCCATAAAACCCTTTCCCCAGGCAATCCATATTCCAGGTGTCTCAACGTCCTAGATCCACAACCCAACACCATCAACTGTAAATACTGCATATCACTGATGAAAACATGTTCACCATACCAAAACAAGCTCACACATATTAACCTTAAGCCAACACACAAAGCAAACAGTACAAGGTACTGGAAAATGGTACTCACTAATGCTCTCTGAACAATTTCACATTCAGGTGACATTGCAGGCATAATTACCAACCTAAATCTCGATGCTCCTGAATGCATTCTTCATCAGTGAAACCTGGCAGACATTCATCTTGACCATCATTCTGGACATTCTCACAACAAATGACTAAGGAATTCAACTCAGAGACCGAAAACACATGGCTGGTTGAGGACTTCATCTGTATGTTTTGCTGGCCCTGCATCACTTCTAAGTATCCTCCATCACCTCCATCAAAATACTCTCTTTTCAGTCTTCACTCTCACTCTGAATGTGTAACCTGCAACTTCAACTTCATTAACCTAAGCTCAAACTACCTAAGCCCAACACATACTTCATCAAAATCAGCATGGTCTCCACCATGACCCTCACAAAAGCCAATAACATTTTACTATGAGACTTTATTCTTTTAAGCAACACTTCGGTGAAAACCGAGAAGGGAGCATGATGTCAGGATATCTCCTTCCTGGGTTACCAAGCCACGCCCCACCCCTGGCAATACTGTGTTTACTGCACTCCATGGGAACGTACAACACCATGTCACCAATCTGCACGTTCATTGCACATCGTCCCACATTGATGTCAGACTTCTCTTGTCCCAAGGCAGAACACGTATGATTGCACATACCAGCACTGGAGGACGCTACGGCATAGCTTGGCTATTGCCATGGAGACTGTGGCATTACGGCCGGTGTGCTTACGGCGCATGGTTTGATCACGTGATCCCGTTCTGGCCACTTAAGCACATCCCCGTCACTACAGCAGTGCTTCTGAATTTGGAAGAAGTGTGTTTTGGTTCCTGGTCTGTGATTTTGGATAGTTTTGGATCGTGATGCCTGTTTTCCTGGATTGATATTGTTTGCTCCTTGTCTGCTTTGTTCTCCTTGGTTCTGCCTGCATTTCACCCTCAACGACTCAGAACGCTTACAGGACTTCTACTGTCTGCTCCTGGTTTGGTTTGTCTACCTCGGATTTTCTTACCTTCGTCCTGTTTTATTCGGAAAGCCATTTGCATTATTTCTACTCACGCTTTGGATGGAGCCTGCGTTATATACTTTTGACCTGTCTGGATCAAACGGACGCACCATCAGGTTGTGTGGAGCTGCCCCTTTTCCCCAGTCCTGCTGCACAATGGACTAGAGACTTACGTGTTTTGGTGCGGTAATCATCCTTCAGGCGTCCATGTTCCGGCAGGATAGGCATTTGGACTTGAGGCTCTGTCGCATATGCGTCATTGTGTGGTCAGGAATAGGTTCCTTGGGTAAGCTCTATCTACCTTGATATTCCTCTTGTGCCTCTCTTCAGGACTACGCATCATTGACCTTTGGTAAGCCAATTACATTTGTCACACACACTCATATTCATTTCTGTCCTTAAAAAGTCATTTAACAAGCAGGGTGTGTATCTTACAGGTCCTGGAGGTACAGTTGAGGAAGATTCACATATCCTGCAACTATTTTCTGTTGGGTCACATCTCACTTATTGCACCCACTTGATAAGGTCAGTCAATATTAGGCTTGTTGTTATTTGTTCATGTTGGAAAGAAACTTGCTCTAAAAGATTCTTCTGTCTTAGGTTGGTCAGGTGAATCGTTGAGTCCATTCTTTCAAGGAAAACATCATGTTGTTTTGTTAATTTTATGGACAACAGATTTTATTGTTAGAAAGAATCCATCGGCTACAGAACTAGGGCAACCTTGATACGGATTCTGACATATTCAGAAGCCGCTCTATATAGTGGACACCAATGACGCCCTGGCCCAGATCATGCAACTAGTTTCTGAATTACGCAATGATATGGCCACTGTTCATGCTTCTACAGAACGTTGCCTAGACGATCTACAAGCAGGGGTGCAGGCCACCGTGCCTTCTGCTCCCTTGCCTGAGATGGCATCAGGCTCTGGGCTGTCCTTGCCTCATCAGGACTCCACTCCTGTATACATGACTACGCAGTTTCCTCTGGCTCCTCTAGAACATTTCAACGGTGACCTGAAAAATTACCAAACATTCTTAATCAATGCCGCCTGCATTTTTTGTGTAGGCAGAGCTCGTTTCCTGATACTATCACTAAGGCAGCCTTTGTATTGTCACACTTTGGTGGTACAGCTGCTTCTTGGGCTAGCCCACTGTTGGAATCAGAGAGTCCTTTACTCTTTGACTGTGATGCCCTAATCAAAGCCATTGGTCGTGTTTTTGACACAAGGTACAAGACCCAGGCTATAGACCTTGAATTACTTCGGTTGCAACAAGGTGAGTCTCCTCTGCTTTTGTATTTGGCTAAATTGAACCAACTGGTTGCCGAGACTGGTTGGCCAGAGGACAAGAAGGCATCCCTTTTTTACAAGGGTTTGTCGGACTCCCTGAAAGATATTGTTGCCACAGTCCCCGTGGTTCCCATAACCTTCCCCGAGCTCCTTGATATGCTATTACAAATCGATGCCAGAAAGGCTGAACGAAAAGGTGAACATAGGCCGTTAATTCTGGTAAACGTGACCACGGCTAGCCCTAGCACTGGTGGTACTGAGCCTATGCAAGTAGGCACTGTATGGGGTCCCCTGTCCTCTGAGGAAAGGGAGTTATGGAGGAAGAACAACCTATGTTTCTACTGTGGGTCTTCAGAACATCTCTTACGAGCATGCAATAAAAAAAAAACAAAAAGCAGGTAACCACCAGGGCTCAACAGTAGACAGAGTCGAATTGATGAGCGATATGCATCTGAACTCCGATAAAACGTTTCCGTTCACAGTCACTACCCATTGTTCGATGCCTACGTGCTCATCATGAGACATCGATGCAGTTCTTGATTCCGGGCCTTCTGGAAACTATATCAACTGTACTTTGACAATGGAAATTGGAAATTCCCGTTACTGACAAGTTGTACCCTGATTTAGTGAATGCAGTCGATGGTACTGCACTGCTTTCGGGACCAGTGACGGAGCGTACTGTGGACCTGCAGATGGGTATAGGGAAAGAGCATATAGGAACAATCCATTTTGATCTTATTGCTGCAAATCAGTATCGTATGATTCTGGGTATCTCCTGGCTTAGGTACCACAATCCAGTCATCGATTGGCAATCGGGGGAACTCGATTTTGTGTCTAAACAATGTGAAACTCCTCTCCAGCGGTCAGTAACCCATGTCGTCCTTTATTGCTCAATACTCCTGCAATAGGGGCGGTCTTGTGCACGTCCTTACCGCTGGAGTACAAACAGTTTTGGGACGTGTTTGATGCCTAGGGGGCTGAGATTCTATCTCCCCATAGGCCTTATGTGAGGGAAACGTTTTGTGGAAAGGTGCAGAAATGAAGAAACTCTGCTCTCCTTCGTGTCATTGTATTCCTACTGCTGCTGCTTAAAGGGCTTGTGAAACACCCACACCCACCCAGGGAGCTGAGGTTAAATTTGGAAGACAGCCACCCTTGTGCCATGAAGCCTGCTGCTGAGTTAAGGGTGCTCTATTGTTTTTGGGCTCTTTGGCTGGACGCGGGTAGCGTGGAGGTTATTATATATTGGTGGTCTACTCTCATTGTTGCCCGTGAGTACTAATATTTAACTGACTTCGTCCCAGGAGGATAGGTCAGCGGCAGAGTGCTAGCCTTGGAAGCAAGAGGACACGAAGCAACACAGGTACTGCATTTCACCTTTATCGTGGGATTCATTGACTTGACTTCAATGTCAAACCACTTCTAATTCGATAAAGAAGAACCTGCTAACCTGGGTGGACTGGCTGGCCGGGGGGTGGGGGAGATTCGGACTTGAGCAGCTCCTCAAGCTGTCTGGCGGGCCCCGTCCAGTTGGTCTTTGGCCCTTGGTCAAACTTTAAAACGAGTTCTAGCCTATTAGCTGGAAAATAAACATGAACGATATGTTGTCTGGATTGGAAATTATTCACTAATACGGTAGGGGACTGCCAGAGTGTCTCTCCTCCTTCTATTACCCCAGGACCGCGGTTCTAATGCGACAGAGGCTTCGATGCCTTTCTAATTGAGGAAACGTTGGCATATTCCACTGTCTGATTGCTGATTGGGGAAAGTGGTGATAGAACTTTCCCCTCCGCGACTACTTTTTGATAATATATCTTTTTTAAATAGACGTTTTGTGGAATTAATTGATATTGCATTTTGCAAAGCATATTTTATATCATTTTATTGGTGATCTTATTGGAGTGCATTTGGTTTTCATTAATATTGTGAGCATTACATCAAATATATATTGCATTTGCACTTTAGTTCTCAAAAGCTGATTTTTTTTTAATACTTTTATATAAATCATCTCCCTATACAATTCGTAACTGGATGACTGGAAGTAACACACTTATCCATAATATTAGTGGATACACTTTTCTATCACTCACATTGTGTGATTATTGGTGGTAGCTGGACTGTTTTACTGCTCTCTCCTACACGGGGGCTGCGAAGAACTCTTCTCCCCTTGGATACTGTATCTTATATATATGATCATGGATGCATTTTAGCTGTGTCTATATATTCTGCAGATTGCACTTTACTCCCTGTGAGTGCCTTATTTATATGGATACATTATTATACCCGAGTAGACATTTATAAGGGCTAAACCCTGAGATTGGAGTCTGTGAATATAATCTGTTCTACTTGGTGAAACTGTCTAGTGACCCATTTACCACCACAGTGACTCTGGCAGAGCTAATTGCCTTCTCTCTATTATGACTGTGGGGGCTGCAAAGTATATCTGTTGTGATAGGATCTATTGCCATTTGGATTATCAAGAATATATACGTGGGGGCACCTATTCATCTGTAACCCCTGGTATAATAGATTGACCCAGGTCTTTAAGGATAGTATGACAGGACATAACCTATGATCTAAAAAGGTAAGGCCAATATGCCACTTAACCAAGCAAAACAGGGAGATAAGGGGGCAGGAAAGGGGAAAGGTAAAAAGGGTAGAGGACAACAGAATAAATGCCAGAGGACCCGTGAGAATCTGGATACCGACCAGCCAGGGATACTGAGCTTCCTCACTAAAAAGGATAAACATAAAGTACCCCTGGTTGTAGATGACCACTTTATCCCGGGTAATAGCTCAATGATAGATAATAATGCTTTTCTGAGCCTAGTACATGATTTCAGAAGACAATCCATGGGCTTACCGTTGGAGGTGGACATTTCTCAGGTAAAAACCAGTGGAGAAAATGTAATATGAATAATGTAATTGGTAAGAATTTGTCTGACACACCGGATCTAGATAGGTTTGCTGAGCAAGAAGTGAAAAGTAATGGGATGAACAGTCTTGGAACGATGCTGATAGCATAATTGAGAACTCTTTCAATCTAGAACAGGTAACATACGAGACAACTCTCTCAATGTAGGTGAAAAGCTATATGTGCTGGCAATAACTATGGATTTTCTTCTTGGGGTATGTACTAAATTATTAAAGGAGCAAGATGTGATTAAAACTCTGTATATCAGACTATAGAGAACACTAAAGCTCTGGGAATAATGTCAGAGGAGAACAGCGAAACATACAAGACTCGGAAGAATGATGAATTAAGGGTCGCAAATGATGCTATGGGAAATTTAAGTGAGCTGTGCCTGACAGTAGAACAAGATAGAGAGAAACATATGGTACATGAAGAGGAGAATGGGGAACAGGAAAATGTAGACTCAGAAATAACCCCCCTAGAAACCAGTGGTGATAATAATATTAGCAATGGAATGGAAGAACCTAAAATTATCTATTGGTCAAATAAACGTACTGAACGAAAGCGTGACAACAAAAAAAAACACTAGAAATAGGGGGGCTACATGAAAAAACCATAAGATCAGGTGTGTAAAAAGGAATAGTGTTGCATTGGCGACCACCACACCAACAGATATGGAATGTATTGAAATAGGAAACAGGTTTGAAATTACTGAGTCTGAAAAAGAAATGAAGGGGAAAAAGAGTGTCCCTAATAAAGATGGGACCCTTGATAAGTGGTTGAAATCACAAGAGCAAGAAGAGGAGGAATTGGAAGAAGAGTTAGATTTGAAAACAGAAGTGAGATGCCTAAATATTCCCATTAATAAGATAGCTCAAGCCCTTAAAATCAGGGAAAAAGAGATTTACATAACATAAATGGAAAGATTAGCTATGAGTGGAAGTAATGTAAAAACTAGAAGTGACATACATCTTGACCAAAGTACTAATGTGATAACA
Organism: Ambystoma mexicanum; assembly: GCF_040938575.1. NCBI lineage: Eukaryota > Metazoa > Chordata > Amphibia > Caudata > Ambystomatidae > Ambystoma > Ambystoma mexicanum. Next base: position 211,720,852 of record NC_090941.1, read on the forward strand.
AATGAAAATTTGGGAAAAAGTATACAAATCATTGAGAAAGTCACTATGGAAGAGAGCTTGTTTATGAACCGGGGCTGGTTATTAGAGCAACGGTCTAAGATCTCCCAACTCCAGAAAATTAAATCAATGGAAATAGAGAGAGTTACCAAAACCTGGCACCTAGGAAAATTGGGCTATAATTCAATTTAGATCAGCAGTGGTTGTAGATCTGATACGAGCACACTCAACAAGATATGGGGTAAAGAATTTTACATTATAATATGCACTGAAATAATGAGAAATAAGGTTGAGATATTGAGAAACCTAAAAGGGAACAGTACCGTAGGGAGAGATCCTAGGGAAATATGAATCCCAGATATAACCTATTTTCCACACTATTGACATAGGGTGGAAGGAAATGAACCTATTTTGCTGTCTTGGAATAGCAGAGGTTTTAATTCTCTATTGCATAAAGATGGTATCAAATTACTGATGGAAAGCGACATATTTGCCCTGCAGGAAACGTGGGTGAGTGGTGACATGTTACTGGAGAGATTCACTATATGGAATAAAGCAGCTATAGAGGGAAAAAAGGGGCACCCGGTGTGTATAGGGGTTAAAAACTTTATTCCTTATAGAGAATACAATCACTTTGGTAGCTCCCCTTTTGTTATGTGTCCTGTAATAGGTAATGTGAGCAGCTTTGGGGAGATATTACTTATTAATTTGTATTCACACCCAGGTGCGGAAAACATGGCTGCTATCGGAAATATTATAGATGATACAATAGAAGGATGGCGCCAGGAATCCCGAGACTCTGGAATATGTATAGTAGGAGATTTTAAGGCTTACTGTGATGTTGCAAAAATGGAAATGGATAAGTGGAAGGAACTATGGGATGATTCACTAGCCACAATGCCCTCAGTAATGGGGAAAGGTGGCCCGAATAGGAAACATCAAAAGAAGGTAGTGAATGGGATCTAATGGCTGAAACTTCTACTTAACACGGGATTGGAATATCTTGAGCCAGACAATGGGGAGACAAGGGAGGTAACTTGGACGTATGGAAAAGTAGGCTATCGCCTGGACTATATGTTTGCTAGTGAAAGAATAAGAAACTCCATGATCTCCTTTAAACATATACCCACTCCCCTTACTGACCATAGAGCACTTATGGGAAAATGTACTAAACTTACCCAACCAAAGTGGAAAAGGGGGAAGGAAATTAATATACAGGTTAAGATAGGAGGAAACAGAATGATGTGGACTGAAAGAATTTAGAAACATTTGACAGAATGTTTGACATACTCCCTTTAGATGGGCATGATATAGCCATTAATGGTCTCAGGGGAGTTGGAAGTCTATTGGGCATGATCCAAAGCGATAATTGTAGTTTGAAGGTCAAACAGAAACAAGGAAAGGTGCACACAAATAAATGTGACTCCATGATCCATGAAAGAAAAATAGAGCTAAAGAAGGAAATTGAGAACTTTGAATGTTGTCAAGATCTAAAAGAAGAGGAGACATTTTCAATGATAAGGAATATCAAGACTAGATAAAAAAATTGGCTCAAGTCACATAGAAATAATGTCAAAAATGCAAATTGGTGAAGTATATACATACTGTGCAAAACCCACGACTCTAAGAGGTTCTGGTACCTCTACTGGCAATATTTACTGGAGGATGAAAGTAGGGAAATTAATGATGTGGGCCAAGAGACCTGGACGCAATATATCTAAACTTTTCTTTATAAACAATAGGATTGATGACACCTACAATAAAAGGTGGGTACATTGGAATCAGAATTTCCCATATGAAATCTTGGATATCCTTGGTATAATAAATACAATTAAGGCTTCTAGAGCCCCCGGACCAGACGGGTTAGCCAATATCTTCATTAAACGAAATCCAATTAAATGGGCAGAATTACTTTATAAAATATTCACAGATGTATGGAAGAAGGGTACCATCCCAGATAGTTGGCGTAAAGCGATAGTGGTACCGGATTTTAAAAAAGCTAATAGAAAGATCCCCGATAACTACCACCTACTAGCAGTGGCAGATAGTAGCTGCAAAATATTCTGCTCTCTGTTAGTAGATAACATTAATAAATGGAGTAAAGAAAAGGGATTGCTCCCTAGTCAACAAACAGGGTTCAGAAAAGACCACAATGCCCTAGACAATCTCATCATGTTAAACCACATTATCTCAGATACCTTGGATAAAAAAGACATAAAACGTTATGTTTGTTACATTGACTATTCTAAGGCATTTGATAGTGTGGATAGAAATAAACTCTGGAAACAACTGATGGATAGACATCTCTTTCCCAGAACTCTCCATTTCTTGAAAGAAATGTATAGTGACACCACTGTCGTCATTAGCCTTGGTAAAGGGGAAAGATTTCCCCTGGCTATAAATACCAACATAGGCCTTAAACAAGGATGTGTGACCTCACTGGTGCTATATAACCTCTATGTGTCAGATCTCTGGGATAGATATGTCACCATAAATAACTTCCCACCAAATGTTGGATGCAGGGGTATTAGTTGACTTATGTACACAGACAACACCATATTATTTGATAAAACACTGGTGGGGTTACAAAGGATGTTAGATATGCTACACCAATATTCCAATGGAAATAACCTAAAGATAAACATAAGGGAAATTAAGATAATGGTATTTGGAGGGCCCAAAAGGAAGAGGGATAAAATTGCCTTTTGCTGTTACATATACTCTGAAACACTGGAGGTGGTGGACATATACCCCTACTTGGATATTCCGATCATGAATCTCCCTCCTAAAGACTTCTACTTTGAAATGGTGGAGACTAAAGTTATTATAAAATGGAGCATTATAAGAGCTAATTTCGCTTTAAACCCTGTGGAAAATCTGGTGCTGTAAATTGTTCATAAAGGTAGCAATGTGGGAAGGGGAGGAATAAAGCCTTATGAGTCTCATTGGGAAGAACATGAATGAGAAAGATAAAGTGAACGCCTTTATGACAAGTTTAAAAAATATAGCGCTTTCTCTTCAAGATGAATGAAGCATTACATTCCCCACTGTGAAAGAGGAAGTTAATTTGACCTTTAAACGCTTCAAAAAGAAAGCAGTAGTCTGGGATCTGTGTAAGAGTCGGACATATCTTTGCAGCAAGAAACAATATAGTATGTATGCTCTACACGGGCTGAAACCTGCAACACCAAGATGCTACCTATTAAAAACTGGTAACAGAAAGTTGGTGAGATTTATTATGCTCATTTGTTTCAACATTTTACCATGTAAAGAGTACACCGGAGCTTGGACGGGAATATTGTGGGAGGAGAGGCTGTGTAGGCATTGCAATAAGGAGGTGGAATCCATTAGACACATACAAGAATTAGGATGTGGTGGGTTTGTAAGTGACCCAAGAATGAGAATGATAACGAGTGACCAGTTTTGGTTGACTACATATGGGACCAAAAACATGGTATATGTTGGGGCTGCCTTTTATATATGGGAGAGAGCAACTTCTTAAATTATTCTTTACATTTTTATCTACTATCCACAAGTATACATGTGTGTGTGTTTTAGAAATTACCCATGGAATAAGGTGTACTCTGGCTAAATTGTGATATGAAATATTATTTGATCTTCTTTTAGGTGATTAATGGGGATGATTCCTACAAGAGTTTTATGATTGTTTGTTTGTTTGTTTGTTTATTCATTTGTTAAGCGCACCAGACTCGTAAGTAAAAGGGCGCAACGACAAGGAAATGCAAGGCTTACATAGTTACGTATACACAGGTTACAGAATTTACATATAGCAAGATGAACAGTTTTTGCATGACTACAGGATATATACAATATGAACAAAAGGACTGAAGCAGAGGTACATGCACTAAGGATATACAACTTATATGGTTACATATACACAGGCTACAATATATACATAAAGAAAGAATATAGCAAGATATACAGTTTTCTTAATTGCAGGCTAGTGTCCTCAGGGGAGAGGGTGATGGGAGGCTAAGGATTGGTGGCAGTGATGTTTTTATTAAGTTTTTTCCTGAAGAGTGGATATGGTTGGTCAGCTCTCAACTCCTGGGGCAGTGAATTCCAGCATTTGGCAGCTTTAACCGTGAAGCCATTACCCCCGATGGTAGTAAGTTTGTATTTGGGGATATTTAGGCAATTAGTGTTCCCACTTCTAGTTGGTCTGAGAGAAGTTCTTCTCTGGAGTTTGTCTATAAGGTAGCTAGGGGTTGCATTGTTCAAGGCTTTGTGTGTCAAAGAGAGTGTTTTTAGAAGTATTTTATTGGATGTGGAGAGCCATTTGTGTTGACGTCTCAAGGCAGAAATGTGGGTTTTCTTGTTTATGCCAAGGGCTGCTCTTAAGGCGTTATTCTGTAGCGTTTGGAGTTTTTGAATAGTATATTTGTTAGCCCCAATGTAGAGGGCATTGCAATAGTCGATTCTAGAGAGTATAAGAGCTCTAGCCAGGATCAGACAACTATTGTCGGAGAGGAACGGTTTACCAGCTCTAAGAAGTTTGCATGTGTAAGCCGTAGCCGAGGTAAGGGATTTGACCTGCTTGTCAAATGATAGTGTGGAGTCCAAGTAAAATCCCAAGGTTTTTACTTCCTTGGAGACTTTAATAGTATTGCCGTCAATATTGAAGGATGAATATTCTTGACCTAATTTTTTGATATTGGCCTGCGAACCCAATATTATTAGTTCAGTCTTATCATCGTTCAAGCATAGACCGTGAGTGGCCATCCATGCTTGGATGATAAGGTAAACCTTGTTCACTAGGCCCATGTCCGTACCGTAATCCCCAGAGAGTGGTAAGAGAATCTGAGTGTCATCTGCATAGTTAGTGTAGGTGATACCCAGCTGGTCCAGATCGTCGAACAGTGGCTTAGTGAAGATGTTGTAGAGGGTAGGCGAGACGCAGGATCCTTGGGGAACACCACATAGGATAGGTGTAGGTTCGGCTGATGCTGAGGGGGAGAAGACTCTCATGGTCCTCTCACTCAGGAAGGACTCGATCCACTTGATAGCGTCCGTGGAGAAGTGAGCTGCAGAGTCAAGGTGCCGACATAAGACCTTGTGGTTGACCAGGTCGAATGCAGCGGAGAGGTCGAGTAGGAGCAGGAGTACTGTCCTTCCTTTGTCTCTCAACTCGTCTATTTGGGAATTGAGGTCCATTAGGGCAGTCTCAGTTCCGTGCAGTGGACGGAAGCCAGATTGTCTGTTGCCCAGGAGTTTGTGCAATTCTAAGTGCTTCTGGATTTGAGTGTAGGCGGCCTTATCCAATATTTTTAATAAAAATTGTACCGTGGTAATAGGCCGATAGTTTGTAGGAATGAGGGGATCAAGCATCTGTTTCTTGAGGAGTGGTAGCACCCAGGATTGCTTGAGGTTGGCAGGTATAGTACCTGTAGCAAATGAGGCATTTATCAGTTTGGTTATAAATGGGGAGAGTTCTCTAGCAGCATCTTGTATTAGCTGTGCAGGGCAGATAACGCCTTTGCAGTTCGAAGGCTTCAAAGATAGGATAATTTTTTCTACCTCTACGATGGACATTTTGGAGAAGTGGAATGTGGTATTATGTGCTGGTGGAGGCTCGTTGGGCAGGAGAGTGTTAGGCGAATGCAGTAAGTTTAGAGCCTTCATTTTTAGTTGAATTTTATTCTGAAGTGTGTCAATTTTATGCACTAAGGCTTGTTGTATATCTGTACACCAGGATTTGTCCTTGGTGCAGACGTCCGGGATAGCAATAGGAGACTCTAGTTCTTTGAATATGCAGAAGAGTTCTTTCATGCTTGAGTTTGAGTTAGCAATACGTTTGTCGTAGGAGTCGCGTTTTGCTTGGCAGATTTCTTTTTTGTAATGTGATGAAAGTGCAGATAATTTAGCTTTATTCTCACTAGAGGGGCATAGTCACCAATTTGTTTCACTTTTGTTCTTTAAGGTGCGAAGGTCTTTGAGTTGTGGGCTGAACCATTTGTTTAGGTGGGCTATGGGTTTGCTCGGTCTGAGTTTGATAGGAGAAATTTTATCCAATGTGGTGAGCATGATATTGTTAAATTCCTGAACTAGGCTGCTGGGGTCGAGATTATCAGGCAGTGCGTTGAGAGTAGGCAGTATGGCGGGGATCATTTTTTCTCCCTTAATACTTTTATTGCTTCTGGTTGGGCATGGTGGCGCTCGTGGTCGAGCCAGTGGAGTGGGTCTGATAGTAGATAAGTGAAAGGAGATCAGAGAATGGTCTGTCCATGCTAAAGGCAGGATGGAGGTGATAGTGGCAGAGCAGTTAAGGTCCGCTACCCAGTCCAATATTCTCCCTTTAAGGTGGGTGGGTGTGGTAACTTTTTGGGTAAGGCCTAGTGCTTTGATTGTGTTAGCTATTTCTGTAGCATTTTTGTCCGTTTGGTCATTAAATCTTAAGTTGAAGTCACCTAATATAAGTAGTTGCGTGGTAGGTTTCAGGTTGTTCATAAATATATTATGCAAGTCTTCCTCAAACATACCAAGAGGGCCGGGTGGTCTGTAAATAAGATGTATGGTAATGGATTGCGAATTGTTTATCTGAATTTTGGCAGTGAGGGTTTCACATGATTGTAGAGGCTGGGTAGGGGCTAGTCTGAGACCAAGAGCCGTTTTAGAAATAATAGCAATGCCGCCACCTCGTGCATTATCACGGTCTTGTCTGATTATGGTGTAGCCATCAGGGACAGCTAGCATGAGGGCAGGTCCTGCTGCATTATGGATCCAAGTTTCCGTAATTGTAAGATAATCCAGGTTCCCTTCCGTAATTAAGTCGGCAATATCCGTAGCATGAGCGACTGGTGATCTAGCATTAAGGAGCGCTCCCTTGAGAAGGGGGGCTTCAAGAGTTTTGTTAGCTCGGATGGGTTTGTCTACAGTGGGGCAAGCTTTAGGTTGGAGGTTATTAAGCTGGAGGGTGTTTACATTCAAGGTAGATGTTTGAGTAGGCCATTTAGATTGGCTGGGCAATCGTGGGCTAGGTTTGTAGTTGGTTTTGAGGTTGGAGGCCGGAAGGGCTCTTCTCAGTGGTTCGTGTAGTTTAGCTAGTCTTGCGCAGAGTCTGTTGTTTTTATTGGGTGTGGTGCAAGGTAGGGAGGCATAGAGTATTGTTTCTTGGGCCTTACAGAATGTGGAGAGATTAGCTTGCATAGCGTTAGTAGTGAGTTGGCAAGGGTTTGAGGTAGGTGTTGGTGGCTGATCGATGTGATCTTGACTGCTAGGGACAACCTGTGTGACTGTAGCCATGATACAGAGGACTAATGCTAGGTATAGCATCTTTCCAGTTGCAGTGGCAGGAGAATGTGGTCTAATGGCGACCATAAGGCATAACACAGGGCACAACATAAGTCGAGTAGCGACCAAAGGGCGCAGCATAGGTCAGATGTGGTCTAATGGTGACCATAGGGCACAACACAGGGCTCAGCATAGGTTAGATGTGGTCTAATGGCGACCATAGGGCACAACACAGGGCTCAGCATGGGTCAGATGTGGTCTAATGGCGACCATAGGGCACAACACAGGGCTCAGCATAGGTCAGATGTGGTCTAATGGCAACCATAGGGCACAACACAGGGCTCAGCATAGGTCAGATGTGGTCTATTGGCGACCATAGGGCACAACACAGGGCTCAGCATAGGTCAGATGTGGTCTAATGGCGACCATAGGGCACAACACAGGGCTCAGTGTAGACAATTTCTGGGTCGTAGTCAGGGTCAGGGTCTACTGAGTATCATTGTATGGACAATAGGCTTCTCGCACATACAACAGCATAATACGTTTGCAAGCAGATAAGTGGCGTAGAAAAAGTATTGCAGAGGTTATCCAGGACAGTTAAAGAGTCATGTACCTTAATAGTGGGATCGGGCGGCCAGCGGCGAACAAGGCCTTTTTCCCTGGCCTTGGCTGATGCAGGGTGAGAGGGGCTCCTGCCCTCTCAGTATGGAGAGTAGCGGCACAACAAATGATGCCTGGTGATGGCGGTCCGGCCGTCACGCACGGACAGGCACAGATAGGTGGTGCCCTTGTTGTCGGCCCTTAGTGGGCAGGCTGGCTCTCGCCTTCCGGTAACCCAGCATCACGGAAGAGCTGGAGGGCGGCCAATAGGCTTCAGGGTACGTTGCTAGGCAACGAGCATAAACAAAGTTACGGCCGCCATTTTGCAGGTCTCCTCGTGTAGCGAGGCCGCGAATCGTGCTATGAATGCACTAAAGGATGAGAGCAGGGCTAGATTATGCGGCAGATTCGACCAGTGGGTGCATCCAGGGACAGTGCACACGCTTACCCTGGGAGATCTGGTTAGGTGGAGAACGATCGACGGCGTGAGCACACGGGGTCCAGCATCCAGGCAGCTGATGCAGAGGCTCCTGCCTCCTGAGGCTTGCTGGTGAGTGTGGGTAGGTGGTGCTCTGTAGATACCCTTGTTGGGCAGGCCGCTCTCGCCTTCCGGTGACCCAGCATCACGGAAGAGCTGGAGGGCGGCCAATATGCTTCAGGGTACGTTGCTATCTTAATGATGTATTATACTGTAATAAGTTTATCGTAATGATGTATTCCTACCTTTTACCTTTATGAGGAGATTGCTGTCTATGTAATATCCTGTACTGATATGACATGTTACAGTGTGTAAGATTTTAATTAACCAATTGCACTTTAAAATAATACAAAAAAAGAAATAGGCCTTATGATTGCCCAATAGATCTGGTACCCGGATCATATCATATCCTGAAAGAATACCTTGATAAGGCATTAGAAACAGGCATCATCCTTCCTTCCTGCTCTCCTACCACTGCTCTGTTGTTCTTTGTACCAAAGAAGGAGGGGGATCTCCGGCCTGTGCATAGATTATCATGTGCTGAATGCCTTAACAATCAGAAACCAGTATCCTAGTCCCCTGATCTCAGTCCTCTTGGACCAGTTGGACCAGTTCGGCTTTTCCGTGATTTATACTAAATTGGACCTCAGAGGAGCCTATAACTTGGTTAGGATAAGACATGGGGATGTGTGGAAGACAGCATTTAAGACCAAATATGGCTTGTATGAATACTGTGTCATGCCACTCAGCTTATGTAACGCACCATCCGCGTTCCAACACTTTATTACCAACATTTTCAGAAACATGATGGATAGGTTTGTCGTGATTTATCTTAATGACATTCTCATCTTTTCTTTGAGTCACACATGAAACACGTATCTCAGGTGTTACATCACCTTCGGGACCATTTGTTATATGCAAAGCTAGAAAAATGCATCTTCCATGTCCAGAGTGTTGAATTCTTGGGTAACAAGATCATGAACAGGGTATACAAATGAGTGTTTCAAAAATAAAGGCAGTATTAGATTGGCCAGTCCCTAATTCTTTGAAATCACTACAGTATTTTCTTGGCTTTTCCAATTTCTAACAGCCCCCCTAACTGAACTCACTAGTAAAAAGAAGACCTTTGCTTGGAACCCTGCGGTGGATGTTGCCTTTACGACACTCAAGACCGTTTTACATCAGCCCTAGTGTTACAGCACCCTGATCCTACAAGGCCTTATTTCATGGAAGCAGATGCCTCAGATCTAGCCTTAAGAGCTGTTTTATCCCAGAAATGTAAGGGCACCAATACCTTACATCCAGTAGCCCATCATTCCAGGAAGCTAACTGCCTACGAACAGAACTGCACAGTTACTGGTGGTTTGGGATACATTCCAAGTCTGGAGGCATCATTTGTTAGGCACCTCGTCCCCTGTTGTAGTATATACCAACCACAGAAACCTATTAGCTTTGCAGTCAGCAAAATGCACTACGGCATGCCATGCTCGATGGCACAAGTTATTGTCTCAGTTCAACTTCACAATTACCTACTGTCCTGGTTCCCTCCATTCAAAGGCTGATGCCTTATCCCGTCTTGGTGGAAATGCCTTGAAACAATTGACTAACGCTCCTTTGTTGCTGCCTAACCGAGTGGTTTGTGGCTGCACTTTACAGGATCCCATGCGCTCCATCTACAGACATGGGTCAGAACAAAAACACTAGCCATCAAAGACAGTAATATTGATGTGGTTCAGTCCTTACCTTACGTTCAAGGAAGACTCTATCTCCCTGATACCAAGACTCACAGAATGGCTTTGCAATGGTGCCATGATTCAAAAACCGCCGCTCATACTGGCAACAGGAAAACGGCTGACCTGCTAAATTGTTGGTGCTGGTGGCCACATATGACCAAGGACATAGCTCAGTATGTTGCCACATGTGCTGTCTGTGCTCAAAGTAAGGATATCCGGGCCAAACCCAGTGGCCTGTTGCAGTCCTTACCAGTACCTGACCACCCTTGGTCCATGGTTTCCATGGATCTTATTGCTGAATTGCCTGTAGTACAAGGGTTCGATACCATATGGGTGGTCATTGGCTGCTTCTCAAAAATGGCCCTGTTCACACCTGCAGAGGTCTTCCTACCTCCCCAGTGTTAGCTGACTTGTTCCTACGCCACGTTTTTCACTTCTTTGGTCTACCTTCTGTGATAATTACGAACCGTGGTACACAGTTTACGTCTCGTTTTTGGCAGGCTCTCACTGACTCTTTTATCATTGAGGGCTGATATTCCATTACCTATCACCCACAAACAGATGGGCAGACCGAGCATGTGAATGCCACTTTGGAACAGTACCTGAGGTGTCTCACTATCCAACACCTGGGGTCCTGGCTCTCTGCCTTGGTAATGGCTGAATTTGAATACAATAACTCCTTACATACAGCCACTGGTTCATCTCCTTTTTATGTTTTGCATGGAAGATATCTGCGTTCTTTGCCCACCCTGGCGTTAGTTACTCCCTGCAACCCTGCCATTCTAGCTAACCTGTGCTCAAGACCTTTCCAGACTTCATGCAGATGTCAAGCAGCATCTCTTGGACCTGCAAGCACGCACTAACCATCATTCTGATGCTCATTGTGTCAACTCTCCCGAATACAGGGTGGGCATGAAAGTATGGTTGTCTACGAAGAACTTGCGGCTACCAGGCCACAGAACCCTCATGCCTCGCTTTTCAGGTCCTTTCATTATCACCACTGTTATCAACCCTGTGACGATGTAAAATCCATCCTGTGTTCCATGTCTCCCTGTTGAAACCCGTTCATGAGGCTACGAGGCTCCTTAAGCATGACCGCCCTTTACCGGTTTCTGGTTCTGATGAATACGAAGTGAACCGGATTCTTGATACTAGGGTACAGGAGGGAGTTCCTATGTATTTGGTGAATTGGAAAGCGTACGGCCCAAGGATCATAATTGGGAGCCCGCAGGTAACATCCATGCGCCGGCTCTTTTGACGGATGTCTGGTCCTCTCGTATGGTGAGGCATTCTTTGGGGGATGGTACTGTCAAGATATCTCCTTCCTGGGTTACCAAGCCACGCCCCACCTCTGGCGATACTGGGTTTAATGCACTCCATGGGAACGTACAACACCATGTCACCAATCTGCATGTTCATTACACACCGTCCCACAGCCATGTCAGACATCTCTTGTCTCGAGGCGGAACACGTAGGATTGCACATACCAGCACTGGAGGACGCTAAGGCATGGATTGGCAGTAGCCATGGCGAATGTGGCATTCCGGCCGATGTACTTCCAGCTTACTTTGCACGTTCCAATCACATGACCCCGTTCAGGCCACTTAAGAACCTCCCCGTCACTACAGTGGTGCTTCTCAATTTGAAAGAAGTGCGTTTTGGTTCCTGGTCTGTGATTTTGGATAGTTTTGGATCATGCTGCCTGTTTTCCCGGATCAATACTGTTTGCTCATTGTCTGCTTTGTTTGCCTTGGTTGTGCCTGCATTTCACCCTCAACGACTCGGAACACTTACAGGACTTCTACTGTCTTCTGCTGGTTTGGTTTTTCTACCTTGGATTTGCTTACCTTTGTCCTGTTCTATTGGGAAAGCCATTTGCATTGCTTCTAGTCATGCTTTGGAACGAGCCTGCGTTATATACTCTTGACCTGTCTGGATCAAACGGAACCACCATCAGGTTGTGTGGAGCTGCCCCTTTTCCCAAATCCTGCTGCACAATGGACTGGAGACTTCTGTGCTGTGCTGCAGTAATCATCCTTCAGGCATCCGCGTTCCGGCGCAATAGGCGTTTGGACTTGAGACTCTGTCGTTTAAGCGTCCTCGTGCCGCCGGGAATTAGTCCATTGGGGTAAGCTCCATCTACCTTGATATTGCTTCTGTGCCTCTCTTCAGAACTACGCCTCATTGACCTTTGGTAAGCCAATTACATTTGTCACTCACACTCACATTTATTTCTGTCCTTATACAGTACAGTCATCTAACAAGCAGGAAGCAGGGTGTGTATCTTACAGGTCCTGGAGGTACAGTTGAGGAAGATTCACATATCCTGTGACTAGTTTCTGTTGTGTCAGATCTCACTGTTTGCACCCACTTGAGAAGGTCAGTCAATATTAGGCTTGTTGTTATTTGTTTATGTTGGAAAGAAACTTGCTCTAAAAGATTCTTTCTTCTGTTGTAGGTTGGTCAGGTGAATCGTTGGGTCCATTCATTCAAGGAATACATCCTGTTGTTTTGTTAATTCCATGAACAAGAGGTTTCATTGTTAGAACAAATCCATCGGCTACACTACGAGGGCAACCTTGATACAGATTCTGACACATGATTCTCCTGGTCACGCCCTCTCACCCAAACACAAGCAACTGAAATGACAACAAAGACATCATTGCAGATGTCTTAACCAAGGCCTTAACACACCTGAGCTTGTGACTGGTGAGTCCATTTCACCTTTGCCTTAGTGTAACCATCCACCATGTCAACCACATCCACTGACACCCAACCCAAGCCTATTAAGCAGACAAGAACAATCCACAATGGTTTAAAGGATTCTTTTAAGAACCACTCACAGA